>NW_022196905.1:135458516-135494711 GCF_008632895.1 Mastomys coucha
ACTCTAGCTATATGCAAATACAGCAGCAAGAGAAATTGTGGATCATCACAAGAATGCAAGGGTGAGCGGGGTAGATAATGTGATCAACAGAACCAATCACACTACCTCCTTATTTTAGAGGCAGGTGATTCTCTGAGAGTTCAAGGCCAACCTGGTCTAGATAGAGAGTTCAAGGCCAACCAGGTGAGATCTTGTCTCAAAACCAGACCAAACCAAACCAAAGGAACCAAAGCAGAACAAAAACCCCTACTTATTTTAAACACAACATCATTTGGCTTGTTTGTTTATTTATCTAACACAATGTGTGTTGTTTGTTTGTATGAGACAGGGTCTTACTGTGTAGCCCCTGGTGGCCTAGAACTCACAGAGGATTGGTCTACTGTATGTTAATTAAGGCAAATCAGTGGAGAAAGGCTACTGAGTGTTTGGAGTAAAAGTATGAGGACTTTCCACACAGGCAAAATTGAATGAATGTTTCCGACCATTGCCTAAGGTGAACATTAGGGATTTAAAAACTAATTAGGAGAAGGGAAATTTTAAAACATATTGATGTTTGATCTTCATTGCCAATCTGGCTGGGTTTAGACCAACCATGGAAGCACTGTCTGGGTAAAGCTTTGAGTGTGTTCCCAGAGACGTTTAAATAACTGAGTCAGAAAACCCACCTTCAGTGTAGATTTCTCCATCCTGTGGGCTGAACTCCTAGACTGAATACAAAGGAGAAAGTGAGTCCAGCCCCAGAATCCATCTCTCTGCTTCCTGTCTGCAGATGCAATGTGACCACCCGCCTCACGCTCCTGCCCCGCTCCTCCTTAAGTTGCTTTGGTCAGATGTTTTTTTGCTACCATGAGGAAAGTCATGAAAATCAAAAATATAGAATGACACGTAGGAGATATTTCTGTTATCCAATTGGTAGGAAAGGACAGACAACCAAGTCACATAACAGAATTATAAATATGACCTATCTGTACTACTAGACTATAGGAATAAGGTCAAATAGGCCAAGGACTGGGAGGTAGTTGAAATACAACAGCAAAAAGTCAATCTGAGAGAGATCTGTGTATATGATATACAGAGACCTGGCACTCTGAGCATGTAAAGATATTCTTGAAACAAATAGAAAAATGACAAATAAATAACCCAATAAAAAGAGCAAATAAGAATCCAGCATAGGAAAATGCATTATCAGCTAATATTTGGAAGGAATGATTGACTACAGTAGTAATCTGGATAATAAAAATTATAACAGGATTAAATATTTTTCACCAATGAGGTTAATAAAACAAGCATGTAAATCTATGAATAGTATCTGTCTGGAAAGATGTAGAGAAACCCTAAGGAGCCGTTGTCATGCATTGCTGGAGGATTGCAAATTGGTGCATCTGCTTTGGAGAAAACTTCAGCAGTATGCAATAAAATGGAAAATGAGAAGAGCAATTTCTTATCCAGGTATATGCTCCAGAGAAACCCCAGTATCTGTACTGTGAGGAACATAGCAGTTTTCTTAAGGAGGATCTGGATGAAATGGAAGTCTTCACTGCTGGACAAGATCAATGAACTGTGGTATCTACATATGACGGGAAGTCAGCTTAAAGTTAGACTGAGCTAGGTGCACGGTGCACTGCTATAATCTCAGCGGTCAGGAGACAGAGACAGGGCAATCATTAAGTTCAGGCTAGCCTGGGCTATATAACAAGACCCCCACTTCTTACATTTAAAATTTTTATTTTTAATCATATGCACATGTGAGTGTGTCTATGTGTAGGTAACATAAGTGCAGGTGCCCATGGAAGCCAGAAGAGGGCATCAGATCTCTTGAATCTGGAGTTACAGGCAATTGTGAGCCATTCAATGAGGACAGGTCCTCTGCATGAGCAGAAAGCATTCTTAGCTGCTGGGCTGCCTCTCTAACCCTCACCCTGCTTTTTAAAAAATGTACATCCTTGTGTTGTCAGAATAAATCAGTCCAGAACTAGAAAATATCATCCTGAGTGAGGTAACCCAATCGCAAAAGAAAACACATGGTATGAGCTCACTGATAA
Source organism: Mastomys coucha (assembly GCF_008632895.1). Classification (NCBI taxonomy): domain Eukaryota; kingdom Metazoa; phylum Chordata; class Mammalia; order Rodentia; family Muridae; genus Mastomys; species Mastomys coucha. The sequence goes on from NW_022196905.1 coordinate 135,460,559, forward strand.
GTGGATATTAGCTTAAAAGCTCCAAATAACCAGGATACAATTCACAGACCACATGAAGCTCAATAAGAAGGAAGACCAAAGTGTGGGTGCTTTGGTTCTTCTTAGGAGGAGAACAAAATACTCACAGGAGCAAATATGGAGATAAAGTGTAGAGCAGAGACTGAAGAAAAAGGCCACCCAGAGACTTTCCCACCTGGGGATTCATCCCATATACCAAACCCAGACACTATTGTAGATGCTGAAGAGTGCATGCTGAAAGGAGCCTGATTTGGCTGTCTCCTGAGAGGCCCTGCCAGAGACTTACAAATACAGAGGCGGATGTTAGCAGCCAACCATTGGACTAAGTGAGGGGTAATAGAGGACTTAGAGAAGTGACTGAAGGAGTTGAAGGGGTTTGCAACTCCATGAGAAGAACAACAATATCAACCAACCAGACCCCCTAGAATTCCCAGTGACTAAGCCATCAACAAAGGAGTACACATGGCTCCAGCTACTTATGTAGCAGAGGATGGCCTTGTCATGCACCAATGGAAGGAGAGGTCCTTGGTCCTATGAAGGCTCAATAGATGTCCCAGTGTAGGGGAATAGAGGATGGGGAGGTGGGAGTGGGTAGGTGGGCGTTCCTCCTACCTCATAGAAGCAGGGGGAGGGAGGATGTGATAGGGTGTTTCCGGGAGGGAGGAAAACTGGGAAAGGGGATAGCATTGAAATGTAAATAAAGAAAATATCCAATAAAAAATAATAAATGAACTTGGCCAACAGTAAAATAAATAAATAAATAAATCTAACAAAACAAATGTTTTAGAAAATATGCTGCCATTTGCAAATTTTTTAAAAGGCACATAACAACACCATACATTATTTATGATCACACATATATGTAGAAAATATGAAGCCAAGAATTTAATGAATTATACCAAATTTATGATGGGAGTTAGCTGCCTCTGGGGAAGGCTGAGGAGTGGGGAGGCCGAGTTGGGACTAAAGCTAACTTCATTTGCACTTCTGATGCCTCATTTCTTTGTAAAGAAAGAAGAAAAAATAAAGTTATAGTTCAGAGACAGGGGAAAAGGAATGGGATGAAGAGCAGCCAAAGGGCGGACCGGGACGGGGATAATGACTGGACTGTAAAATTAAGATTTAAAAAATAAAAAATAAAAAACAAAAAAAACAACCAACTCAAAATAAATTAAATGCTTTTAAAAAAGGGGGGAATGGACTATTGCTATGTTTCTGCAACAGTACATGCACAGGGACACCAACACATTTGATCAGAGCCTCATGCAGAGTTGATAAACGTCGTTTCAAAGAACTTATTTTATTTTCAAGTGTGTGTGTGCATGTGTGTGTTTCCGCAGGTGCCCCGGAAACCAGAAGATGGTAAGATGGTTATGTGGAGACTGTTGGGATGTGGACCTGAAGCACACTGCTAAACTGTATACAGGAAGGCCAGCAAATACACATGTTCAAAAGTATGTTAAGAATCAGTTAGCTAAGGATGAATAAGAGACTCTGCCTCAAAAAAAAAAAAAAAAAAAAAAAAAAAAAAAAAAAAAAAAAAAAAATATATATATATATATATATATATATATATATGGAGAGTGAATGAGGAAGACACCCAACATTGGCCTCTGACTTCAACATGAATGTGCGCACACCCTGTACACATACCTGTATGCACACACCCAAATGTGCTGAAGCTGGGGTTATACATGGTTGTGAGTTGCCTGGTGTGGGTGTGGGGAGATGAATGTCAGTCCTCTCTGGAAGAGCCACACTCCTTAACCAAGAGCCATCTTTCCAGCACCAGTAAAAAAAAAAAAACTTCTATGCTTTGTTTTCCATCAGGCACCACAATTTCAGGTAAGGAGCATGGCAGTTTTAGGTAAATGGTTCTGTGGTTAAGCTAGGTGAGGTGGAATCCAGAACAAGTTCTTCTTCATAAAACAGGGAGCCTAAGCGAAGACTCTTATAGTTGATTCCAGCTGAAAATGCTTTCCACTTTCTAATTTTATATTTACCTTTTATATATTTGTGTGTGTGTGTGCGTGTGTGTGTTACATAGCATATGTTCATTTGTGTGTGTGTACAGGTATGTGTACAGGGTGTATGCACATTCATGTTGAAGTCAGAGGCCAAAGTTGGGTGTCTCCCTCAATCACTCTCCTTATATTATTTTGAAGCAGAGTCTCTTAGCTAACTGATTCTTAACATACTTTTGAACATGTGTATTTGCTGGCCTTCCTGTCCATAGTTTCGCAGTGTGCTTCAGGTCCAGATCCCAACAGTCTCCGCACAACCAGCTCTCCAGTGATTGCACGTAAGCTCTGCGTTGATGTGGTGCACTCAGATGTCAGCTCCTCTTCCTCCTCCTCCTCCTCCTCCTCCTCTTCCTCCTCTTCTTCTTCCTCCTCCTCTTCCTCCTCTTCCTCTTCCTCCCCCTTTTTTCCTCCTCCTCCTCATTTCCTCCTCCTTATTCTATGTATGTGTTCAGTATGCATGTGTGCATGTGTGTTCATATGTGTGAGCATAAGTGTGTGTACGGTGTGTGTGTGCATGTGGAGACCTGAAGTCGGGGCTGAGTGTTTTTCTTGATCATGTCCCATTTTATTTAGCAGGGTCTCTAGCTGAGCCCAGAGCTCACTGGTTGATTAGGCTGGTCTGGCTACCCAGCTTTTCCTAGGGAAAGCCTATCTCTGCTTCATGAGTGCTCTGATGGCAAGCAGCAGCTTTTACATTCCTCCTCCAGACTTTGATCTTATCCTTGTATGATAAGCATCGTGTCCACCGCCAAGGCATCTTCCCAGCCTGACTATACGGATCCTTTACCAGACCTTTCATCCAAGAGTGTAATCTGTTTCCTTTTCCTTGAATCTGGGTTAGCCTGTGGCTACTTTAGCAAATGACTTGTGGGAAAGTGATATGCATAGCCATTGAAAAGGGCTCATGAGCACCGTCTCCAGACTTTTGAGCTACCATGATCATGATCTGATATCATGAGACCACCACTCTTGAGAGGCCACATGCACATCCCATATGATGGTGGAGGTGGTGTGGGTGCTCACAGTAGAAGCAGCAGAGCTGGTGATAATGGACGGTGATGGTCAAGGTGGTAGTGATGGTGGTGGTGGTGGAGATGATAGGAGAGGTGATGGAGCGGATAACGGTGATGATGACTGCTCCGGAAGTGATGGTGGAGAAGATGGTGGGCAACATGATGGTGCTACCATGCTCGATACTCCCCAATTCCCTTCATCCCAATGACGCTCCAACTACATGGCAGAAGCCTTGATGGATCTCACAACACAGCTTGTCTATGAGCCGAGCTGTACACTGCATGTCAGCCAAAGCCACATGGAGGTAGAAGAATTTAGCTGAACCTAACCCAAAATGCAAGCCCACAACACCGTGAGACCCAACAGATGGCTGTCACTGATAGTGGGGTGGTTTGTTAGGTGGCAATTATTGGGACACCTGCTTTTCCAGATGTGGAAACAGAACTGGAGTAATGGCCCCTGTCTTCCCTCTGTGACCTCCTCCTTACCTGCTTCCATTGTGCACATAAGCAAGGGTAAGCATTGGGATGCCAAACAGAGCCAGCACCAATGAGGGGCTTGATGGATGAGGATCCGTCCTCTCTCAGCATCTTATCCCTGACCCCATGAGAGTCAGGACCATCCCTATAATGGATGCTCCAAATGACAGTCTGGTCCCTGAGGAGTACCATAATGCATTATGTAGTGACTGGGGGTATTCAAATGACTCAGTCTGAACTGGTTTCCTCCTGGAAGAGATTAAATGCCGAGTAACAGAATGATGCATGAGAAGGAGAGATGAAAGTCTATCAACAGGATATCCTCCTAGACCTTGGATCAGTGACTGTTTAGACTGGGAAAGCACATGCATCTTCAGAGGGAATGGGGGAAGTAAGGGACAAGAAAGATGGCTCAGTGGGTAAGAACACGGGCTGCTCTTTCAGAGGACTGGGGCTCAGTTCCCAGCACCTGCACAGCAACTCACAATTGTCTGTAACTCCAGTTTGAGGAGATCCAGCACTATCTTCCAGCCTCCAAAGGTGCCAGGCACACATGTGTGCACAGACATATACACAAGCAAAATACTTATACACCCAAAATATTTGTTAATGGGGAGATTAAATTGACCTCTGTGTCTGTTGATTTTTTAAAAAGTGGGAGCCAATTATGACATTATTATTTTAGTTTTAAGATTTATGTACTTAGATGTATATGTGAATGTGTATGTACACATGTACAGAAGAGTGCCCCTATGCGCATACACAGAGGCTACAAAAGAGTGCCTGGTTTCCTGTCCTTTATCATCCCCACCTCCAATTCCTTTTGAGGCAGGATCTTCCTGAACCTGGGGCTTGTCATTTTTTCACTCTTCCAGCAAGCCTCAGGGATTTTTGTGTCTCTATCCTTCATCCTATGGAGCTGGGGTTATAAGTGAAGTGCTGAGGACTAGGTACATCACATGGGTGCTGAGATTTGGTCCCCATAATTGTACACAAGGTTCTCTTAACCGTTGAGTCATCTCCCTAGTCTTACTGTGTGTGTGTGTGTGTGTGTGTGTGTGTGTGTGTGTGTATGGTGGGATATCTCACTCCTAGACCCAGGCTGGCTTATAGTTGCTTTGTAGTTCAGGCTAATCTCAAACTTTGGATCCTTTTGCCTTAGTCGATCAAGTGTTAGGATTATAGTTACAAGCCAGCTTTTCTCTCCCTTCCTTCCTTCCTTCCTTCCTTCCTTCCTTCCTTCCTTCCTTCCTTCCTTCCTTCCATCCCTCCCTTCTTCCCTATCTGTCTGTCTGTCTGTCTGTCTGTCTTTACCTTATTTTGTAGCTGAGGTCAGTTCTCAAATTCACTCTAACCCCGGCACCCTTCCTCACAGTCTCCCTCCCTGGCTCAGCCTCCTGAGTGCTGGGATTACAGATGTCTACCATTTCACTAGTCAGTTGTTACTCTCGCTATTATTTTAAATCATAAAATGTCACCTTTTTCCTATAACAAAGGCTCATGAAGTGATGCCCTCCTTGAAATGTATGTGCAAACTTTGCACTGTTTCCATTCCGTGTCTGATTCAACTTATGTACATCGAAACAAGAGTTTACCTAGCATGTACAAAGCCCTAGGAATGACCCCAGCACTATGTTTGCCAGGCATAATGTGGATAACCCTAACTCTAGTATTCAAGAGGTAGGGGCAGGAGCATCACACATTTGAGGCTAGCCTGGGCTACTGATTGAGATTCTTTGAAATAGTTGAAGGTAGTCCACCACCAGGGGAATGAAACTAGTGTGTTTGAAGAGATGAGAAATCATCAGATGAGGCTAAGGGAGTTGATATGGTATGGTGTCATTTCCCAGTCATTTAATGGCTAAGCCATCTTTCCAGACCCTCTGTAATACATATATGGGTGTACACATGCCCTGTGTGTGCAGATGCCCATGGAGGCTGGAAGAGGGTGTTGGAGCCTCTGGAACTGCAGTAACAGGTTGTGAGTCACCTGACACGGTGCTGGGAACTGAAGTCCAGTCCTCTGGAAGAAGAGCAGGTCCTCTTACCTGTCAATCGTTTAAAATAAAAAGAAATAAACAATTTGGCTTTCAAGGGATAGGCTGCCTTGTCTAGGGGAAGACAGGGCACACTCTCCACTCAGAATAAGTACCCTGCTCCCATAAGGTGAATGTATGAAGCACAATTTATCTCCGGGTAGATGGAGAGAAAGCAATCATTTAGAGGATTCTGCAGCTGCTTGGGAAGGGAGGCTCTGAGACAGTTTTGATCCATCGACGAGGGCTGCTTAATCTGCTCCCCGAGGTACAGTTTCCCTAAATCTATTAGACTTTTACAGTCTTCCAGGATCTGCAGCCTGGAGATGCTCCATCACCCTGTATTAACTTGACAACGTAATGGACTGGTATCTTTTATTTTCACAGGAGGCACTAGCTTTGACCTTGAAACTCTCAACCAGACTTTCTCATGCTCAGCCTGTCCCGGCAAAGAGGGGTTCCCCTTAAGAAAGATGCCTCAGTCGGATATAAATCTGTAAAAACTTGGGGTTCAACTGAGTTCAACTTGGGGTTCAAGAGGTTGTGGGAGAGGGGTTGTGGGCAGCTTTGTCTAGAACTCCCCACGTGCACCCTAAGGGCCAAAGAAGTTGGGACGTGAGTTATATTAAAAACATGGTTTGTAAAGTCTTTAAAATTTTTAAATTACATTTATTTATTTATTTATTTATTTATTTATTTATTTATTTGTCTGCACTTGCGTGTGTGTGTGTGTGTGTGTGTGTGTGTGTGTGTGTGTGTGCCCTCATATGCCACGGTGCACATGTGACAAGCAGAAGACAGCTTGGGGACGTTGGTTCTTTGCTTCTATCCCACCATGTGAAACCCAGGTCATCAGGCCTGGTGACACAGTGCCTTTACCCACTGAGCCATCTTTCCAGTTCCAGAGTTTTTATGTCGTGGAGGAGCACTGTGCACTGCACAGATTGCTATGTTTATTCCCCATGGGATAGAGGCTATCACTATGTTATAGATGATGAAGCTGATGTCCAGAGAACATAAACAGCTCAGCCAAGGTCACTCAGCAAGTATATGGCGCAAACTGGGTTTAGAATCTTAGTCTCACCCATGTCTGTCTGTCTCTCTGCATGTGCATATCCATATGTGTGCGCAATATACAAATATGTGTGGATGAAGATCAGAGGTCAACGTTACTATCTTCCTCAGTCACTACCCGTCTTGCTTTTGAAGACAGGGTCTTCACTTTTACTTAGATCTTGCATACTTGGCTAGACTGGCTGGCCAGTGATCTTTAGCGGATCCTTAGGATTCATTGTTTCCGCACTGTGGTTATAGGTGAGCGCCACCACACTCAGCCTTTATGTAGGTTCTAGGGATTTGAACTCAGGTCCTCATGTTTGAGTGGCAGATGCTTTACCCACTGAGCCAGCTTCTTGGCTCCACCCCCCACCTAGACACCCTTGCTTTATAGAGGATAAGCCCGAGGCTTAGAGAGTTGGATAACTTAGCTAAGGTCACTCAGTTAGGGTTTGGCAGAGCCTGGGCTCAGAGTCAGCCTTTAAGCCTTTATTGGCTTTCTTCAAATATGCTCACCATACACTATGCACTAGTAAAAAATATGTAATAAAATAAAAAACACAATGAACTTAAATGCTGCTCCTAAGAAAAGGAAGTCAGCCTGGCTGTCCTCATCTCGTCTGCCATCCTCTCTGTGACTTGCTCGTCTCCTCTTCACTTGTAAGAGCCATTAGCCGAGTGCTTTCTTCCCAGGGCCATTCCTAGAACACTGAATCCTTTCCTGGTGAAAGGCGGGCTCTCAGGGAGACTTTCTTTTCTCCCCAGCCTATACCATGGGCCTCTAGGAAATAAAAATTAGAAGAGGGTGAAATGCTCCTTCCAACAAGCTGATGTAGAAGGTGGTCCTTCAAGCAAAACAGCTGCTGGGCGCTGTCTTCATCAGAATCAGCCACGCTGACCGGAGAGCCCATTACTACTGAGCTTGCTGACTGTTGACACCTCCACATAGATGAAGGATGTGGGACCTCACCTGAGATCCCAGCTGCTCCTCGAGGCCATTTGTACACCATTCTGCCCCGATCAAAAGTGGTCTGTGGCCTTGGAAGGTACTAGAACAGAGATACTGGGAGGTTGACTGTGGGGGTGGGGAGGCATCTATCTATGTGGTTATGGGAAGCCATCATCCTTGCTTAGTAGGAACCTTCTAGTGTGGGTACTTTAAGATCACTTGAATTCCTGTTGGGAACCCCTTTGTAAATAAGCCCAATAAACTTATTAGTCCCCCAGGGAAACTTTGCTGGCATTGTTCTTTGGTTTGCCATTGGAACTTATATGAAGGGTATAGAAATCACAGGGCAGGAATTCTTACAGCAATGCTTCAAGTAGCTGTTTTCCTTTAGGAGTCAGCCTTGAGTGTCTCTAGTCTGTTTGGTCTGTTTCCTAGGAAACATTTGGAGGGGCACCTTGGCATGGTTGAACTGGTAGCCCCAGAGACCAAAAACCAAGGTGAAAAGTCACTGAAGCCAGCCGGTGACAGACTCAGGCTGAATGAAAAGAGATGGAGGAGCCCGTAGTAGGCTCTCTGGCATTGCCTACTCTACAAACCATAAAGACTTTTAATTATTGAAGAATGACTCTCGCATCTGGCCAATGTATCAGCCTCTGGCAAGAATAAAGAGTCCACCGGCCATGAATCCTGGCTGATTACTAATAAGAATGACATTAGGTGACACCACTGCTGAGCGATGCCCTCAGCTGGGTTCCAGCCAAAGCAGACCTTCACGGGGCACGCCACAGAACACACCATGTCCTAGAGGCTCGTGTTTTCAAGGTGGCTCTCAGTGGAGGCACGTGCTTTCTAAGGACAGATGCTCAGGGTTATAGCAGGATGACATATGATAAGGTTGGCATCTAGAATGTTTCCAAGTATCCTGACTGTTTTCATTAGGGTTCCACTGCTATGGAGAGACACCATGACCGCAGCAACACTTATAAAGGACAGCATTTAATTGGTGCTGGCTTACAGTTTCAGAGGTTCAGTCCATTATCATCATGATGGGAAGCCTGGCAGCCTGCAGGCAGGCATGGTGCTGAAAGACCAGAGAGTTCTACATCTTGATCTGAAGGCAACTGGGAAGAGACTCTTCTGTAGGCAGCTAGGAGGAGGGTCTCTTCCACCCTGGGCAGAGCTTGAGCACTAGGAGCCCTCAAAGCTTGCCTACACAGTGATATACTTCCACCTACAAGGCCATACCACCTCCTAATAGTGCCACTTCCTGTGGACCAAGCATATTCAAACCACCACACTGACCTTCGAGGAGAATTCTCACTCCTTCCATCCCACTACTTACTCCTTGTCAGCTATCTGCTGACCCTGGTATCCTACATAGGTGATTCCAAGCCAGGATGCCTGAGTTCAGATCCCAGCAGAACAGCCTGCCAACATGTGGTCTATCCATATAATCAAACACTGTTCATGTATAAGATGAAATGGGGTTCCCTGGATTCTACAACACGATGGAACCCCAACAACGTGTCATAGAGGAAGCCAGACACAAAGCCACAGAGTGTGTGACTGATGTGATGGCTGTCAATTGACAGGATCGAGGAACAGCAAGGAGGTACACTTCTGAGCATTATGTGAAGGGATTATCTAGACTAGGTAAACTGTGGGAGGAAAGCCCATCCTAGCTGTGAGTAGCAGCATGCTTTGGGCTGTCTGTGGTCCTGACCTGAGTAAAAGGGAGAGAGTGAACTGAGCACAGCATTCATTTCCCTGTGCTTCCTGACAGTAGACCTAGCGTGAGAGTGCCTCATGCTCAGGCCGTTGCACCTCCAGTGCTGTGGACTGTATCTCCTTCAACTATAAGCTGAAGTAAACCCTTTTCCTTTCATTTGCTTCTTTAAAAAAACATGTCTGTTTGTTTAATGTATATGTTCCTGTGCGAGTGTGTTTATGCACACTACATGCTCACAAGTGCCCTTGGAGGTCAGAAGAGAGGATAGGACCCCCTGAAGTTGGAGTGACAGGTTGTTCTGGGCCACCATGTGAGTGCTGGGGATTTGAATCTGGGTCCTCCGCAAAAGTAGTGAGCTCTCTCCACTGAGGATCTCTCTAGTCCTGTAACTTTCTTCTTGTCAAGTGTTTTTGCCTCAGCGACAAGGAAAGTAATGGAAAGAAATCCTTTTATATGAAATGTCCAGAATCTGATAATTAATAGAAACGGGAAACAGATTGGTTTTAGATCATGGAGAGTGCTTGCTTAGCATGCACAAAGCTGTGGGTTTGAAATAAAGCACTGCAAATGGAATTTTTAAAAGTAGATTGGTGCTTGGCAGGGTCAGTAAAGAGAACTGTGCAGGGAGGCTCTCTTTAGGCGGTAGCTAGAGGTAAAGGTGATGCCTACGTGACACTGTGGATGGGCTAAATGACATTGAATTGTCTACTTCAAAATGGTGACTTGGGGGCCACTGAGATGGCTCAGCAGGTCAAGGCATATGTCACTGTGCCCGATAACGTAAGTTAGATCCATGGGACCCACATGAAAGAAGGTCTCTGACTTCCACCCATGCACCAGAGCATGGGTGTGCCTAACCACATGGATATGTACTTATAGACAGTGTGAATACATAACTGTACTTTAAAGTAAAATAATAATTTAGAAGAGGTCTAGAAAAATAGTTTAGAGGACCTCAGTTCAGTCCCCAGAACTCACATTCTTAAAAAAGGCATGCTATTGTACTTGTAGTCCAAGAACTGGGAGGTAGAGATAAGACCATCTCTGGGACTCCTTAGCCAGCCATCCTACTCTACTTGGTGAGTTCCAGGCAAATGAAAGGACTTGTCTCAAACATAAAATAAATGGCATTCCTGAGGACCAACATTCATGGTTGGCCCATAGCCTCCACATGCATGTGCACGTACCTGTGAAGGAAGCCACCATATGTTCAGGAAGTCATCACCAGTGTAGGAAGTCACCAGTGCAGGAAGCCATCACAAGTGCAGGAAGTCACCAGTGCAGAAAGCTCATCATCTCTGTAGTTACCTAGTATCTGTATAGAAGCCTCATAAGCTTCCATGGAACCCTGTTAACTCTGCAGAAGCCCCAGTTCCTCTATGGAAAGCCTCTCACCTATGCAGGACCCTCTAGGTTGTGGGTGAACACAGTACCTCTGCAGGAACTGTGAAGGTCTCTATAGAGACCTTCATCACTACTTCATTTTTCTACTATGAAATGTACAAAGTGTCGACATTGTTGGTGCATTTGTATATGTGTTCATGAGTGTTCATGTTCAGGCGCATGATCATGCATGTGGAGGTTAAAGGTCAACCTTGGGTGTCTTCCTTGGTCATTATTTGCCTGAGTTGGAGTCTCACAATGACCCTTGAACCTCACAGTTCTTCTAGGCTGACTGTCCAGAAAACCTCACAGTTTCTCCTGTCTCCACCCGTCCAATGCTGCAATTGCAAGTATACCCCACAGCATCTGGCTTTTCATGTGGGTTCTGGTAAACAAACCCAGGGCCTCATGCTTGTGTGACAAGCGCTTTCTCAACTGAGCCATCCTGATATTGACTGTTGTTGTTTCAAGAAAAGGTCTTTCTGTATAGCTATACCATCCTAGAACTCCCTCTGTAGACCAGGCTGACCTTGAGATCACAGAGATCTGCCTGCCTCTGCCTCTTGAATGCTGTGACTAAAGGCATGTGTCACCAGTGCCCTGCTGATATTGACAATTTTTAACTTCCATATTTGCAGTCTTTTGACCATCCTCCTCAGCTATTCTTCAGCATTGCAATGTCCTGTCCCCTGTATTAAGAGATAAGAACAATAGCTAGAACCTATTTGAGACAAAGAGCAGGAACAAGAGTGATATTTAGGAATTAGTGGTAGAGAGAAGAGAGTAAGGTAAGTAGCTGCCATAAGGACCTGGGCTTTGAGGAGAGATGTGTGAACAGTGGGTTCACAAAGCAGTTCTCTGGGTGGGGAAGCCTTCTTCAAGAAATGGCCAGTAAGGATACTCTTTACAATTCAGTGTTTGCAACATGGATTTCCCATGTTTATAATTTTGGATGTTGGAGGCTGAGTGCCCCTCTCAAAAACTGGCCAAGATGTAGTTCAGTTAACAGGATGATTGCTTGGCCTGCACCAACCCCTGGGTTCAATCCTCAGCACCACATGAACTAGATATGGTGGTTTATAGGTGTAATCCCAGCACAGGAGAGGTGGAGTCAGGAGGATTGTCGGGAGCAGATGCTCTCTCTGACTGCAGCTGAGCTCGCTGTGTCCATGGGGACGGGGCCCCACCCTGCCTCTGTGCTCATGCTGGTCATGCTGTCCCCAGCAGGTGACAGCCACTCTGGGCACTGGGCACTGGGTGGCCAGGGGATAAAAGTGGGGAGGGTAAGATGACCTATACCGAGCCAGAGTTTCTGTACTCTGGGCAGCGCAGGTCTAGGTGTCTGCTTGCACACTCCGACTTGCGGGGGGTGGGGTGGGGCGGAGGGCATTTGGGTCACAGTCCACCAGCGCAGAGATAACGAGACAGCTGCAGGGGGTCCCTGGCCTCCCGAAAAGCCAGGGACGAAGTCCTAGCCTCTGTACACCACAGGTGACGTTGGGTGTTGCGGAGGGGCTGGGAACGAGAGGAGAAGGGAATGGGGAAAAAGGCAGCAGCGCGGCTGTTTTGTGCTAGCGCGGGGCAGGAGAGTCCCTGGTCTGTGTCTCGCTGATACAGATACTGGGGCTGCATTAGTTAAAAGGAGGCAATGGATAGTCGTAAGATATTTTATTATAGAAAAGGGAGAAAAGAGGCTGGCCATGACCACGTGGAGAGAGAGAGAGAGGAAGGAGAGGAAAGGAGAAGAGAGAGAGAGGGCAAGAGAGGAAGAGAGCAGAACAAGAGAGCAAAAGAGCAAGAGATCTAGAGAGAGAGGAGGGAGCAAAACACCCCTTATATTGTGAGGTGGAGCTATCTGTCTGTGGGGTGGAGCATATCTGGCTGTAGTTAGAAGCCTGGGGGTAGGGTCCAGATAGAATGCTGGGAGCTTAGGGCATTGTCTAAGTGACAGAACATACATTTCCTGCAGGGGGCTGTGAGAGGTTGTGACTGAAACAGGAGCCCGGGACCCAGGAAGTGTGGCTGAACTCCCTCCATCCCTTGCAGCAGAAATGATCACCCACCATATCTACAGACCTGTTATTCGATTGGGCCCAGGTTGCCTGAACAGACCACTGTCCCATAGAGGATCAGAAATTCAAGGTCATCCTTGGCCACGTATAGATATGTAGGATACATGTCTCACAAAGAAGAAAGAGGAGGAGGAGGAAGAGGAGAGGAAGGGGGAGGAGGAGGAGGAGATCAAGAACAATAACAAGAAAAAGAACAAGAACAAGAAGAGAAAGAACGATATATAGATAGACATACAGACATATAGATAAAAAGAAATGAGAAGGAGGTAAGAAAGAGAAGAAAGGAAAAAAAGCATACAAGTTTCTTTGTGTTACTACAGGTCTAAGGCAGGGAGAGAAGAAATGATGCACATGAGACACATGAGGATCAGACCAGAAAATCTCAGGGCCAGAAAGACAGCTCAGAAATTAAGATCACTGCTCATGCAGAGGACCTGAGTTTGCTTATCAGCACCCACACTGGGTAGCTCACAACTACCTGTGACTCTAGCTCCAAGGAGATTCAATGCCTTTGACCTCCTTGGACACACACACACACATGCACACGCACACGCACACACACACACATACACACACGCTTTTAAATAAAATAAAGATTTATAAAACAAAGAAAGAAAAGAATTGAGTTTGGGCTTTTATCTCGGACAAAGTCAGTGTACCTGGATACAGTTGCTTGTTCTATGGAATTGAACACCTAGCAATGCTGGCCTATGCATGCATGTGTTTTGGATAGACCTAAGAGATTTCTCGATACAATGGAAGCCTTTCATTGGCCCTTATTCAGCTGGGCACACTCTCCCCATGTGCTTCAGACTGTGTCCCTCTAGTGCAGCCCCTCTCCTTCTATCCAACCTATTTGCAGCCCACAGTACATGAATGAGCAACAGAAAGTCGAGGTCTATCAAACTCTATTTCTTCATCCAAGGAAGGGGCAAGGTGGTCATTTGGGCAGACAGGAGAGAAACAGACACTGTGCAACTTGAACTCATTCCCTATGCTGGTCAAGACCAGAGGCTTAAAATCAGAAACAAAATGCCAAGGAATAAAGAAATAAAAGAATAAGGAATGCATATTATAAATGTGCCCTCTCTCCCTTTATCTTTACAATAGCCATGACATAGACATTTCTTTTTATCCCCCACTTTAAAAAACTGATATAGAAACAGCCTAGAGGGGAGAAATGATTTGTTCCAAGTTGGATAGTTGGGAATCAGCAGCTCTAAAGCTTGAGTATAGGCTCTCAAACACCAAGAGCTAGGAAGGCTCCTTGTAAATCTTGGTGAAGAAACATTCACTAAACACTGCCATGAATTTACCCTGGGGCCAGACATATGGCCCAGCTGGTAGAGTGCTTGCCTGGTATGCATGAAGTTCTGGGTTTGGTCCCTGGCACTGCATCAAACTGAGCTTGGCAATCACCAGTAACCCTAGCACTTAGTAGATAGAGACAGAAAAGCATACATTCAAAGTCATCCTTGGTTACTTCGGGAATATACAGGAAGCTTGGGCTACATGGGACACTGCCTCAAAAGAATTTTTAAATAATCAATTTTTTAAAATATTAAGTTGGGGCAAGTGAGATAGGTAAGTAGGTAAAGGTGCTTGCTGACAAACCTGAGAACCTTAGTTCAATCCAAGGAACCCACATGGTGAAAGAGGAAAACCAACTCCTGGAAGTTGTTCTTTGACCTTCACACACACACACACACACACACACACACACACACACACACACACACACACACACTTGCATGTACATACACCCATGCAAACACGCACATAATAAATACATATATACAATAAAAAGGTTCTTTTTTAAGATAAGGTAAGACTAGGATCCCACCACTTTCCAGGTAGGCAGGAGGATCAGGAGTTCAAGGCCAGTCTTGGCTACATGGTAGCTATGATGATAACCTGGGTTACCTTGTCTCAAAAACCAAAAGAGAAACCAAGAGACAACAGAGAACCTATAATAGAGGGCCAGATAGTTGTCTTAGTTGAAGTTTCTATCACTGTGATAAAGCAACAGGACCAAAAGTAAGTTAGGAAGGAAAGGATTTATTTTGCTTATACTTCTACATCTTAGTTCATCATCAAAGGAAGTCAGGGCAGAAACTCAGGGCAGGTGCCTGGAGCAGAAGCCGTGGAGAACTGCTGATTACTGGCTTGTTCAGTCTGCTTTTTATACCATCTAGGACCACAGGCTCAGAGGTGACACCAACCTCAGTGGGCTGGGCCCTCACACATCAATCATTAATCAAGAAAATGCCCCCACAGGCTTGCTCACAGGCAAATCTAGTGGGGATATTACTCAACTGAGGGTCTCTCTTCTCAAATGTCTCTAACTTGTGTCAAGTTGACAAGACTAAGCAGGATAATTGTTCTATACAGGCGACATGCCTCTCCATAAAGAGGCACATGTGTGCCCACCCTCAACCTTATAGCACAGTCTACTTACTCAAGTAAATAAATGACTCTCAGCCCTGTAGAGAGGCAGAGAACCACACTGAATCAGATGGCATGCTCGCAGGATTGTCCCTGGAGGGGCTTCCAGTGTCCAGATGACATCCAGTGTGACCATCTCAAAGTATAAACAGGATTATAGGGGAAAACATCTGTGCTCTGCAAAGCTGCTTTAACTCAGCACAAACAAGCCGTGCACACGCCCAAATGCTCAGTGACTTTTGCAAAGAAGACGTCTGGTGACCATCTGGGCTGGACATTGATTACAAGAAGCCTAGACGTGCCTGAGACTGAGTCCTCTGGGTGGCAGGAAGACATATGTACAATTTTATAATGTCAGTGTGACTTGGCGATCATCCTGGGTTCGTTCTTTCTTCTTCTCTTTCTTTCTTTCTTTCTTTCTTTCTTTCTTTCTTTCTTTCTTTCTTTCTTTCTTTCTTTCTCTCTTTCCTTCTAAAGTTAGTGAGTCAGTTGTCATGATGCCTGCCTCCTGGGAGGATGTCTCAGGCTATGGATCAACTCCAAATACACACCTCTGTTTTATTCAAAGGCCTTGGAACCCATACAGGGCTCTGAACTTCAAAGTTGGCCAGGATTTGATCCTCAAAGGAGAAGAGGCTATCCCATCAAGATGTGCACAGGCCTAAGCATTTGGTTTTCCACCTTTTTTTTTTCTGGTAGTCCAGAAAAAAAGTTTCATTGGGGGAGCTTAATTAGCAGCAAATGAAAGAAGTCTCAGAACATATGGCTTTGAAGTTTAGCTAAGACTGAAAGCCGACTTACTTCCTTATTGTTACTCTTTCTTTGAAAACCATAGAAAGCCCCTTGGTGGGTCCCTTTCTTCAGGACACCAAAGCTGTGGGGTGTTTGGAAAGCAAAAGGTAACAGTGGATTCCTCCTGATCAGAGGCACCATGTGAGCCACACAGCTGCACAAACATTTTGGGCATATATCGACATTAAAGGATGACTATACAGTGGACTCCATAATGGCCTTTTTCTTCTTGTTCTTCATATTTACATCTCAACAAAGAAC
Source organism: Mastomys coucha (assembly GCF_008632895.1). Classification (NCBI taxonomy): domain Eukaryota; kingdom Metazoa; phylum Chordata; class Mammalia; order Rodentia; family Muridae; genus Mastomys; species Mastomys coucha. Next base: position 135,476,817 of record NW_022196905.1, read on the forward strand.
TAGCACTTATCTTTGTTTGGGAAACAGACTTTGATGCTTAGAGAGTAATTCACTCCTATCATGCCGCATTCATTCTTGTCCTTTCGGCAACTGTGTCTTGCCCGCGACTGAACCAATATTTGAAAGCAATGTTTGCCTGTGTTTATGCTTCCATGATTCACAGTGGATGTGGTGGCTCAGGGAGATGCGATTTGCAAGAAGACCTGTTCTCTGACAGCCAAGGAAAACATGTTTTCAAACTCTTGCTGACATTTGCTTTTGTCTTGTGTATCGTGTGTGTGTGTGTGTGTTTATATAAGTGCATGTTTGTGGGGGGATGCATGAGCACACAGGGACAAATGCACATGGAGGACAGAGGGCAGTCTTGCTTGTCATTGTCATGTGCCATTCACCTTCTCTTTTAAGACAGAGGCCTCTCTCTTACTGGCTTGAAGCTTGCTGTATTAGGCTAGGCTATCTGGCTGGTAAACTCCAGAGATTAGTGTCTCCCCGTTGCTGGGATGACAAGGATGCACATGCACTACCATGCCTAGATTTTTCTCTAGTGTGTACAGTGTAGATCCAGCTCAGGTCATCATGCTTGCAAGGCAAGCGTTTCATAAATTGATGAATCTTCCTAGCCTCTGTTCTGTACCTTTATCATCTCTTTTTTCTTCCTGATGTTGTGGTTTGATCCTCCATGACAGTGCTGTTGGGAACTTGTGGGGTCTTGTAGGTAACCCAAGGTTAGGTGTGCCTGGCAACCAGACAACCAATTGGTAAACAGCTGGCATGGTATGTCTGGAATTAACCAGTCCTGAAAGAGCTTTCTGAGCTGGACAGAATACGGCACATCTCTAGAACCCTGGCCATGTTTATTATTTCAGCGAACCAGGAGACTGAGGCACTGGGATTAAAAGTTCAACTTCTACTTAGGCAACAGAGTAACTTTAAGGTCAGCCTGTGCAACTTAGTGGTACTATTTCTCAAAATCAATAGTAAAAAGAAGGCTGAGGTGTGGTTCAGTGTGGAGCACCTGCCTAGAAGCCCCCAGTGAGGGGCTGGGGTGTGGCTCAGTGGTAGAGCACCTGCCTAGAAGCCCCCAGTGGGGGGCTGGAGTGTGGCTCAGTGGTAGAGCCCCTGCCTAGAATCCCCCAGTGAGGGGCTGGGGGGTGTGGCTCAGTGTTAGAGCCCCTGCCTAGAATTCCCCAATGAGTGGCTGGAGACATGGCTTAATGCATAAAGCTCTGGGTTTCAGTCTTAGAACACATAAATTGGGTTAATAAAGACACACAAGCCTTAATCCCAGCCACATCAGAGAGGGAAGCTGAAGCATCAAGACTCATCAAGATCATCCTTGGCCTCAGTCAGGTCTCACCTGGGCTACACTAGACCCTGTCTCAAAAATCAAAACCCAAACCAAAAAACCCTCCAATGACAACAACAACAACAATGGAAAAGATACACCCTTTTTCTTTAAGGGTTCTTGGGGATGGCTCAACAGGTAAAAGTGGTTGCTGTCAAGCATGACATCAGGCATTCAATTCCCAGGACTCTCAGGTAGAGAGACCTGACTCCTGTAAGTTGTCCTCTGATCGTCACACAGGAGCTGGGCACGTGTGTACCCACCTTTCCACATCACACGTACACACACAGACAATGAATAAATACATGTTTTTAAATTTTTAAAAAAGAAAAAGAACACACAAATATATATAGTTGTGTTGCCCTGAAATTGCCCAAGAGGGGATATGGATAGCGTCTAATATCAGAGTAGACCTAGAGTGGAGACTGTTACATTCGATCCAGTAGAAAACACAGCATCTGTAATAAATGATGGTTTGGGTCGGGGGACTTTATGGATGTACGTTTTACGTTGTTGACATTCAAGTGCCTGCCATATACACCAAATGGTTTAGACCAGGTATCTTTTCTAAGCCCTAATAGTTTCTTCTACTTTATAAATGATCAATAAAAAGCATATCTGTGCTCTCAGGGGCTAACCCTTTAAATGCCTCTTGAATGCTGGGTCCCAAAAGCTTCTGTCTTCTTTGTAGATGAGCCTTCTCACAAAATGTTGAAGCTTTTCTTCCCACAGAGCCTCAGCCTGCTCTGCTCTTCCATGCCAGGTTGTGACAGGGCTGTCTTCGAGACCATACCAGCCGCCGCTGCATATCTTATGTATATTTCATCGTGAGCAATGCCTCTCCACATGGCCCACATCTGGACTTCATCTTTCCTGTTGTGATACCCTGCTTCCTTAAAGGAGCCACCGATAATGAAGCCACATGGTCCATTTAGAAACAGAGACTCAGGGAGACGCTCAGTGAGTGAAGTCAGTGCCAGAGTTTCATTGCCAGGACCCATCAAAAAGGAGTAGTTCCTGTCATTCCAAGGCCAAGGAAGCAGAGCCAGGAGGATCCCTGGAGCTTTGTAGCCAGTTAGTCTAGCAGAATCAAGGAACTCCAGCTTCAGTGAGATATTGTGTCTCAAAAATAAGGAGAACAGTTGAGGTAGATACCTGGCATTGACCTCTGGTTTCCACAGGCAGGTGCATACACACTACACACACACACACACACACACACACACACACACACACGAGAGAGAGAGAGAGAGAGAGAGAGAGAGAGAGAGAGAGAGAGAGAGAGAGAGAGAGAAAGAGAGAGAGACACAGAGACAGAGAGAGACACAGAGACAGAGAGAGACACAGAGACAGAGAGAGACAGAGACAGAGAGACAGAGACAGAGAGACAGAGACAGAGAGACAGAGAAAGAGAAGAAATATTTTTTCTGTAAATAAGACTGAATTCTTGTGCACATGGGTGGCAATCTGGCACATTCTGAAGAGAGCTTTGCTCCCATGGACACCCAGTCCCCTTGTATCCAACCCCAAGAGAAAAAGAAGAAGAAATAGTGACCTGAGAGGATGACAGGATTACCTTTCCAAAAGCACTGGTTCTAAAGCCAGCTGTGGTGGCCACACGTGTGATCTGTCACTTAATGGGAAGCTGCGGCAGGAAAATTGACTCACATTCAAGGCTAGCCCAGACTTCACAGCAAGACCCTGTGTGTGTGTGTGTGTGTATGTGTGTGTGTGTATGCATGCATGTGTGCTTGTGCTCAGGTAGAGGCCAGAAGTCAACTTTAGGCAGTGTCTTAGCCAGGGCTCTATAGCTGTGAAGAGACCATGATCAAAGTAACTCTTATGAGAGAAAGCATTTAATTAGAGGCTGGCTTACAGGCTCAGAGTCTTACTCCATTATCATCAGGGTGGAGCATGGAGGCATGCAGAGGGGCATGGCGCTGGAGAAGGAGCTGGGAGGTCCTGGTCCATAAGCAGAGTGAGAATGTGTGAGACACTCTCAGCCTGGTGTGGGCCTTTGAAACCTCAAAGCCCACCCTCAGTGATACATGTCCTCTAACAAGGACACACCTCTGAGTCCTTCAAATCTTCTTTCAACTAATGCCACTCTCTGATAACTAAGCATTCAAATATATGAGTCTATGGGGGCTTATTCTTATTCAAACAAACCACCATAGACATGCTCTCCACATGTCTACTTTAAGAAAACAGGGTCTCTCAATGAACCTGGAGCTCACTGTACCAGCTCCGCTGGCTAACCAGCTAGTCCCAGGGATCCATCCATGTCCATCTGCCTGACATTGGGATTACAAATATGTACCACCACACCCAGCTTTATTCTGCATGTATATGTTGTATGCAAACATGTATGTGAGCATGTGTATATGCATAAGCACACTAGTGTGTCTGTGTTTGTATGTCTATAAATCTCTCTGTGTGTCTATGTGTCTATGTGTGTGTATCTGTGATTCTATGTGTGTGTGTCTGTATATTCGTGTGTGTTTGTCTATGTGTGTATTTGTGTATCTGTGTATGTCTATGTGTGTGTGTATGTGTGTCTGTGTATTTGTGTGTATGTGTGTGTCTATGTTTGTGCATGTAGTGGCCTAAAGCTGACTTCAGGGGTCTTTCATGATCACTTTCCATGTTGTTAGCTGAGGCAGGATTTCTCACTGAATACAGACCTTGAGGTGTCCTGCTAATCTTATGAACCATCTTGCTTCCAGCTTCCCCTGCTTCTGATGAGATGCCAGCTGACCATAACATCTGCCCAATTTTTCTCTGGTGTCTTGGGATCCAAACTCTGGTTTGCAGAACAAGCACTTGTGGGGATCTAATCCGTTATCTCTATGTCCCTAACTCCAGCTTATAAAGCAGGTTCTGTTTATAAAAGTCAAGCCCTCCTACCTGCATGGTGAGCCCTTCATTGCTTGAAACGCCACTTCAGACCTCCCTCCTAGTTTTTAGAACTTGGACGAATGTATTTATTTCCACAAGAAGCCTTTGTTTTCTGCACTAGGCACAAGGCAAGGTATTGTCCCATTCAGGAAGGTGTTTTTCTTCCTCCAGTGAGGGATTCATGCATCCATTCACTTCACATTTATTCGCTGAGTGCTTACTGCATTGTTTTAAAGGAGGTAAACAGTGGGCAAATAATGCAAAATTAATTCATCAATAGAAACAAGCCCCTTGCAAGTAGCTGCACCATATCTCCCATCATGGAATATCACAATGAGGCAAAAATCTTTAAAATGCCTTTCCTATAGCTAGATCACTGAAGTCTAAACCAGTTGAGAGGCTGAGGCAGGAGAATCCCTTGAGTTCAGGAGTTTGGGTTCAATATAAGCAATACAGGACACACTGTGTGTGTGTGTGTCTGTGTGTGTGTGTGTATGTGTGTGTGTGTGTATGTGTGTATGTCAGAGAGAGAGAGAGAGAGAGAGAGAGAGAGAGAGAGAGAGAGAGAGAGAGAGAGACTTGTCTGGAAAAAAAATATATATGAATTACCATTCAGCTACAAAGACAAAAACAGCCATTTTCTGATAAACAATAAAGATTTATTACTAACAAATAAGAAATTGAACACAGAAGAAATATATGAAAAATAAGAAATAAGGAATAGCATAAAATTTCACAAAATACGCAGTGTAACAAATTACTTCATTTAAGAACCTTTTTGGGTACATGATCTCAATTGTATAATTCAGGCTGATCTCAAACTTGTGGTGCTCCGATCTCAGTCTCTTGGGTGCTGGGACCACAGGTATGAGACAATATTTCTGACCAGAATCTTTTAAAAATTGTTTTTAAAACCAATAACAACAACAACAGCAACACCTACTCTGGGTTTTGAGCATAAGCCTAAAATGAAGGAAAACAGTGACGTAGAAAAGGTATGCTTAAAAAGAAAATTTTTAATTTATTTTTATTCTTTAATTAATTTGATGTGTCTACATGTTTTACCTGCATGCATGCCTATGCACTACATGCATGCCTAGTTCTTGAAGAGACCAGAATACAACATTCAGTCCCCTAAAACTGGAGTCACAGATGCTGGGAAGCAAACTTAGGTTCTCTGGGAAAGCAGCAGGCACTCCTAACTGCTGAGCCACCTCTCTAGCCCCAAGAAGGAATTTCTAAAAGTTGCCTATTTTACTTAAACAAATAAGCCTCTAGCAAGATTAACTTTCAACGTGAAGGGAAGACAGAAAGGGAAGGGAGTAAATAAATGGAGATACAAAGTCCTCTGATTTCGTTTCTGTTGCTTTGATAAAATATCCTGGTCAAAATTGGCATGTTATTTTATCTCACCATCCCAGGTTACAGTCCATCACAAGGGAGTCAAGACAGGAGCTTGAAGTAGCCATCCCATCCACAGTCAGGAGGGAAGAGAAACTGAATGTGGGAATGCTTAGCCTGCAGCTAGCTTTAACTATGCTTGAGCTGTCCAGGGCACAAATGTAGGGAATGGTGTTGCCCACTTTCAGGCTGGGTCTTTTAATATCAATTAGTTCATTTGAGACAATCCTCCCCACCCCCATATGCCCACCAGCCAACCTGATCTAGACAATCTCTCACTGGGACTCTTTTTCCAGGTGATTCTAGATTCTGTCAATTAAAGTTGGCATCACAAAAGTCCATGTAGATACCCACCTTCTTAAACTGTAAATGTTTAGCAACGAAGTCAAAGTGTTTAGCTGTGCTGTGTGATGTCACTTCAGCCTCGTTTTGAGACACAGGCACTCGGCACTATGATGTTACCTGGCTCAGGACCAAGACTATTGCATGTTGTAAGCTGCAGCATTCCTATTGTACATACAAAACATTCTGCCTCTGTAGAATTATCGTGGTTTTTGTTTTGAGAATCAAAGACAACATTTCCCAACTAACATTCTACAGTGTCAAATTAGCACATCTGGGGCTATGGGATGGCTCAATGGATACAGTGCTCGCTACACAAGTGTGAGGGATGGAGTTCAGGTCCCCATACTCACATAAAAGTGGGATGGGCATGATAGCCCACATGTATCCCTTCTGTTATTGCCAGTAAATGTTTGGTTTGATTTGCATTTTTACTTCATACAAATATTATCTTAGTTTCCTTTCCTGTTGCTATGATAAAACACTCTGACAAAAGCAACTTAAGGAAAAGGGATTTATTCTTGCTCACAGTTCACGAGCACAATTCCTTGTGGTGCAGAAGTCAAGATGGCAGAAGCTTGAAGCAGCTGGTCACATTCCAGCCACAGTCAGGAAGCAGAGAGCAATTAAGTGCATGCAACTGCTCAATTCCCTTCCTCCACCTACACAGTCAGGATCCCAGCCAGGGAATGGCTCCGCCCACGGTAGACAGGTCTTCCTGCCTGAACTAACACAGTCAGGATAATCTCCCCACCAGCATGTGCAGAGGCTCATTTGCTAAGGAAGTCAAGAACCTGTCAAGTTGACAGTTAACACTAACTACCACACCTATCTACATATCTGGGTTAAAAATGTCTGGTGACAAGGGATCTCAAGTGGACAGAGTTTAAGAAGCACTGCTCTAAGCCATGCTGCATCTATCCATTCCACAGAGTTCCACACAGTGGTTAAGATGAATGAAACAGGGTTTCACAGGCCCTTGTGGGAAACTCTCCAAAAGAAATCTCTCCCCTGAAAAGCAACACTGATTCAAACTATAGGATACTTTTAATATACAGTTTAAAAGCCAACAAAGCAATACAGGTCATCTTTCATGGCTACAGAAAGTACATCTATAGGAAAGGTCTAAAAAGGGATGAGAAGGAAGGATGGTCAGCCTGGATGGGGCCCACCCCTGGAAAGGGAGACAGGCAGTGAGATCAGAAGCAGATCCCTTGAGGTTTCAGTTCTGCTGGTAAGAATGAGTCCTGCTCTTTCTGCATTTCTGTAGGGTGGGCATTTTCAGGTTGAGGGGGATTGAGATCACATAAAATGCCCACTTGTGGGTGGAAGGACACAGAAAAGTGCCTGATGTGCAAGCATGAAGACCTGTGTTCAGATCCCTCAGCATGCACATTAGATGGCCAGGTGTACAAAGACTGGGAGAGGGGTACAAAGACAGGTTGAGTGCCAGAACTTGATGGGCAGTCAGTCTGGCCAATCAGTGAGTTCTGGGTTCCGCTCAAAAAGCATGGTGTTGGGTTCTGTAGAGGTGTGAGTAAGAGTGCTTTCTGTGCAGTCACAAGGACCTTAGTTCAAATTCTCAGCTGGGTGCAGTTGTATGCGAACTGGAAACTGCACAGGGCAGGGAGGAGTACATTGCCAGGACTTGCTAACCACCGGACTCATTCCAGGTTGTGGGACAGAGCCTGTCTCAAATAGTAAGACAGAGAATGATATAGCAGGTGCCCATCATTCTGATCTGGCCTCCAAATGTTCATGAACACATGTATATATCCACATGTGCACACACAGTCAACACAAACATACATACATACATACATACATGTAACAAAATAAATAAATTGGGCTGATGAGATGGCTCAGCGGGTAAGAGCACCGACTGCTCTTCTGAAGGTCGTGAGTTCAAATCCCAGCAACCACATGGTGGCTCACAACCACCCATAATGAAATCTGATACCCTCTTCTGTGTACTCATTTATAATAATAAATAAATCTTTAAAAAATAAATAAATAAATAGATAGATAGATAAATAGACAGACAAGGTGGAAAGCAATTGAGAAAGACACTTGACTTAGATCTTTGGGTTCCACAGGCATGTGCATATCCATGTACACAAAGCCATACATGTATAAATACCTGTGTGTGGCACTATACACCTGTAATCCTAGCATGGAGAAGGCCAATGCAGGAACATCACAAGTTCTCAGATAGCCTCAGCTACCTAATATCAGTCTGCCTCATAAACAAGGTATAACCCATATGTAGTAAATTTTTACATGGATGTTCTAACTTGATTTTTTTTTTGAGACAGGGTCTAATGTATTACAGGTTGTCCTCAATCTTGTGATGTAGTGGAAGATGGCCTTGAACTCGTGGTTTTCCTGCCTCTGCCTAAATTACTGGAATTACAGGCTTCTGCCACCACATGTGATATTATGTAGTTCAGGTGATCCAACTCAGGGCTTCAAGCATGCTAGGCCAGCTGAGGTGCATGGCCAGCCAAGCTGATGAATGTTTACAAACCAAATACATCCAGAATACAGTATAGAATCCAGAAGATTCTTCTTGATGATGCTCCAGCAAAGGAAACTAGTGTTGTGACAGCCATTATCCTTGACTGTGTTCAGTTGTTTTCACAGGAAAGCATCACACTGAATTCTGTTGTGTTTTCTCCATGGTGCCTGCCTTTGTTTCCTCAATACGAGGTTTGTGAGAATCATCTAGAGAAAGACGGTTTAGATGGTTCATTTGTTAGAGATAAGACCGCATTTTTGTCTGGAGCTGGCCTGGAGCTCAATACATGGTCCAGGCTGGGCTCAATTTTGCTGTAAACCTCTTGCCTCAGCCGCCTGCTAGATTCACAGGTGGGAGCCACCACTCCTTCCAGAAAAGCAGTCTTCAGTGTTGATTCCATCCAAAGAGTGAAACCTTTAGCAATATTTAATTTCTAGTCCTCACCTACTTCAAAGAAGTCAGATGGGAGACCCAAAGTTGGGACTACTCTCTGTGACCATGAATGTTTGGGGGGGGGGTGTTCCATTGACAGCTGTAGGGGAATAGGATGACATGGCCAAATCCCCACCCCCCCAGTCCTGAATTTCCTCAACACCTCCCCTGCCGCATGCTTACTTTAAATAAAGTAACAAACTAAGTGTCAGGGGCTTCCGGGGAAGCTCAGAGGAAGATTCCCAACTCAGCTGGAAGACAGCTCACCAGAGGTGTTAAAATAATTAAAACAGAGGAGGGAGAGCAGGTGGTATTTTTAGACACATGTTCAAGGTTTGCCTCTTTCAGAGCTTTTCATTCCCATCCTTCATTTCACATCAGAATCTTAAACAGGCAAACATAGCACTCCAATTTTGTGATGTTGATTGTTATTTTATAATGCCCTTAGTGGACCCCATTTTATAAAGAAGATATAGAGCTGGACACAGCAGTGCATATCTGTAATCCAAATCCTGGGGAAAACAGAGGTAGGAGGATTGCTATGAGTTTGGGACCAGGCTGAACTTCAAGCCAGCCTAGGCTATAAATTGAGATAGAGTCTCAAACACACAAAACAAAAACAAAAACAGTGTGTGTGTGTGTGTGTGTGTGTGTGTGTGTGTGTGTGTGTGTAGAGAAATTTGTGGTGAGATATTTTTCAATAGATTGTTTTTTTTAAATCCAGGGTCTCATGTAGCTCAGGCTGGCCTCGAACTTACTATGTAGACAAGAATGACTTCAAAACTTCTGTATCCTCCTATCTTGACCCTCCCAGCACTGCAATTACAGATATATGCCAACATGCCCAGTTTTATGCACTTCTGGGGTTCAAACCCAGGGCTTTGTGCAGGCTACATGAGCACACTACCTACTGAGCTACATTTCTAGCTGCAAGAGTACTTTTTAAATAGGAGTTTCAGGTTCACAGAAAAATCAGGCAAAGGATGCAGAGAGTTTGTATTTTTCCCCTTCCCCCGTGTACAGCTTCCCTGTATCAAGACTCCCCGCCAGAGTGACACAGGAGTTTCAACTGCTGAGCCTATGTGCACACCATCACATATCAGGGCAGCACCATTCTGCACAGTCCAGTGCACAGACTAGGGCTTACCCTTACTGCATGTGCCATTCTATGGCCTGGATAAGTGTGTAAGATACAGGGTGATCTCCATGATGGCATCATACAGAGTACTATGGACTGCATTAAAAGTCCTCTGTGCTGGCTGGAGAGATGGCTTCGTGGTTAGGAGCTCACTTTGCTTTTGCATTCAGTTCCCAGCACCAGGTTGAGCAGCTCACACAGCCTGCAATTCCAGCTCCAAGAAGACCCAAATTGTTGGGCCCCTAAAGTCACCTTCACTCACGTGCACTGACCCACATACCAATGAACACACATATACATAATCTAAAATAATATAAAAACCTGCTGCAGGCTCAGCAGATAAAACACTTGCTGTGCATATGTGACAACTAGTTTTGAGGTTCCTAGCACCCACAGAAGAGTCTCTGATGGTCTACCTGCAATCTCATCACCCAGGAGGCAGAGACCGGGGATCCCTGGTGGCGAGGCAAGCTGGCTGGTTAAACCACCCACATCTCAAGTTCCAGATACAAGTGAGAGTCCTGGCCTCCATATAGAGGGTAGAGAATGAACAAGGAAGGGAGTTGACATCAACCTCTGGCTTTAACATGTCCACTCACACATGAGCATGTGCACACTATGCACCTCGTCATAGAGAGTTTGGTAACATCTAGTCACTTATGTTTTCTCTTCAAAAATGTAGATGCACAGAGAAACAGGAAAAAAAAAAGTAGTCATTCAAGGGCCATTGCAAGCTCCAGACATGTCTTTAGAAGGAACCAGACCTGCTGGCTCCTTGATGTTGAATCCTCAGCCTTCAAAATGTGAGAAAAACCAATGCCTGATATTTAAGCCCTCCCACTCATCCTAAAGTTAAGTTACTGGTATAGAGTTATAGTATTGGTGTTCAGAGGTATTTTGGTGTTTTGAGACAAGGTTTGAGGCATTGACTGGCCTCAAACTTGCTATGTAGACCATGCTGGCTACAAATTCACAGAGATTTGTCTGTCTAAGGCTCCCAAATGCTGGAATAAAGGCATATGTGACCACCACACTGGCTGTTTGATGTCATCCTACTCCATCCTCGAGCACAAGCTTTTGTATTTGAGGTCTTGGTCTACAGTGGTGCTGTTGGAGAGGTTGTGGGGCCTTTAGAAGGCAGAGCTTCTCTAGAGAGATTAGGTTGTTGTAGGGCAGGACATGTTCCTGTTCCTCCCACACATGAAGTGAGGGGTCCCAGCATTGTGGTCCTGCTGCCACCTGCCCATTCTCTCCCATGATGGATGTCTATCCCCTCAAACCATGAGTCCAAATAAACAAGTTCCCTTCTTAAGTTGCTCATGTCAGATATGTTGTCATAGTAACAAGAACAGCATATAGTTATTGTTATGTGACTCTTCCTGGGGAGATATAAAGAAATGTCAATTTACCTCGGATAGAGAGGACAGACCAAACAAAGGATTCTATCTGAGCCCACTTTGGTGTACAAGTATTCACTGGAGTTACTTATGGGAGCATGGATCATTCACAGACAGCTACTCCTCTAGGCAGTCTCCTGGGTAAGTTACTGAGGAAACACCAATCAAGAAGGCCCAAATCTAACTACTACTTTCCCCCCTTAGATGGCAATGATTGGACTCCCAGGGAGGGGAGGGGCTGAGAAGAGTAATATTGTAGCCCCTCCCCCTTCGCTCCCCGCTCCTGGGGGACCATTATTAGCTCCACTCTGGACTAGGGAAATGGATACAACGCTGAAAGAAAATATCTGGATATGGTGCATTCACTAGTTATAGCAGCACTTGGAAGGCACAGGCAGTAGGATCCCTGGGGTACCAACCTAGACTATTAGGAACTCCAAAGGAAGAGAGGATGGGAGGAGGGAGGGAGGAAGGGAAGGAAGGAAAGAGGTGGGTGCTGGGGATATAGAAGACATGGTTCCATAAGTAAAGTGCCTCCTGAATAGGCCCAAGAAGCTGAGTTCAGATCCCCAGCACCCACGGAAAAGTCAGATGTGGTAGTATATGTCTGGAACACCAGAGATGGAGAGACAGACATAGACGGATCCTGGGGCTCTCTGGATGGGCTGAAACTCCAAGTTTAGTGAGCAATCCTATCTCAAAAGAATAAGTTAGGGAGCAATGGAGGAAGATGCCTGTTATTGACATTGACATGACATCTGGCTTCCATACACTTGTGCACAGGTGAGCAGTCACGTGAATACACCACACACACACACACACACACACACACACACACACACACACACACACACACACTTCGTCCAACAAGAGAAGAAAGAAAAGAAGGAAGGAATAGATGAAAGAAGAAAGAAGAAAAGGAAAGAAGAAAGTCAAAACAAACAAACATCAATAGTCTTGTGTTGTGTCACTAGAGTTGCTGTGTTGGAAGGTGCCCTGCCCGTGGTCCAGTCAATACCCAAGGAAACAGGGATGCTACAGTCCCTAGAAGGATTTATGCCCTAAAAGGTGGAAGCTGCAGACAAATTCTGATAGGGTCTCTCAGCCAGACCCAAAGGAAAGTTGCAGAACTCAGTTCCCTGCTGTTTGATGTTTCCTGTCTGTGTGTTCAGTGGCAACAGATTAGACTCCATCTGTCCCCACCCGTACGGGAGCAGCAATCTGGACCACACTGCCCTTACCCACCACACACGTGCCCACTGGCTGCTCACAACTCTCTTGAGTTTTGGTGATCTTAACTAACTGATTGCAGTCTGATCCCAGCTGGAAAGGTAACAGTCTGGTATGAAACGTCCTTGCACAGGCCACTCTGAAGCTCAGCAGAGTCCCATTTGAAATCCAGCACCAGTCGCTTCCGGATGCTCCTGTCATCTCCTGTCGGAGCGCTCCCTGGTGCCGGGAGGTTAATCAGTTCTGCATAGTCTCTGTGGTTTTCCTGGGAAAACAGATCATGAAAGATGACCAGCTGAACTTGACAGCCAGAAACAGTTGCCCAAGCTTTAGACTTGACTTTGCTGCCCTATTCCGCCAAGATGGTTTGGGCTTTTTTTTTTTTTTTGCACTATAAAGTGAAAGGCACTAATTATCCAAGGAATACAGAAGCTCGAAAGATGCTCCAGGGGGAGCACACAATTAATAGTCCTATCTGTGGGCACAGAACACAGATTTGCAGTACTGACCGCCAAGAAGCAAATGTGCTAGAGTTCATTCCCGATTCTGTTTGACCGGAGCTGCTCTCAAGGGTAGCATTTAGTCATCCAGTGGTTCCCCTCTTGCTTTAGAAGGAAGGAAGAAACGAAGGGAGGGAGGGAGAGAAGGGTTGGGGGAAGGGAGGGCAGGCAGCAGGGTACTGGTGTGAGATGCTAGTTGAATTATGGAGTGTCCACCCAGGAAAGGGGGAGCAGCTTGTGGGCTCAGCCAAGGAGAACACTAGAAAACAATAAATTATTTTGGTTGCCGAGAATAAGGGCTTGTTGGTTGCAAGGGCTCAGGATGGAGTGCCTGGGAAGGCAGGGAAGGAGTACAGTAGGGTTTTGATTTGAGGCCAGTCTTTTAAAGTTTTTAAAAGACAGCTGGCTGCTGTGTCTGCAGCTCCAGTCTTCTGTCTGCATCTCCCCTGGGGCCACACAATGCTGCCCCAGCTTACATCTTTGCCACCTGGAATTTGTGTGGGGGAGGGAAAGGGGGCGCGGGCGGGGGAGGGGGATGCGGGAGGGCGGGGGGGGGTGTTGTTTCCTGTTCTAACTTGAGCCATTTGTATATTTAGTAAATCTCGGATCTGTGAATATGTGCCGGCTCAAGGGATAAGCACACCTCCAACGTCAAGAGCACAAGAGAGAAAATACGCGCGTACACACACACACACACACACACACGCACACACATGCACACACACGCACACGCGCACATACACACACAGACCAGCTCTCTCAACTCTCCCAATCACGCAGTCTTCTCTGTGGAGTTTTAGCTCAGCCGAAATCCTTGGACACCCAATCTTGTCGAAATCACTCCTAATTAATACCTTCCTGCTTCCCCACTGAAAGGGAAACAATTTACAATTAAGTCAAGCCGCCTCCGTGTAATCAATGTAACACCTTCTATGTGTGTTTTGAAACGTCCTCTCACATTTCATGATTCGTTTGTTTTACACGATGAGTAAACTGCAGACAATTATGGCGATAATATGGCTGAGGTGTTTGGTTTTTATCTCTTCGCAGTAAATTGTGGTTGTTCAAGCCTTCTCAGTAATGGTCTCCATCCCGCGCTCTCAATTTCTCCCCATCAACTGGCAATAAATACGATTTTCTTTTTGAAAAAAAAAAAGAAGTGTTAGCTTATAATAATTAGATCACCTATTCAACTGGCAATATAATTAAATAATTTCTTAGTAGGCATGACTCAATTAAATTAATTACACTAACACAGATATTCTATGGTACATGCCTCGAAAATGTAATATTAAGTATATTAACTCAGTTTTGTGTCATTTTTTTTCTTTGCATAGGCAAAGAGTGCTGTCTGGATAATTAAGCAGGCAATTTTGCTTTTGAAAGATGCTATCAATGGATGCAAGGGTTTGGGTCCAGAGTTTTTATTAGAAGGCAGTGAAAGGCTGAGGGTAGAACCCAGGTAATAGAGTATTTGCTAGCATCCACAAAGCTCTGGGATCCATTCTCAGCAGGGTGTAAACCAGAAATGGTGATGAATGCCTGCAATCCCAGCACTCAAGAGATGGAGGCTGGAGGATCAGGAGTTCAAGACCATCCTCAGCTACATCAGGAGTTTGACTCTGCCCTGGGCTACATGAGATCCTATTTCTAATGACAATAGCAGTTAAATCTTAAAAGGAGACAGGCAAGCAGGGCGGTGGTGGTGCATGCCTTTAATCCCAGCACTTGGGAGGCAGAGGCAGGTGGATTTCTGAGTTCAGGACAGCCAGGGCTACACAGAGAAACCCTGTCTCAAAAAAAAAAAAAAAAAAAAAAAAAAAAAAAAAAAAAAAAAAGGAGACAGGCTGGATTCATGATTAAGGGCACTGGCTGGTCTTCCAGAGGACTTGGGACTTGGACTTGATTCCCAACATCCACACAATGGCTCAAAACTCCAATTCCAGGGTATCCAATGCCCTCTTCTGAATTCCTTAGGATCCTTTCACTTGGTACACACACACACACACACACACACACACACACACACACACACACACAGTGTCCTGGCTAATTTTATGTCAACTGCACATAAGCTCAAGTCATCAGAGAGGAGAGGAGAGAACCTCAATTGAGAAAATGTTTCCGCAAGATCAGGTTGTAGGCATTTTCTTAATTAGTGATTGATGGGGGAGGGCCCAGCCCATTGTGGGTGGTGCCATCCCTGGGCTGATAGTCCTGTGTTCCATAAGAAAGCAGGCTGAGCAAGCCATAGGGAGCAAGCCAGTCAGCAGCACCTCTCCTTGGGCTCTGCATCAGCTCCTGCCCCCAGGTTCCTGCCCTCACTGTGTTTGATGATGAACTGTTGTTACTTGGAACTGCAACTGAAGGAAGCCCTCTCCTCTCCAAGTTGCTTTTGGTTGTGGTGTTTCATCATAGCAGTGGAAACCGTAACTAAGACACATGCAGAGTAGATTCTGGGATTAGACATCTAAACACAGCTGGGATGGCTGTCCACGGAGGACATCTTAGCCTCTAAGATCTGTTCCCTTTAGTATTCGTCTCTTGGGAGATGTCCTTAGGTCACCTTGTGGGGAAGAGCTCTTGGGCTTATGAAAGGGAGACCCCTGGTAGGCTGTTTGTGGAGGTCTAGAAAGATTAAGACTTAATAGAGACATCTCTGTTGGGCTAATCCACCCCCCACCTCTCTAAACCCTAAACAACCTTCTACTTTCTGCCTGTTAGTAATTCTTTCCTGGATGTGGCTTTTAAAATTCTTTCTATCTGTCTGTCTGTCTGTCTGTCTGTCTGTCTGTCTGTCTATCTATCTATCTATCTATCTATCTATCTATCTATCTATACAAATATATGCATATGTGTATATATGTACATATAATGCTAAAGAGATCCAGGAACTTACATTTATACGTTACACACACACACACACACACACACACACACACACACACAATTAGTGACAAACAAGAGACTACGGATTTGAGAGGGAGTGAGTAGCGGTGAGCCTTCCATTACAGCAACATGAGTGGCTTCTCATTAATCAGGCTAGGAACATGTACAACTAAATCATCATTTGGGGAAAGTAAAACATAACGGGCTTTTAAATTGTTTGTTTGTCTAACCCTACTGCCTTCTAAATTTTGAATTTCTTGAACTTAATTATGGCAGAGCCATCCTCTTCTCGCATGCACAAGTGCAAAATATGGGGCTTGCCTTTTTAAAGGCGTGTGTGTGTGTGTATGTGTGTGTGTTTATGTGTGTGTGTGTTTGCATGCATGTGTTTGTGTGTGTTTATGTGTGTGTGCTATCTGTACACATTCACACATGTATGTTATTCAGGAGTATTCATCTGTATATACATGGGGAGGCCAGAGACCAGCGTTGGGTGTCAGTCTCTATGGTTCTCCACCTCAGTAATTTGAGACAAGGCCCCTCACTGAGCCTGCACTTGGTTAAGTGGGCTGTCTAGCCAACCCCAGAGATTCCCTTATCTTTTTTTCTGTGTTACAGACCTGCCCCAACAGTGCTCAGTTTTGTTTGGTTTGTTTTAAAACTTGATTTCCAGGGGACCTAACTCTGGTCCTCATGATTGAACATTAAGTGCCCTTATATCCTGGGCTCTCTCCCAGCCCTCCAGGGTTTGTCTTTTTCCTAAATCCATTCTTTCTTTCCATTGTAGCTTTGAAAATATTACCTCATTTGTTTGTAAGCCCAGCATCCACAGTATTTGACAAGGTCCTAGAGGATGGGTAGAAAGCATGTCAGGTTTGAGTTAATCTTTTAACATCATAAGAGGGAGTTGGGAGATGGATGGTTCAGTTGGTGAAGTGATTGCCTTGTGAGCTCAGATCCTAGAACCCATATAAAAGCTGGGCAGACATACTGAGTCTCATCCCCAGAACACATGATTTTTAAAAAAGGCCCAGTGTGGCGATATGTTCTTGTAGTCTCAGTCCTGTGGGTTGAAGACAGACATTTATCCCTGGAGCTTTCTAGCCAGTCAACTTAGCTACTCAGTGACTTCCAGGTCTGTAAGAGACCCTGTCCCAAAAAGCAGGTGATAGGGGCTGGGAGATAACCTGATGGATAAAGTATTTTTGTGTAAACGTGAGGACTAGATAGAGTTCAGGTCCCCGGAATTTACATAAAATCCAGGCAGGCATGATACCACCTGTAATCCCAGCATTTGGGAGGTAGAGACTGGGATCTCTGATTAGCAGGCTACTTAGACCAATTGACAAGCTCTTTGTTTAATCAAGAGACCCTGCCTAAACAGATAAAGTGGAGCGCTATTGAGAAAACATCTGATGCTAGCCTCAGGCCTCTACATGCACACACACACACACACTCACACACACACACACACACACTCACACACACACACACACACATATGTATGTGTATTGTCCTGGCTGGTTTTGTGTGCCAACTTTGACACAGGCTGGAGTTATCACAGAGAAGGGAGCTTCAGTTGGGGAAGTGCCTCCATGAGACCCAGCTGTGGGGCATTTTCCCAATTAGTGATCAAGAGGGTGGTGCCATCCCTGGGCTGGAAGTCTTGGGTTCTATAAGAAAGCAAGCTGAGCAAGCCAGGGGAAGCAAGCCAGTAAGAAATATCTCCCCATGGCTTCTGTGTCAGCTCCTGCTTCCTGACCTGCTTGAGTTCCAGTCCTAACTTCCTCTGGTGATCAACAGCA
>NW_022196905.1:135494729-135503104 GCF_008632895.1 Mastomys coucha
CTGGTGATCAACAGCAATGTGGAAGTAAGCTAAATAAACCCCTTCCTCCCCAACTTGCTTCTTGGTCACGATGTTTGTGTAGGAATAGAAACCCTGACTAAGACATGTATGTACACATAAAAGATGCACACCCACACCCACATACACACATGAACATACACCATAGAAACATACAACAAAGGTAGATGATGTCTAAGGAATGACAGCTACTGTTAGCCTTTGGCCTCTGCATGTATACATATACCTGCACATATAGTGCAGCTGTACACACACATGAACACACACAATCGTAATAGGAATCCAGACAAAGGCAGATCTGGTTATGTAACTTCGTAGAATTCTCTCTGGCCATTTTCTCCACTGTACCCATTAAATAGAAATCTGTACTGAGTTCTGTGGACCCTGGCCAGACTTTAGATGCTATTCTTTTTGGTCAGTGTGCTTTCCATAATTGCTCAGAAAAACCAAACAAGATGCCAGAAGGTAACCACATCCTGCTTTTGGTGCGTGGCCCATTTTGAAATGTGATCTTGCCCCACTCTTCGATCCTTATTACTTATGCTTCAGAGCCAGCACAGATGTTCTGTGACTCACGGGAATATCATATTTAGCGTGTTTTCCCCAGTGAAATGTATTTATTTGGATGACACATACTGCTGTTTAAAAGCCAACTCTGCTTTGCTCTTAAACTCAGCCTCACAGAAGAGAACAGAAGAGAGGAAGAGGCAGAGTGAGCTCATTTGAGAGAGCCAGCTGCTCAGAGAGGCCTTTTCAGAACATGCTCCCAGTGAGTTCTCAACAGAAATCAGAACAACAGGGAGACCCATCCCAGGTGACCCAGGGTGGGCACAAGAACTAGGAAGCTGCCTAATGGAACCAGCTTGTCCCCAGCATCTGTGGTTCACAAATACTGCCACGGGGCATAGAGGACCACTAAGGAGGAGAAGCATTCAGCAGAGAAAACGCCATTATTGACCACTTGAGTTGATGTAGCATCTTGGGAGTTGATAGTGGCATTGTGGCTTTTATCCTCTCTGTAGGTCATCTCCAGAAGGTAACGGGCCCATTAGCCCTTGAACAAGCCAGATGGTCCCCTCCGATGAGAGAGACTTAACCCTCCGCACCCCTCCCCCAACAGACTATATGTTCGCAGACTTGGTATAGTACATGAGTCTCACGGTGCTAAGGCTCAGAATGTTCTTCACATATAGCAAATTGGAAGGAAGGGATTGCTATGATGGAATTAAATGTTTAAGAGATAAGCACATTTTAATTATATATGTCTGTCTGTCTCTGTCTCTCTGTCTCTGTCTCTGTCTCTCTCCCTCTGTGTGTGTGTGTGTGTGTGTGTGTGTGTGTGTGTGTGTGTGTGTATAGGTCATATGAAGATCTTTGGTGTCGTTCTTCAGGTGCAATCTACCTTTTATTGAGGCAGAATCCTTGAACTCACCAAGTAAGCTAGGCTGTCTACTGAGCCCCAGAGCCCTACCTTCTCTGCCTTCATCTCAACTGTGTGTCACCATACCCAGTTTTTTTCTCTCACCTGGATTCTGAGGATGACTCCTCAGAAGGGCGAGTCTTTTAACAGTTAAGCCATTTCTCCAGCCTCCATGGGTTTTCCATTTTCTTCTCAGTTGTATGTGAATCTTGTGACTTTGCTAAGGCTATGTGCTTTGGGGACAGTCCCCATGGCCACTCCTGACATGCATCCCCTTAAGATTGCTCACATTATCTCTTGCCTCCCTCCCTTCTGCTTGCTTGCACAGTCTGAGATCTTCCTGTTTCCCAGGCATGCTCCTGTACTCTGCCTTTTCATCTGTAAATTCAGCGCTTTCTCAGCTCCTCCCCACAGTAACCTCCCCCACCCCCAGCTCATGAACCTTACTACATTTTTCCCTCCTATAGAAAAGGATCTGCACTGTGCTTCGTGCATTTGCTCCCTGCTTGCAAGCATTGCTACCCTCTCTCAAGCCCCATCTAGACACCTAGAAGAATGATGTTACAGTTTGAATATAATTATCTCCCATGAGCTGTGTTGGATGCTCGGTGCCCAGCTTGTGTTATTCTGGGTAGTTCTGATAACATTGGGAAGAAGGACCTAGCTGGAAGAAAGAGATCATTGTGAGTGAGTCCCTTGGCTGCTTCTTGATTTCCACAGTGCAAGCTAGTCTGCTTCCTCATGGTCCACTCAAGACAGACAGCCCTCTAAAACCCAGATCCTAATCCAATCCTTTCTTCTTTTAAGTTTTGTTGAGGTAACACAAAATAACTGATAGGCTGGGCAGGCACTTGATTGATGGGCAATGGATCATGAATAGCAACAGGGAGGCAAGAGAAGGGGTTTGGCAGCTGTCTCTGTAGAAATGGCCTAAGATAAGGGCACAGGAAGAGCCAGTCTTCCACACAGCACTCTTCAGTCTCTTTTCTGCCTATTAACAAGGCAGAGTTCTGGTGCCTGGTGCCCAGTTCTCTATGCAAATCATGGGAATTTACCTTTCTCATTCATGCATATTTAGTTTTGGTTTACTGTTCCCCTCTTACTTCACTCTTCTTCACAGGTCTCTAAGCACCTGTCCCTACTACACCCTACCACCCCTAGTATTCCCACCTTCTCCACTCTCATATCACAGAGGTATTCTATTGTCTTCTCCATTGTCCCTCCCTTAAAGACTTTCCCCCCACATCGTGGGCTTTGTTCTAGTTTCCTAACCTCTCCCCATACTTTCTCCTACCTAAATACACACACAGTTAGCCATTAGAGGTTGGGATCTACATAGTACAAATTAGGGAAGTATTTGTTGTTCTGCCCTGGACATTAAGAGAGATTGGTACAGGTTTCTATAGATATAGTGATGGTGGATGCTATGCAGATAATGATGATAATGTTGATTTTAATGATATTCATAGTGATGGTGAAGAGGGTGATGGCATAGCAATGATGATGGTGATAGCATTAATGTAGATGGTGGTGATGGTAAAGGTGTTAATGATGGTACTGATGATGGCATTGATGATGGTTGTCATGACAACAGTGGTAACGATGGTGTTCATGATGGTGATATTGATGAAGATGACAATGCTAACAGGAAGATGGCAGGGTGATGATATTGAAAACAGTGATAAGGTGATAGTAATGATAGTGATGATGTTGAAGATGGAGGTGGTGGTAAAGATGGGGATAGTGGTGGTGATAACAATGCCCAACACTGAAAGGTACCCTTCCTAACTTATTTAGTCTTCAGAGTTCCCTTATGGACCAAGTGTGGTTTTGAAACTATCAGGAAATTCTAATGATGCTGAGGTCCTATTAGGCAAGAGTTCTGCTTCTGAACCCCAGCCCTCCCCAGCCCTCCATTCTCATTAGTTTTCCACACAGGAACTTGCTGTATATTCAGACTCAAACTCACAGTCCTCCCATTTCTGACTCCAAGGATGAATGTCATCCCTTGACATCACACAGGGTGCCAAATGTTCTTATGACCGGTTTATCAGATGAAGAAAATGAGGCACAGAACTTCTTGATAACTTGCCAAAGATAATTGCTCATAGCTGGTAATGGCAGAACTAAGTTTAAATCCGGACGCATTACCTCCAGAGCTACCATACTCAATCAGAGCATGAACAGAGCAGGAACTTCAGGATCTTCATGGTGGGACTTAGAGACAAACCAACCTGTATAAGGACTAGCACCATTATGTTACATGACTCGTACCAGAAATGATGGGGGATTGGAAGGAGAGGGGAGAGATCCCCAGCAGGCCACACCTTTCTAAAAAAGAATCTTGCTCTGGTGGGAAGGTTTAATCCATGATATCTTTCATGCAAGCATAAAAACTTGAATTCAGTCCCCAGGAACCACATAAAATTCTGAACATAGTGGCATGGGCTTGTGAAGCCAGTGCCAATGCTGGGGCTCATCAGCCAACCAACTTAGGCTATCTGGTGGACTGAATGAGCATGGCTCCCATAAGCTCATATATTTGAATGCTTCATCTCTAGCCGGTGAAACCATTTGGGAAGGATTAGGAGGTGTGGCCTTGTCAGAGGAGGTGAGTCATGTGACTGGGGTAGGCTTTGAGGTTTCAAAAGTCCATATAACTTTCAGGTCTCTCCTTCCCTCTCTCCCTCCCTCTTTCCCCCATTCCACCTGCTACATGCTTGCAGATCAGGACATAAGCTCTCAGCTACTGCTTCAGTGCCATGCCTGCCTGCCTGGTGCCATGCTCCCCACTGTGGTGGTCATAGACTGACCCTTTGAAGTTCTAAATCCCACCACCAATAAACTCTTTTATACATTGCCTTGGTCACAGTGTCTTATCATCACAACAATAGAAAAGTAATTAATGACAGACTAAGTAACTAAGACAGAATGATTAGGACAGCCTCAGGTCCTAGTGATAGGAGCTATCTCAAAATAATAATGTGGATGACACTTGAGTTATGACATTGAAGTTGACCTCTAGCCTCCACATGTATACACAGAGAGAGATACATATATGTACATGTATACATTCTGTATACTTGTACATGTATATGTATATACACATACATGTATACATGTACATATATACATGTACACACATATACATTATGTGTATGTGTACATGTACATATATATACATACATTTATATATGTGTGTATATACACACACACATATATGTATATATACACATATACATGTACACACAATTTTTAAAACATTATCTTACACTGCCAGGAGTAGTGGTGCATGCCTTTAATCCAAGCCCTTGGAAGACTGAGACAGGTGGATTTCTATGAGTTTGAGGCTAACCTGGTGTACACAGCAAGTTTCAGGCCAACCAAGATTAAATAGAAAGATCCGGTTTTTAAAAAGTCTCATGAAAAAAGTGCTATTAGCAAGACTATCTGACAATGCAGATGAGGTGCCTTAAGCCTAAACATCTTCAAAGCCCAAACACAGTGATTGCACAGGCTCTAGTCTCAGGCATCCTAAGGCTTCATAGAATTCCATTGGGAAACTCAGTGGTTCCAGTTTTACATAGATAATACTGGCCACCTCTTTTTTCCTGCTAGGGACTTTTCTTATCAGTTTAATCCTTACAACTACCTTCAGGGGGAGGTGTGATTGCCTTCATTTTATAGTTGAGGAAATAGAGGCTCAGACAAGCTTTGCAGCCAGCCTAAGTTCACGTTCTCTAAGCTGGTGGCAGAGCTGGGATTAGAGCCAGCACAGCGTGACTCAGAAAACCCACTCTGTCCCAGATCTATTGCCTGCTCCATGCTCATTGCCCCTGTGAAAGGGAGAGCCAGCCTTCGGTTTGTCTTTGTTGGCAGCTCTGAATCATTCACCCTCTCAGACCAAGAGGCCTCCGGCAC
The DNA here is from genome assembly GCF_008632895.1 of Mastomys coucha. Taxonomy (NCBI): domain Eukaryota; kingdom Metazoa; phylum Chordata; class Mammalia; order Rodentia; family Muridae; genus Mastomys; species Mastomys coucha. The sequence goes on from NW_022196905.1 coordinate 135,500,089, forward strand.
AGCCATCAGGTGTCATCTCCTTGGGGAGCACCTGTGTGGCTGCTTTTGTCCCCACACCCCATTCATTACCCTGCCCCTCAGGTTATGTTTTAAGTCTACCAGGCTTCTCTTCTTTATTTCGACTGCTACCAGCTTGAACCAGATGGAAGCCTGGAGCTGACTCATCTGTACTGCATCTCCCCAGGTCTCACTGAGGCACTCTGACAGCCGGGGTCACAGCTGTAGGACAGTATCCTCTTCAGCACAGTGGCCATTTGCACGGACAGGTCCCAGACTCCTGCCAACCAACCATCCCCACATCATCTGCAAGGTCTCGCTGGCCTCTCAGGTATATGCCACCTGCTCCCAGTGATTTATCCGTGTCCCCTTTCCTTCCCATCTGGCTTATAACATGCTGGGCTGGACCACGGCCTGATCTAGTACCTGTCTACTATGGAAGCTATGCACTCGCTCTGGATACTGAGGCCAGAGGTCTATTCTAGCCATTAGCCGCTTTCCTCTCATCTTTTCTCCTACCGGGACTGTCTGTGAGGCATGCTATCCTTTCCAGTTACCAGGCCGCTGGACTGTGCTTTCCTAGTGGGGTACTGGCCTTGTGCTGTGATCAGAAAGGTTTTACTTTTGATTGAAAGGATCCATGTTAGAAGCTGATGAAGCTGTCCTGAGGCCCTGGGTCTACCATTTAACTGCCCATGTTGCCTGTATTGCTTTTCCCATGCTCCATCACCAGACAGATTCCATAGGACTCAGAGAGTGGTCCAGGATGGACCCAACAGCCCTCTCTTAGAAGTTTTCTAGGTGGCACCTGTGGAGAAAGCCCTCACTATTCCTAACAACAATCTCATTTTTAAAATGCGCCTCCCCCCCCATATAGAAATTGTGCCGGCTACTTTTTATGTCAACTTGCCACAAGTTAGAGGGGACCACAATCGAAAGAATGTCTCACAAGACTGGCCTGTTGGCAAGCCTGCAGGGGGTCCATTTTCCTGATTGACAGTTCATAAGGGAGGCCCTCACTCACTGTGGGCGGTGCTGCCTCTGTTCCGTGGGGCCTAGGTGCTGAAATAAAGACTGAGCAAGCTAGTAGGAGCAAGCCAGTAAGTAAGAGTCCTCCATGACTTCTGCTCCAGTTCCTGCCTCCAGGTTCCTGCCTTGCCATCCCTTGGGAGATGGACCTAAAAGCAGCAAGATGAAATAAACTCTGTCCTCTCTAAGTTGCTTTTGGTCACTGTGTTTTATCACAGCAATAGAAACCCTAATGAAGAAAGAAGCTATCTTTGAAGCAAGTAAAAATTATGGTAGTGGCAAAAAGAAAAAGGAAAAAAACCACCAGGTATGATGGCACATTCTTGTAATCCCACAGCTCTGGACAGGTAGATCCCGAGGCTCACTGATCAACTAGCCTCACTGTATCAGCAAATTCCAGGCCAATGAGATGCCCTGTCTCAGAAAAACAAGGTAAACAGCACTGTGGAGGAATGCTACCTGGGGTTAACCCCCCCCATTCTCTCTCTCTCTCTCTCTCTCTCTCTCTCTCACACACACACACACACACACACACACACACATACACACACACATACACAGATAGACACATGTACATACTCACACTCACATGCATACACAATGACGCTGTTTAACTCCAAACCTGATGTACATCCTCCCTGTACTCAGACAGCTGAGATGAGGGAATCATCAATTCAAAACCAGCATAGGCTATGGAGCAAGACACTGTTTCAAACAAAAAAGGATGCCGATATGAATGCCAAACAAAGAATGATGCCAATGCATGGAGAACGAAAACCAAAAGGTGGAGGGGTCTGGGCATGTATTTTGGTTGGAAGAGCGCTTGCCTAGTATGCACAAAGCCCTAGGTTCCATCCTTAGTACCATATTAGCCAGGCATGGAAGCACATGCTTATAATCCTAGCACTTGGAAAGTGGAGGAGTTTCAAGGCTATCCTCATAGTAGGTTTGAGGCCAGCATGAGATACAGGAAATCCTATCTCAAAAATAAGGACATATTAGGGCTGGAGAGATGGCTCAGTGGTTCAGAGCACTTGCTGCTCTTGCAGAGGACCTGGGTTTAGTTCTCAGCACCCACATGGCAGCTCACAGCTGTCTGTAGCTAGGGGGCTTTTCTGCCCCCTTCTGGCCTCTGAGGGTACTGCACATATGTAGAAGTATATATGTATATATGCAGGAAACTCTTACACATAAAATACAAATTGAAAAGTCTTTTAAAAACATAAGGACATAGAGAAAGAGAGGCACAGAGATTAAGTCAGACAGTTGTCATTCCTTGATGGCACTTTTGAGCTCTACATTCTTGCTGCTCCACTTCCCTAAGCCAACAATCCTTTTTTTCTGTTTTGCTTCAGTTTAGTGGAACTCAGGGTCCTGCTGATAGCCACCAAATTCTGAGATCAGTCTAGCCCCCTGCCCACCAAGGAGTTTCCTGGTGAGTCCCTGGAAGTTTTTCCTACTTTGGTATCATGGAAAGATCCTTTCTCACTGGTTAGAGAGTCTCTTGTAAGCTACATGATAAAGCCTTGGCAGCCCAGCTATGTCTCAGCAAGTTTCACAGGAGTCTCTCTTTCTGTCTGAATAACATGTTTTGTTTTGTTTTCCTTTTAGTGATCTGAACTCTAAAAGTACCATCCTACTGTATGCCGCCACAGGATGGCTGACAGCCACCTTTTTGAAATGGAAGCCTGTTGAGACAATTGATAGTCCTACTGGGTGCCAACATTCATATTGGCACTGGGACTATGCTGTGAATAAGTCAATGCTCCAGCGCCATTTTCATTTCCAGAGGGCCATAGCAAGCAAGTGAGTGCTCAGCAAAACTTCTGGCGGCGGTCAGTCTCAGGTAGCTCAACAGTAAGTAGGAGATGGGGTAGCTTTGCAAACCAGGTGGGTACTCCTGCAGACCACCTGGTGGGTACCCCTGCAGACCACCTGGTGGGTACCCCTGCAGACCACCTGGTGGGTATCCCTGCAGACCACCTGGTGG
>NW_022196905.1:135503324-135513219 GCF_008632895.1 Mastomys coucha
CCACCTGGTGGGTACCCCTGCAGACCACCTGGTGGGTATCCCTGCAGACCACCTGGTGGGTATCCCTGCAGACCAACCACCAGGTGAGTATCCCTGCAGACCACCTGGTGGGTACCCCTGAAGACCAACCACCAGGTGAGTATCCCTGCAGACCACCTGATGGGTATCCCTGAAGACCAACCACCAGGTGGGTACCCCTGCAGACCACCAGGTGGGTACCCCTGCAGACCACCAGGTGGGTACCCCTACAGACTACCAGGTGGGTATCCCTGCAGACCACCAGTTGGGTACCCCTGCAGACCACCAGGTGGGTACCCCTGCAGACTACCAGGTGGGTACCCCTGCAGACCACCAGGTGGGTACCCCTGAAGACCAACCACCAGGTGGGTACCCCTGAAGACTACCAGGTGGGTACCCCTGCAGACCAAGTGGGAAACCCTGCAGATTAGGTGGTCACAGCTGATCCTGGAGGCCTTTCTATACAGGTGACCTTCTTCTGATCTGCTCATTTTTACATGGCTTTCTCTTCTCAGCTGGAATGCTACAAGCATGTGTTTGTCAGTATAGTTGGAGGGGCAGCTAAGTGTGAATGTGTGCATGGAGGATGAACATCAACTTCAAGGAACACCACCTCACCTTTGCAAGATTTGTTTTTTTTTTTTTTTAAGATTTATTTACTTTTATGTATTATGAGTGCTTATCTTTCTGCATGTAAGTACAGCACACATATTATTGGTACCTGTGAAGGTAAGAAGCCCATGTCAAATTTCTTGGAACTGGAGTTACAGGTGGTTGTGAGCCATCATGGGGGGAGTAAGCCCAGGTCCTCTGCAATATCAGTAAGCATTCTTAACTGCTGAGCTATCTCTCTAGCACTGACCATCTTATTTTTGGAGACAGGCTCTCTTATTAACCCTGGAACTCAGTGACTTGGTGGGACTGGCAGGCTAGTGAGCCCCAGATATCCACAAACACACTGCACAACTGGAGTTCAAGTGTGTTACCATACCCAACATTTCACATGGGTGCTGGGGACCTGAACTCAAACCCTCATGCTGGCACAATAGGCACTTTACCAAGTGAGACTTCTCCCAGCCCTTGGTATTTGCCAATTTTTAGAAGTTTGTAATGCATGATCTCTCACTTTCTCTTCATTCTAAATAAGTACCTATATTCATTTCTGACTTTATTTTAACTTCTTTACTTTAGAGAGAGGCTGGCCTTGACCTTGCAATCTTCCTGCCTCAGACTTCTGAATGTTGGAATGATAGCTATGTTCTACCACCACACCTTGCATCTCTCTCTCTCTCTCTCTCTTTCTCCCCACCCCCCCCTCACATCTACCTTAAAGAGAGCACTCAGGCTTTGTTTTGCCGAACCCCCATTCCATAAGAATAAGGCCTAACCTCTGCACTAGTATATCATGGTCTATTCTAAAATTAAAATTAGAAGACTAGCAGGGTGTGCTGGTACATACCTGCCATGCTAGCACTTAGGAGGTAGAGGTAGAAGGATCAAGAGTTCAAGACAGCCTAAGCTATATAGCAAGTGAGAGGCCAGCTTGGGCTACATGAGACCCTATTTCAAAAAGAAAACAAGCAAACAAATAAATGAAACTCTTGTTCTTGTAGCCATTCCTTTTTCACATCCCTTCGAGGCTGTTTTGCCTGAATTATCCTTTTAAATGGGCAGGTAGCCAGGTAGTCTCAATCCTGTGTGTATGCATTTCTGTGAGACACTGAGCTTACCCTATAGCTAGGACGAGTTCTGACCTGCTAATGACAAGGAGATTTAAAGTCAAGTGGCTAGAGTGTGAAGACTAACTCGGCCACTAACTTGCTGTGTAAACCCAAGCTAATCGCTGTGCACTCACCGCCCCCCACCCCCGCAAGTCTTGTCAGTAAACCATGGTCAATAATACCTGTCACACATCACACAGATCACAAACCTCACTCAAGTGAGCTTTCCCTTGTGACACCAGTCATTTACAGTGTCCTTATGGGCACTAAGCACTCTGAAGCTATTTTTGTTATTGTTTCTTTTTAACCCAAACCAGGGTTCAAACTCCATTGCCATTGTAGAATCCAGCCACGACACCCATCCCTCATAGAAATCTGCCCTTTATACTTTAACAAAGTGGCCAAACTTGGCCCCATCAACAGCGAGGTAAGTAAACAGTATTCCCACAACCACCCCGTAATGGACAGAGGCCACACCCCTGTGCCATGTCCTTGTCAGTGTTTAATCTGACTCTAAGAGAAGGCAATCAGCTAAGAAAAAGTGGTATTCATGGACAGATGTCCCTAGTCTCTTAAAAAAAAAAAAAAAAAACCAGGTACAGCCTTTCTATCTAAAGACATAGTACAGCTAAGCATGAAGATAGACTTGGATTGGACCCTAGTACAAGTACAATAAACACTCAACAGACAAATGGGGGCTACATGGGTTTAGTGCTAATTTTTAAAATTGATTTAAGTTTTGTTGCATTATGATGAGAAAAGATACATGATTTCAGTTTATCTGAATTTGTTAACATTTAAAAACATATTTTAAGTAAATAGAATTACATCACATTCTTCTTTCCCTTTTGTACCCCAACTCCTCCCAGAGACCCCCTTCAATACCTGCAATACCTTTTTTTATTTTGTCATATTCTTTAAAATTTATAAAATATTGTAACAATAAAAATGAGTAGTATAAAAGTTGATTAATATAAAACAATCAATTAAACAGTCTTATGTACATGCTTGTCTGCAGCAATACTGAAAATACATATGTTTTTCTCAATATTAATTTTAAGTAACGCCAAACATATTGGCTGTATATTTTAAAATAACACATCACTACTAGTTTTTTAAATGAACATAAATAGATAAAGTTTTTTTGTTTGTTTGTTTGTTTTGTTTTGTTTTTAGTAGAGTTTAAAATCTTGGCTGTTACTGTGGTACAAGCCCAAAATAAGAACAATTTTTAGACATTGGAGTTCATTGTAATAAGACTGTATTTCAATGTCCCTCACATCACCAAAGGATTTTACCTCCTTCATAGCTAAGCTAAAAGTCGACAGTTCTGCTGTGCCAAGGAGTGAATTGTAGGCATGATTTTTGGATACAGATTTCCTGATATGGTCAAAGCTATTTGACTGGAGTGATTATCTTCATTCTCAGCCCACAAAGAACATGTTACATTCATTTAAGAAATGGTGTGTGTATTAAGATGGTCTATCCAAAATCTGTGAAGTCATTCATCAACTGTTTCAATGAATGTTAATTTGTTTTTTAGAGTCAGAGAGAGAAGGATAGAGAAAGAAAGAGAGAAGGGAAGGAGAAGAGGAGGGAGGAAAGAGTAGGGAAAGTTGTTAGCTTTAATGCATTGGCACTGGGAAGAAGTATGTATATTCTACTCACACTTATCGCTCAACTTTCTAGAAATTTGAAAACATATTTCTTTTAAAGCCATTAACTTTGAAAGCCACTTAGCTTTTACTTTCTCTTTCATCTGTTTTTGCCTTCCTATGGTCACATGGTTTTACCAAATAATTTCCATTAGTACCAAGATTCATGTTTTCACTTTGATGATAGCAATAGTGGTCATTAATATTGATTGTGAATTTGGCAGGATCTAGAATCGCCTAGGAGACATGTCTCTGTGCATACCTGTGAGGGAGTTTCCAGGTTAAGTTAATCTAAATGGTAAGACATGCCCATTTTATGGTCTGAGGTCCTGAACTACATAAAAGGAGTAAGAGAGTTGAGCCCCAGCATCCATCTCTCTCTCCTTCCTGACTGTGGATGCAGTGTGACCAGCTGTCTCATACACCTGCTGCCGTGTCTTCCCTGCCATGATGGACTGTGTACCCTCAGACTAGAAGCCAGAAGAAACCCTTCCTCCCTTAAGTTACTTTAGTGGGTATTTTTGCTACACCAATGAGAAAATTAACTAGGATTCCAGCCAAAGCCATCTCAAGCTAACATGGCATTATGAGTGATGATTGTAGAAGGACATTTTTACTGCATGAAGTGGAACATCTGCTGCTGGGTTCCTAGTTCATGCTTCCTTTAAGAATATCCAGATGCTCAGATGCTCTTGGCATCCTCTCTCTACACCTAGGCTTCCCCCATCCATCTACCTGTCTCTCTTCTCTTGTGCTATCTCTGGCTTAGTAGTCTGTCTCCTCACCTGCCTCATCATCCAGTCTCCCAGGCTGGAATATATAGCCTAGTTTATGCTGATCTATCTACTCTCTGTTCACCAGATGCCTCGCTGGACAGTCAAGTTCTGCCTATTCCAATCTCTTGTTTAAGTTTCCAAGACTTCTCTTCTGACTTCTTAGCAGAGATACATTAATCTTAATTGCATACTGAACCTACACATACATGGAACCATCCTGGCATGAGTAGAAGGTGCTTTAGACCAGCGGTTCTCAACCATCCTAATACAGGTTCCCTTTAATATAGTTCCTCATGTTGTGGTGACCCCCAAGCGTAAAATTATTTTTGTTGCTACTTCATAACTGTAATTTTGATGCTGCTATGAATTGTAATGTAAATATCTATGATTTCTTATGGCCTTAGGCAACCACATGGAAGGGTCATTGAACCCTAAAGGGATCATGACCTAGAGATTGAGAACCACTGCTCTAGACACCTGTGTCCCTCCCTTCAGCTTCTGGACAATTGAAATGATGACTCCCTGGGAATTTCATGTTGGGAGAAAAAATAGGCTGAAACCTGGTACCAACCTAAGAAGGGGTTTGTCTCTCAGAAAGACACTTAACCACTCTTTCTACAACTTGTCTGATCACTTTGCCAGAGACTAGAAGCCAAGACAATGTTGGGTCAGTGATGGGCAGTACTGCCCTTTGACCAGGAGTGCTTAGCTGTGCATACTTCTTGCCCTCTGTTTAAATCCAAGCTCATATCAAGACGTCAGAGATAGACTTAGGAGTTTTGGACCATTTTATCCGTCCCTGTTCCCAATGTGGCCACATTAAATACATGTCCTTACACTATCACATTTCTCTTTAATTGATCTATTTAATTGAGTCCAAGTGCCAGGCCAAGCTTCTTAGCATTTCTAGGGCCCAGGCTTTGACTCTAAAACTTTGATAATATATTGGCTTTGTCTCATTTTTCTTTTAAATTTGGAAAATTGGTAATAAGTTAGGAGTGGCTTTGAACACCTTTAAGGGCAGCATTGGACAAGCTGAAGCAAGAGGATGGCAGGGGCAGCCTGGGATACATAGTAAGTTCTAGACTTTGTCTCAAAAACAAAATTACTGTAGGTCTAGAGAGATGCCTCAGTGGTCAAGGACAACTGTTGCTCTTTCAGGGAGGACTTGTGTTTGTTTTCAGGACCCACACAGTGGCTTACAACCATCACAACTCTGGTTTCAGGGGAAGCCTTCTTCTGTCCTCTGCAGGCACCAACTATAAATATGGTAAACATGCATACATGCATAAAACACACTCATCATATAAGATAAATAAAGTGAAAATCATCTATTTAAAAAAATTCCCGGTGGCTGGAGAAATGGCTCAGTGGTTAAGAGCACCGACTGCTCTTCTGAAGGTCCTGAGTTCAAATTCCAGCCACCACATGGTGGCTTACAACCATCTGAAATGAGATCTGATGCCCTCTTCTGGGGTGTCTGAAGACAGCTACAGTGTACTTAATAAATAAATCTTTAAAAAAAAATTCCTACTTGCAATCATTTAACAACTATGATAACTGACTGGTGTGTGTGTGTGTGTGCATGTATGTTTATGTGTGTGGAGGCCAGAAGTCAAGCTCAAGTGTCATCTGACACCATCTACCCTGTTTTGAGACAAGGTATGTCATTGGCTTAGAGCTCACCACCTAGGCTAGGCTGGTGAGAAAGCCCCTGTCTCCATCTTCTTATTGTTGGGATTGTAAGTTTACAGTACCATGTCTAGCTTTTTTTCATGGACTCCAAGGGTTGAATTCTTGTCCTCATGTAGGGCAAGTTCTTTATGAACTAAGCTAGCTCCCTGCCCATACATGAAAGATCTTTTAAAACTCTTACATGTAAGTTTTATTGAGCGGAGACAGCAGACAATGACTGGAATTCATTCTTTCTAGTGTGTATGTTCCCCTAGGTTGTAAGTTCTCAGAGGACAGGGACTTACTCTTCTTTTTTTCTGACCTCTTAGCTATATCTGATTCACTGCAGACAGACAATAAGTGTTCGCTGAATAAAAGAAACATAGCTGATGTTATAACCCCAGCCCTTTGTTAATTGGACCATCATTCAGAAGGAACAAGCCCATTTCTCAGGAGACATCAGATGGTTAACAATTCATAAAGACCTTCTTAGCCTTCTAAGCCCTCAATGTCATTGTTATGCAAGGATGTGTCTGCAGGGGCCTGTCCTTGCTCAGAGCAGCGGAAGGAAGGGGGAGAATTCAATGGCACCTTCCTTCCTTGAGCTACTACTGGTTCAGCCATTTTCCTTTCACTGATCAACTTTTTGAGACTGGGTCTCACGTAGTTCAGGCTGACTGTGAACCCCATCACTGACCCCTGTAGCTGAGGATGACCTTGAACTCTTCATTTTCGTGCTTCCACATCTAAGGAACTGAACTCTCAGCATCTTGGGTGAAGGGTGGCCCATGTATAGTGACAATCCAGCAAAGCAGAGGAAAAAAAAAGCACAGCAAGAATAAAGGTGAAAACATGAACCAGGGGGTCCATTAGTGAAATTATCCAGAAAGTTCTTGGGTTGAGAAATTTACAAGAACAGCAATATTTGTGGGACAGTCACAAAATGTTTTAGTCAAGATGTTTATCCTCCAAACACACTCCATGTTTATAGAGAAGGAAATCAAGGCTTACTTGAGGAGAATGATGGTCTTGAGGCAAGAGAATAGAATATGGAGGAAGCTTTGCAGATTAATATATAAAATGCTAAAGCAATGGAAAGACTGGGAACTGCTTAATCTACTTGAACTGCTCTAAGCCAAAGGAGCATGCTCAGTCTAAAAAGTTCTTATGGATTCATAAAAGATCATTGCATCCCTCATTCCTACCCCCTTTCCTTTTCTGAGCTCTTTGAGCCAAGCCACAAAGGATGGACATGGAACATTGTTGAGCTCCGCTGTATGTCTTCTTAGCATACTACCTAATTCCCTGTAACCATCCATGTGCCTCTGTAGTTCATTGCAATGAACCTGGAACCACAGTCTCTGCTTTCCAGACTCAGCTCTGCACCAGTGATATTTGGGAGAGTTGCTGTGAGATGCTAGTTCTCATGATGAATTGCCATTAGATTCTTTCCACCTCCAATTCTGACTCAATTGGCCAAGGGTAACTCTTAAAGTTCCTGGAAGGATACCAACAATGACCACACTGTGATAATCATGTCTTCTCGTTTTTATTTTTCATGTTTTGGCACCAGAATGCCTTGCTGGTCCTAGAGTGCCTGTACTCCCATACCTAACTTATTGAGCTCTTAGTGATGTGTTTTGTAGCTGTTGCCTTCAGACTGAAGCATTACCTTGGGTGCAGGGGGGAGGAAATAATGAGCTTTAGAGTCTCATGAAACTGACCAGACATTTACAAGACTCACAGAGCCCTTCCCTAAGTTTATATGAGCAAATAAATGGCAGAGGCAAAGGACACTTTCTAGTGGTATAGCTGCCTGAAAGTTGTCTGGAGAGCTTCAAGGATAGTCGTTACCCATGCTATGGTGGGCTTTTGTTGATGCAGCTGTCCAAGTCACTCCCCACTCTCCTCTAAGGAACCCCTCACCTATTCTTCTGTAGAGAATCCCTCACTCATGCTGCTGTGAGCAGTCCTTCATCTATGTTCCTTCAAGTAACAAACCCCAGTGAGCTCACTGCTTCAACATGGAAGACTTAAATGGAATCTTTTCTTTGGTCTGATGTCAAATGCCCTTTCTGGGGGTGAGGTGATGTTTGTTCATGTCTCCTCAGGAAGAGTCACTTGGTTCATCTGGGAATATTCTTTATAAATACAAACTAATCTACCTAGGCCCAGACTCCCAGAGGCCTCATTTTGGAGCCTGGACCACTATCTAAATGCCTGATGTCCCTCCATCCCTGAGTGACAGGCTATTGACTACCCAGAATGTGAAGTGATTCTAGCCAACCAAAAGTTTGCCTAGCCTGTCCCATCTATTCCTTCTCATGGAAGCCACAATAAACATCCCTGTTCATGTTTCTCTTTCTCTTCTGTTGCTACTGTATGAGCTTAAATGTTTCCTTTCCTGGTCCTCATGGAATACGATGATGCCTTCCCTGTGACCTGTCTATAAAAACTTCTCAGTAGCCATTATCATCTGAACTACTGGCTTTGCCACAGTTAGCTACCATAATGCCTTTAAAAATGTGTTCACAAGAATGGACTTGAGGAATCCAGAACTGGGTTGTATATAATTCTGAAGGCTGGACACGCTACTGGTTGGCTTCTTTCACCATTCCCTTTCAGAATGGCTTCTGTGCTATCCCAATATACATGATGGGCCTCTTCTTAAACACTTACTTATTTTTTATTTATAATTATGTATATTTGTGAGATTTTGACAAAGAAATATGGCTGCCTTTTCCTCTTGTCTGAAGAATCTGCTTGAGGCCAAATGGAAAAATTTTAGACTAATTGTGTTGGCAAAGGAGATTTCAAGACAACCTAATTTTTTTTTAACTTTTATTATATTATGATGAGAAAAGTTATATGATTTCAATTTATCTGAATTTGTTAACATTTAAAAACATATTTTAAGTAAATAGAATTAAATCACATTCTTGTTTCCCTTTTGTACCTTAACTCCTCCCAGGGATCCCCCTTCAATACCTACAATATCTTTTTTGTCATATTCTTTAAAATTTATAAAATATTATAAAAATAAAAATAAGTATTATAAAAGTTGTTAGATATAAAACAATAATCCATTTAACAGTCTTATGTAGACACTTGTCTACAGCAATAGTGAAAATACATTTTTCTCAATATAAATTTTAAATAACTCCAAACATATTAACTGTATATTTCAAAATAATATATGACTACTACTATTTTCTTAAATGAACATAAATATATAAAGTCTTTTTGTTTGTTTGTTTTATATTTAGTAGAGTTTAAAATCTTGGCTCTTACTGTGGTACAAGCCCAAAATAAGAACAATTTTTAGACGTTGGATTTCATTGTAATAAGGCTATACTTCAATGACCCTCACATCGCCAAAGGATTTTACCTCCATCGTAGCTAAGCTGAGAGTTGACAGTTCTGCTGCACCAAGAAATGAATTGTAGGCTCGAGTTTTGGATACAGACTTCCTGCTATGGTCAAAGCTATTTGACTTGAGTGAGTGACTTTATTCTCCTCCCACAGAGAACAGGTTATATTCATCTAAGAAATGGTGTATGTATTAAGATGGTCTATCCATAAATTCATTCACCAACTGTTTCAGTGAACAACGGTTCTTCTTGGAGGGTGGTACAGACATTAGGTGAGGGTAAGAATTTGGTTCATTAGCTGTGATAATTTGGAAAAGCATTCATCTCAGAGAAAGAGTAACTTATAAAGTCCTCTTCTTCAAACTTGATACAAGAGTTACAAACATCAAACAAAGCATCCAGTCTCACTCTTTGTTGTTCTCTTATAAGCAAACCTCCCTAGTTAATCGTCTGTTTCTTTTGGGTATATAAATACTTTTGAAATATATAAGCTGCTTTGAAAACCATAGTATGGTGTAAAAACATGAAATAAATAATACTACTAATAGAGAGATTGAGATAGGAGAAGCAAGATTTCAAGACCCTTATGTTGTACACAGCCAGACAGTCACAAACAAACAAGGTGAAAGTGTATATAGATTGTACAATATTGGACCTATTTCTCCAATTACCAAATTAGA
>NW_022196905.1:135514132-135525415 GCF_008632895.1 Mastomys coucha
TGTTTTCCTGTAGTTCTTTAAGGGATTTTTGTGTTTGCTCTTGAAGGGCTTCTAGCTGTTTACCTGTGCTCTCCTGCATTTCTTTGAGGGTGCTATTTATGTCTTTCTTAAAGTCCTGTATCATTACCATGAGATGTGATTTTATATCTGAATCTTGCTTTTCTGGTATAATGGTGTGTCCAGGACTTGCTATGGTGGGAGTATTGGGTTTCGATAATGCTAAGGAACCTTGGTTTTTGTTGCTTATATTCTTATGCTTGCCCCGCATCATCTGGTTATCTCTAGAGCTACCTGCCTTTGCTAAATCTGACTGGAACCTATCCTTCCTGTGATCCTGGTTGTGTCAGAACTCCTCAGAGTCAAGCTGTCTCTGTGATCCTGTGATTCTGGGATCCTGTGATTCTGGGCTTGTTAGAGCACAGTGGGGCTTCCTCTGTGTGTTGTGGGACTGGCTGTGGAGCTTGTGCCCAAGGTCTGCTCAGAACACCAGCCCAGAGAGACCAAAAGGAACCCGAGCCACTGGGCTGGCAGAGTTCCTGTGTGCCTGGTCCCGCTGGTCTCAGTTACTCCCAGTGTTGGAACAGATTTTGGTTCCTCCTCATCTCTGATCCTGGACGTTTCAGAGCACCTGGGAGTGGAGCTACCTCTGGGTGTTGTGGGACTGGCTTCAGAGCTTGTGCCCAAGGTCCGCTCAGGACACCAGCCCAGAGAGACCGGAAGACAACCTAATATTGACTCTATTGTGTAGTTATTAGTAATCACTCTTATGCAGGTCTACAATTGAAAAGGAACAAGCAAGATGAAAAAAGAAATACAAAACACAATTTGAAGAGTTAAAGAAAACAAGAAAATTTAATGTTGGATCAAAGAGACAAGAAGTTTAAAAAAAGGTCTGTGAAGAAATGGAATACAGGGATGGATGCCCTGGGGTGAGACCCCACCCAGCTAATCCCACAACTCCTGAAAAGAAAAAGCCCAAGGAATCATCCATTCCTAAAGAGCAAGGATAAATCAAAGCTGATACAAATGCAATTCAAAATGTGGGCCAGATTCCATCTCAAGCAGGCAGCAGAATTTGGCAGTCTCTACCACTTGATTCTAGCTTTAGAGTCATGAAGAACAGAGAAGTAAAGGAGTTATGCCCTCTTCCTCCACAGTTAAAGGAAAGTTGATAATACCAGATATGTGACAGGGAAATCCCTTCATGGAGGCCTGGAGAAGTCATTGCATCAAGCTACAAGAGTGAATCCTAGCTTGTGTTGGAGACCTCCAGATGTTGGAGATGCCAGAGCTGTGGGATACCTGCCAAGGAGAGCTGCAGACAGTCAGTGTAGACTAGTTAGCTCCAGACAACTAGCCCAAAAGAAAGAGGTGTGTGACAGTCAGAAACACTGGGAGAATGGAGCCATCAAATGTCATGCCTTTGACATCAGGCATGGAGCTAGAAGATTTGAGTTTTCCCTGCTGTGTTTTGGTCTTGCTTTAGATCCTTACTCTGCCTACCCATTTCCCTCCCTTTTGGAATGGTAATGTATATTCTGTGCCATTACATGTTGGAAATATATTGTTTACTTTTTGATTTTACAGACATTATAATTAAGAGATTGTCTTGTGTCTCAAAAGAGACTTTGTATTTTTAGGCTTTGTTCAGTGTCTGAAAGACTTTGTGGATTTTTGAAGCTGGTCTGAATGCATCATGGTATAGCTATGATCCCATGGGGCCAGAGAGTAGAATGTGGAGGTTCACATGAGAATGGCTGCCATATACTCATACTCATATGTTTGAATGTTTGGTCCCCAGTTGGTGGAACTGTTTGGGAAGGAGTAGGACGTGTGGTCTTGTTAGAGGAAGTGGGGTCATTAGGGGTGGGGTTGAGGTTTTAAAAGCCCATGCCATTCTCAGTTCTCTCTCTCTCTCTCTCTCTCTCTCTCTCTCTCTCTCTCTCTCTCTCTCTCTCTCTCTCTCTTCTCTCTCTGTCTCCTGTTTATAAATCAGATGTATGATCTCAAGAGCCATGTGTACCTCCTGCCTGTTGCCATGCTCCCCACCATGATGATCATGAATTCTAATCCTCTGGAGCTACAAGCCTCCAAATTAAATGCATTCTTTTATAAGTTGCCTTGGTCATAGTATAGTCATGGCAATAAAAAAGCAACTAAGGCAATGCATTTTCATAGAATATTGTATATGGTACAAATGTTTGGCTAGAAGAGAATTTGAAAAAGAAAAGTTTCCTTAGGCCTCTTTGGTTCTCTTTATACCACTGAAGACACAGTATTCCTTTAGAATATTCCCTCTAAGAGCCAAGGATACTGGGGAAAATGAAACTAGTGGGGGCAACTGCCTAGCCAGGAAGGACTCTGAGAACAGACAAGTAAATGTACTTCTGTTCTAGAGAAGATGGTGACTCAGAATAAATAGCATAATCATTCACCTCCAAAAGAAAGCATCATTATTTGGGGACAGGAAAGTCAGGCCTAGTGAAAGCTCTTATAGGGAGTGAACCAGATCCCTGGGCAGGTGCTCACACACATAAATAATATGCTAGATACTCAAAGATCTGCAGCAAAGTCCACTTTTAAACCTTCCGTTAAAGTAGCTGGAGGAGGGCAGTGTTGGCTGATGAAATGGGTAAGTAAATGATACCAAAACAGGGTGGAAGAGGGGGCTGTTCTGGTCAGGGCTGAACCAGCTACAGGGAGCAGAGACAGCCATTGGAAATGGTCTCCACTGACACTTTTGCAAGCACTCCAAAACAAAATGTGCCCAGTGAAGTCCATGTTGCATTGCGTGACCTTGGACCTTCCTGGGTTGTAGAAGGCCAGGCCAATGGAGACGGACGTCAGAGGTCTACAGGCCTGAGTGACTGGGCAAGAAACTGGAAAATGAGCTGCTTCGGGGCAAACCTTGACAATGCTTCCTGGGGGAAAATCGTCTGTGAACCAAGGACAGACAGAAGAAGAACTATGTGCTACAGTTGGAACATGTCAGGCCAGAATAGCCATCAAATGACATAGTTCATTATCCCTCTGATTTCTGAGATACCTCGCCTTCCACGGCCTTCTCGGTACCCTGTATTGTTTTCTGGGACTTTCCTGGCCCTCGTTTGTAACTTGGTTTGACTATTATCCTGCTCTCCACTGTGATCACTGCTGTCTTATGAATTGCCTGTGTTGTTTAACTCCCAATCCAAAGACCTCCTTCCTCAACCATGCCCCCACCTGTGGCTGCTCAGCGTTAATCATGCCAGTTCTTTGCTCAGACCTCTGTGGAGAGCGTGCCAACTTGATCTGTTTGATGCCTGCACTGTGCACTGTGGGATCCTTGAATGCAAGGGCTGTAGTGGGGATGGCTGAGTGGGTAAGAGTGCTTATTGTAAAAGCCTGAGGACCATGGTTAGACTCCCCAGCATCCACAACGAAAAGCCTGGTTTGGTTACATGTGCCTATGACCCCAGTACTGTGGGAGATGGGAGCTTGATAGCTGTCAGCCTAAACCTCCAGGTTCCCTGAGAAACCCCCGTCTGGAGGAAACAAAGCAGAGAGTCACAGAGCTGGAGATCCAACATCTTCCTTGGCCTCTGCATGGGTATAGATGTGTGCTCCCGCACACATGTGCATATCTATCTCACAAACAGCCAGGCTCTGGACACATGGCTACAATGGCAAGCTGATCCAGGGCTGGCCAACCATCTCTGTCCTACACAGTGTATTGACCTAGCTTTAGCAGAGGACCACCACTGCGGGCTCCTCTTGAGCACAGAGGCAGCAAGGACATAGCCTCAAGGTTTTTCTCACATGCATTTCTATTAAACTCTGTCCCCTAGCTTGCGCCTCACACTGGGAGTCATAGATTTATGGAAATGGTTCAGGCTTGAAAATACAAATAGTTTCAAAAATGACTCAGGCAACTTCATGGGTGAGAGACCCATAATGGCTTATTCTGGCAAACTGGAATGTTCTGTCATACATTTCTTGCTTTTCTGTTTGACATCAGGATAAATAGCTGTTTTGGACTCAATGGTGTTTCAGACCCCTTCCGGCTTTCAATTGTTGTGCTTCTGTGTTCCTATCGAATGTTCTGTGGTGCCACTGTCATTCTCAGAGTGAGACCACCCTGGCCAGAGGCAGTCTTGGCTGTGGTGTTCACTGAGAGGATGGGGAAAGGGAGGGTGTGATGGAAGGAGGGCTGGGGAGAGGTAACAGCACTGAAAGTGACATTGCCAAGAGCTCAGCCTAATCTGGGGGAATGGGTGCCAGCATCGCCCCCACACTGAAGCATAGCACTGCAGTGGCTTGCTTCTAATGCTAAATACTGGTTTCTCAAGATCTATTTGCTCCTAGATGAGCAGAATATGACATACACAGAGTGATGTTATGTGAATTGTCTTCCCAATGTAACTGGTCAATAAAAGGCTAGAGCCCATGATTGGGCAGTGGAGGGAGAAAGGTGGGACTTGAGGTTTGAGTGAAGGGGTTACAGGTAGAGGGGAAGAAGAGGAAGATGGAGGTGGAGGAAGCCACTCTGGACTAGGACTGTGTAGCCAGGGGAAACAGCAAGTAACAAGGGACTTTATAGCTGGAGAACAAATTAGTATAGCTCCAAACCTGCCCAATCTAGGCTTATGGCTTGTAAATAAAAGACGTGGATTGTGTATCTTTTATGCCAGCTTGTTAGGATTCTAAATTCATTCCACATTGCACTGCATATGATTTACTTCTTATATATTATAAAGTGAAATGTTCTCCTTTTGAAATTCTTAGAAGGTAAGAAATTTTATTATTTCATATTTCTGCAAGAGGATCTCACTATGCAGCCCATGTAGAGGCTTTGATCCTCCGGCCTCAGCCTGCTAGATGCTGGGATTGGAGGTGTGTATCACCATATTTGCTTTCAGAAGTTTTTAAAGAAAGAAAAGAATGCCTGTATAGGAATGACCACCACTAATATTTTGGTGCATCTTTTCTTATCCACCCACATGGTGCAATGCATACATGCATCTCTCCATCCATATTACCACTTGTTCATCTGCCTTCCATCCATTCTACCCATCATACACCCTCCCACACACCCATTTGTCTACCCATTCCCACACTTACTCAGCTGTCCATCTGTCTACTATCCATTGATCCATCTATCAGTCTTTCCAACCATCCATCTATTCATACATTCTCCCATCTGTCCAAGTTCCCATCCATTTACTCATCCACATCATTCATTATACCCACCAACCATCCTTTTATCTAACCATTCATCTATTCATCCATCCATCTATCCATTTGTATCCATCTGTCCATCCATTCATCCATCCATCTGTCCATCATCTGTCCATCCATCCACCTACCCATCCATCCATCTATTTGTTTGTCCATCCATCTATCCATCCATCTGTTTGTCCATCCAGCTGGCCTCCATCCATTTACCCACTCTCCCACTCATCCAGCCATATGCATGTATTGCAAATAAGTAAAAATTACATGATTCTCCCACCTAACACTATTTTGGTCATTTTTCCACACTATCAAATATCCTTTGGAAATATTAATTTTATTATTCCATAACATATTATTCTTATTATTGGATATTTTTATTGCCTTTTATTTATTTTTAAAGATTTACTTATTTTTTATTTATTTAATGTGCATTGGTGTTTTGCCTGCATGTATATCTGTGTGAGGATGTCAGATCCCCTGAAACTGAAGTTACAGACAGTTGTGGACTGCAACATGGGTGCTGGGAATTGAACCTGGGTCCTCTGGAAGAGCAGCCAGTACTCTTAACTGCTGAGCCATCTCTCCAGCCCCAATTGATTCTTACTTTTCTCTCTTACCACAGCATAGAGATTAGACACCTTTGTACGTATGGAGACTCCTATTTTTAGTTATCTTAACTATGAATTTGTTGAAGTATAATTTTGGACTGAAGAGTATGAACTACTTTAAGATTAACATCCTCTCTTTCTCTCTCTTTCTCTCTCTTTCTCTCTCTCTCTCTCTCTCTCTCTTTCTCTCACACATACATACTCACACTCACTCTCACACACACACTCACTCACACACTCACACACACTCACACATTCACATACACATTCACACACACACACACACAGACAGAAACACTCATTCACCTAACTATTCTCTCTGGTCCTTATATGACCCTCCAGTCACACAACTTCTTCACACACACACACACACACACACACACACACTCACACTCACTCTCACATACTCACACACACATACTCACTCTCACATACTCACACACACTCACTCTCACACACTCACATACACACACACACACATACACACAGAAACACTCATTCACCTAACTATTCTCTCTGGTCCTTATGTGACCCTCCAGTGTCCTTATGTGATACCTTCTTCAGCTAGTGATTTTTCAGAGTGATTGAATAAATTAACTTCCTGTAGAATATAACATGGAAGACTGAAAGGTGAAAAAGTATACACCAATCTCTACATTTCTCTTCAAGGACCCTAAACCTCATAACCAGGGAAGGGGAATCATGAGCAGTTAAAAAGCAAATTGCATGTAAAGTTGTCATAACTGAAAAATCCATATAAATGTCCCTATAGAACCTAAACACCCAGAGCACAGGTATATAAAGATGCAAAGACAGATGGCTTGGTGGGAGGATGGATGGGGGATAAGTGTATGTATGGGTAGACAGATGGAAAATTGATGGGTGGGTGAATGGATGGATGGATGGATGGATGGATGGATTTATAGCACAGGTAGGGTGAGCAAGAATGGCAGGCCTTTGCTATTAATGGCTAAAGGTACCTAGTACCTCACTGTACCACGATACTAAGAGCACTCAAATGAGACACAGGTGGTGGTGGCTTAAACGACAAGCAGTGATTTTCTTACAGTCTCAGAGGGTAAAAGTCCATGTTCCAGACGACAGTGTGGACAGGCCTCTCTCCTTAGCCTGCCCGATGCCATTTTCTCCCTGTGACTTTGTAGGTTCCTTTTGCTTATCTCCATCCTAATGGCTTCTTCATGCAAAGACACCAGTCAGAGGGGATTAGGATCCCTCCTAATGACTTTATCTTAATTTAATCACGTCTTAAAAGACCCTGTCTCCAAGCACAATCATAGCCTAAGTAACTGAGGACTACTCTTAAACATACGCTTTTAAGGGAACTTAATGAGCCCATCATCCTCACCTGGTGGGAGGACTTGCCTCCCTGTGCACAGTTTGATCTCACCAGCCTCCAATGCAGATCTTAAGACCTAGCACAGTATCCTTTCTCCAAGAACTTTTGAGAACTTTCAAGGAACATCTGCAGCAGATGGAATTTCCCAAAGTTGGTTACTTCTTTTTCAGCCATTCTGTAACGTGGTCTTGTTTTCCTCCATAAACAATGGCAGGGTCTAAGTGTGGCCAAGCCCAGAAAGCTGATCTGGACAGTGGTAGGTTTTGACTTTAATCAGCAGGGCAATAGCAGGAGATGAAGTTAAGGAGTTTAGAGAGAAAACCTTTCTTGGGTGTACATTTGTAACTTTAGGCCTGTGATCTTGGCAGGTTGGGGTGGAGGAAGTCCCAAAAACTAGAGCAAGGGGGCTCCCACCCTCAGGGACAGGCAGCTAGGGAAGGAAACAGGCTGTTGACTGGCGGTACTTATCTGGTGTCCATTTGACCTGGGAGAGGTGGATCCAAGTGAATTCCCTGGAGCTTATAGGAATCTTTTAAGATTATAAAAAGAGATCAATTTTAGACGTGTTGGTTTTACTGCTGTTTGATGTGAACACTCTGAACTTTGAAGTCTCGATACAACAGTAGCACAATGAGGGGAGAAGTCTGAGGCATTTTCATTCCTCCCATATCCCTTAACTCACTTCCTATCACCAGTCAAGTTTTTCCGTCTTCATAACCAACCTCCAAACACCTCACTAGACCCTCTAACTTTCTTAGATCCTCAAACACTTTCTCAGAAGCTATCGCAAACTTGGACCTTACCTAAACTTTAAACCACACTTTTTCCTATCCGATTATTCAGCAAGAGACAGAGGTGGTTGATCACTGGGAGCAGCTGTGAAGTGAGTTCCTTTAGATAAAGGGACAATAAAATGTTACTTCTTTCACTATTCTAGTCTTCAAACCCCTCAGAGAACCGAAAAGGATACATTTTACCTCAGTAAGCAGGAAGTCTAATCCCAAGGGCCTAAGTATCATAAGTGAAAATGACACGCCTACTCATTACCTAGAAGGACACCCTACTAGGTTCCTGCTGTGTTGATGGCTTAGTTGGGGACACGGGTCCCAAGGTAGGATCAGTTTTCAGCTGCCAGGCCCAGCAAGTCTGAGAGGCCTTCCTGTGGAGAAGGGACTTGGGAGACTGACCTTGGGGCAAGTCTGGTGTCCTGCTTGTCTACAGTTTGGACAGGGTACTGGCAGTTGGTGAGGCATTGGGGCAGTTATGCCCAGTGGTTAGTGTACCACAATCCAGGTGGAGTTCTTTGCCATTGTGCCCATATCTTCTTGGAGACCTTGGGTAGGGGGTGTCACTGCTAGTATTTGGGAATCTCTGTCATGGTAAGTTTAAGGATCTTAAATGCCATATCCCAACAGCAATATGCAGTTTGCCGGGGAATTACTAGCCAGTCAGCCTAGCCAAATAGGTGAACTCCAGGAGAACATGAGAGACACTGTCTCAAAAAACAAGTCAGTGCCAGTCAGTGTTTCAGAGGAATGGCCGCTGAGGTGGACCTCAGGCCTCTGTGTGCTCACATGTGCCCATGCATACACATGTACTAATATACACAAGAAACCCAACCAAACAAACAAGAGGGGTAATGTCTAGGCACCTCTCCTCTTGCGTGCAGGCTGATTTTACTGTCTGGATGGTAATTACCAGAGTGTCATGGATTATTAACCGCACAAGCTCCAGAGAAAGCCCGAGAAGGTTCTGCGGGTTCTGCGTGCTTTGCAAGGTATTCCTTCTCAGAATGCAGACATCATAGGCTGAGAGCTTTCTCTCCTTCTTCCCACCCACTCCCCTTTTGGTGAAAGAATATCCAAGGAAAACAGATTAAGGGGGAAAGGGTTCATTTAGGCCCCTGGTTTTGTGGGTATCTATCCATCATGGTAGGTACGCTATGACGGCTAGAGCGGCTCTGCCTGTGCAGCTTGTAGCAGCTGCTTTTCCATCATGGCTGACCTGAGCTGAGATCTTAGGCAGGAACCACAGGAGAAAGTTATCGTCAAGGTCCTTCCCCAGTGACCTACTTGTCCACAAAAGTCTCAGAATTCGCTTTAGACAGAGCCACCTGCTGAGTGTTCAAATCCATGACCATTTGGAAGGAGTTTCACTCTCAAACACAGGGGCCCAGCCTTATATAAGCAAGTGGTTGACAGTCCCCGAGGAGTCTGCTAGTAACCAACTGAAGCACCCCGAGTGGAAAGAAGTTCCAGAAGACTTCAGTTCCCAGTTGTTACCCTGATATGGCCCCTTAGGATAAGGAACAGTGATTATTTGACACCACGCTTTGGGGTGACAAAAACTGAAGCCTAGAGAGGAGTTTCAGACTATTTAAAATTGGCAAACGGTAGGCTGAATTAAAAGACAGTTCGGGGATGGGGAGATGGTTCAGTGGGTAAAGTGCTTTAATCACATATCCAAGGATCTGGGTTTAGACCCTGAGGATATATGTGAACCCACACATGGTAGTGCATGTCTGCAATCCCAGTGTTTGTATGGTGAGACAGGTGGTAGACAGGAGAATCCTCAGATGTTTATGGGCCAATATGGCCTGGCATATGCAACAGGAAATGATACCCTGACTCAAACAAGGTGATTGTCCTATGACCTCTGAATGCACACACTCACATGCATTCCCCCCCATAACCATGCATTTATACAGACAAAGATTAAACAATATCTTCTGTTTCCTGATGAAGCTGGGTTATAAGAGTCCTCACAGGCTGAAGATGGAGTGCCTGCCTAGCAAGCTGGAACCTCAGAGATTTACACTGCGAAGGCCCTGAGACTGGTTAGTGCATGCCTTGCAATCCTAGTGCTTGGGAGGTAGAGGGAAAAGGACCTAAAAGGTAGAAGGTCTTCCTTAGCTACAGAGTTAGAGGACAAGGTCTGCCTGGGATGTGTGAGACCCTGCCATGAACAACCCCGTTCTCACAACTGTTGTTATTTGAAGTATGTTCATGTGCTTCGGTAGTTAGATATGCACATGAGTGCAGGTGCCTGTAGAGGCCACAGAGAGCCTTGGAGGCCCTGGAACTGAAGCTGCAGGCAATAGTGAGCCACTGGATGGAGGTACCAGGAAGTGAATTCAAGACCTCTTGAAGAGAAGTAGGTGCCTTTAACTGCTACCCTGCCCCCACTCCTCACAATTTGTAATGGAGAGCCCCTTCTACTATTAACCCTATCAGTGCATGCTTATTGCCTATGATACTGCATATGATGTTTTAGGGTACCAGAGGACCATGTGTCACTTGGATGAAGCACCAGACGACAGAATGAAGATCGAAGACTGGAAGCTCCAGGAAGATTGGTTATAAGTCAGTGTGAGCAGGACCACTTTACTACCATGCATTTTCCTCCAGTAGAGTGACCTTGAGAGATGGCACAGAGGAGCTTACTGTCTTGGGTATATGCTTAGACTTCATCAGTGTTTGGGTCAGTCACAGGTGTTATTTCCTACCCTGGGAGCCCACCACTTCTGGGCTTTTTGTCAAAATAGAATAAAAAACATTCTCATTCATTTAACTTAAAAACATCCTCTGTTGAGCAACGTGCTCCTGAAGAGATCTTTACTGTGTTTTCATATTTATCTTTATTATCTTCATACTTCCTCAAAACAGAAGACAGTACTGGGTGACACAGGGTTAAATTTATGCTCTAATTCTTTAGGGTGGGTGGCCAGAAGTAAATGATTTAGAATATCAAAAGGGCTGGGCTGTGGCTCAGCAGCAGAGCCCCTGCCTAGAATCCCCCAGTGAGGGACTGGGGTGCGGCTCAGTGGTAGAGCCCCTGACTAGATTTCTTCAGTGAGGGGCTTGGGTATGGCTCAGTGATAGAGCCCCTGCCTAGAATCCCCCAGTGAGGTGCTGGGGTGTGGCTCAGAGGTACAGCCCCTGCCTAGAGTCCCCCAGTGAGGGGCTGGGGAGTGTGACTCAGTGGTAGAGCCCCTGCCTAGAATCCCCCAGTGAGGGGCTGGGGTGTGGCTCAGTGCTAGAGCCCCTGCCTAGAATCCCCCAGTGAGGGGCTGGGGTGTGGCTCAGTGGTAGAGCCCCTGCCTAG
>NW_022196905.1:135526176-135530939 GCF_008632895.1 Mastomys coucha
CAGTGAGGGGCTGGGGTGTGGCTCAGTGGTAGAGCCAATGCCTAGAATCCCCCAGTGAGGGGCTGGGGGTGTGACTTAGTGGTACAATACTTGCTTAGCATATGTGGAATCTCCAGGTTGAATCTCCTCAGTTATAGGAAAACAAATGCTTAGAGTCCCAGGGTGATGCAAAAACATGCTTTCTATTATACCAGAAATGTAGGAGAGTCAAACTGCTGAAAATCAGAGGAAAGATGTCTGTTGAATATGTTGCTGAGATTTTTTTTTTCCTCTCTTCAAAATCAATCTCTCAAAACTTCTACATCCTTTTCTACCTTTAAGGCTGCCAAGTGTCTTCTCACATGGGAGAGAAGAGGAAGGGAGGGAGAGGGAGAGGAAGAGAGAGAGTGGAGGAGGAAGGGGGAGAGGGAGAGAGAGGGGGAACTTCTGATGCTTGTGTGTAGTTTGTGTCCATGTCTATGCATTCATAAGCATGTTGCACCTGTATGTGGTGATCCAAGGTCAAGGTCAATGTTAAGTGTATTTTCCTCATCACTTGACACCTTTAGTTTTTGAGACAGTGTTTCCCTGAACCTGAAGCTCATTGGCTTGTAAACTGGTTGGTCGGTGAGCTTCATAGAGCTCCAAAGCTAGGTTTAAAGACATAATATTTTTTAATTGTTTGGTTTTGCCTTTGCAAATGTGGGTACTTAGCATCTATCTGAACACAGCTCATGCTTCATTGATGGGCACTTCACTGACTGGGCCATTTCCCCAGCCGTTCCCCTGAAAACTTTTGTAATGCAGCTGTGATCTCACCTCTGTCCACCCTGGCTAACTTCACAGGACATTCCCAGATGCTCAAGTTTGGAACCTGTCCTGTCAGTGCCCCTTTCTATAGGAAACTCTTCTAACAATCATGTTCCTTGTCTTTGTGTTATGTCTATTACAGTGTCAGCCCTGCCCCCTGATCATTTCTTGGACCCCTGGGGTTGGTGCAATCTCCTACCAATGTCCCTGTTGCGGGTACCATGAGGACATCCATGCGACTCTATCTAGAGACCACTTTCCAGCATTTAATTCTGCACATTGTTGCTCTGGCTTTGGTACATACTGAACTTAGCTTCCTGTTTGCCCCTCAGATGTGCATGCTCGAACATCTACGTGTCTAGTGATCCCATCTGTGTGCAAAGCTTAACAGAGTCAGGGCTGAGGGAGTAGCTCAGCTGATAAAGTGCTTGCCATGCAAACATGAGGATGTAAGTTAGGACTTGAGCTCCCACATCAAAACTCTGGGTGTGTTGGCTCATGTCTGAAGAGATAGACATGGAAGGATCCCTGGAACTCACTGGCTAGCCAGCTCAGTCTAGTCATGTTCCATGTTCACTTAGAGATTTTTGTTTCAAAAAAATTAAGAAGGAACATGATTGAGGAAGACACCTGATGTCATCTTCTGATCTCTGAGTACACACATGTCTATGCCTGTGTTCATACATCTCACACACATGCACACACCGAGTACACACATGTATGCATATTCCTGCATGTGCACTTATATCTCACACACATGCACACACAAAAAGTAATTTTAAAAGCTCAGTGGGTTGCAAAATGAAGTCATTGTTGTCTTCTGAATCCCCATCGCTTCTTGCCTGCCCGCTCCTTTCTTAAGCAAGAGTCAGATCCTCACTGAGAAGGCAGGATGCTCTTAAAGCAAGAGTCAGCCATTATCCTATGCCATGTTCTCTCATAGCTGTGGATGCTATTGCTTCAGCAGCTCCTGAAGATGCTCCTTCTTTTTCATCTCGGCTGCTAGTGTTGCTTCCTAATTAACAGTGACAATGGCCTCCTAGCAGGTTTCCTGGCTTCTAATCTGGTCCAACCCCAAGCCAGTCCATGGCCTGAACGATCTTTCTAAAAATAATCCTGATTGTGTTATTTAAAGTCCTTGGGAGTGGAGGCTCAAGGTTAAAATGCTTGCCTGGCAATCTTGAGGCCCTGGGTTCCACTTCTAGCTCAGCCCAAAGATCACTCTTTCTGGCTTTTCAGTTCAAACGTTGGGCTTTGGCATGTATTGTTCCTCCCACTGTGACCCCCTTTGTTCTCTCTCTCTCTCTCTTTTTTTTTTGGCCTTAATTGTTACTATTATTATTGTTGCTTTGAATTTGTTTGTATGTGTGTTTGTATTTTGGTTAGGCATACTATTGCTATGATGAAACACCATAACCAAAAGCGAGATGAGGAAGGAAAGGGTTTATTTTTCTTACATTTGCACCTCATAGTCTATCCTTGAAAGAAGTCAAGACAGGAACTCACCCAAGGCAGGAACCTGGAGGCAGGAGCTGATGGAAGAATGTTCCTTCCTGGCCTGCTCCTCAAGGCTTGCTCATCCTGATTTTTTATAGAACCAGTACCACTAGCCCAGAGATAGCAGCACCCACAATGGCCTGGACCCTCTTACATCAAACACTAGCAAAGAAAATGCCCAAAGATCCAGCTTGCGCACAGCTGGATCTTGTGGAAGAGTTTTCTTAATCGAGGCTTCCTCTTCCTCTCTAGATTGTGCCAAGTTGAGATAAAATTACTCAGCACAAGTGACAAACACATCACTGTTTAAATCCTTTCTTTTCCACCCCCCAAATCACACATTACTATCAACATTACATTACAAACATTCCAAAGTCTTTAAATATTAAAACACTTAAAGAATTCAGCCTTTTTAAAATATCCATTCTCTTTTAAAATTCAAAGTCTTTTAAAATCCAGTGTCTCTCAACTGTGGGCTCCCATAAAATCAAAAATAAATGAAATAGTTTCTTACTTCAAGAGAGAAGAACCAGGCCAGTCACAGTCAGATCAGAGCAAAGCAAAAAGTCCAACAATGTAGCTAGCTCAATGTCCGGTTCTCTCATGATCTTCTGGGCAGTTCCCAAGTGCCTGGTCACGCCTCTGGCTCCACTGTCTGCAGCACACACAGCTTGCCTTCTAGGCTCCAGTTGGCTCCACTCCACCACCGCTGTTCTTCTTCATGGTCATTCCATGGTACTGGCATTTCCAAAAGTGCTGGGGTCTCTTGTTGTAACGGGGCTGCACTTTCATCAATAGCCTTTCATAGGTTCCTTTCATGGTTCCAAGCCTCAACTTCTCTGCATGATCCTTTTAGATCTGAGCCTTCAACTGCTGCATCTTCCCCGCTAGCCTCTCCTGGCCTCTCTCAGTCCCAGCCTCAGCTGTGCTCCATGGCCCTTTTCATGCCTTCAAAACCAGTACCACCTGGGTGACTCTCACACTCCTAAATTCAGCTCTCAGCACCAGGTATAACTTGTGCTGCCTTCGGAACACAGCTTCTCTGTGCTGACCACCAGGACGTAGTTCCCAGAAGATTTCACCTCAGTGATGCTGGTCTCTTCTTAATCACTGTTAATTTCTTAGCTTCAGCTGACCAGCATCAATTGTCCCAATAAAGCAAAGGTTTTATTTCAGTGGTTCTGGACTCTTGTTAATTGTGGCCGATTCTTCAGCTCCAGGGGGCCAGAATGGCAGATTCTTAATTCGAAGTAGCAAATATGCAATGGCCCAGATAGTCTTTAAGTAATCCTCAAACTTCCCTCTGGGACTTCACAAGCCAGACGTTCATCTGCATTTCTCTCAATACTCTTATCTTCCAAGCTCCCAAAGAACTGCCCACCAAGCTTTGAACACTCAATGACTTTTCTTGCCCAAAGTTCTAAGTCCTTCTACAATCTCCCCAAACAACATGGCCAGGTCTGTCACAGCAATATCCCAATATCCTGGTGCCAACTTCTATCTTAGTTAGGGTATCCAATCCTTCAGTGAAACACCATGGCCAAGTTTCTCTCCAGTTGGAGAGAAAAGGATTTATTTGGTTTATACTTCTACATGGTAGTGTATCAATGAAGGAAGTCAGGATAGGAACTCAAGCAGGGCAAGAACCTGGAGGCAGGAGCTGATGCAGAGGCCATGGAGGGGTGCTGCTTACTGGCTTGTTCCCCATGGCTCCTTCAGCCTGCCTTCTTATAGAACCCAGGACCACCAGCCAAGGGATGGCACCGCCCACAATGGCCTCCCCCTCCCCCCCATCAATCACTAATTAAGAAAAAGCCTATAGGCAGGATGTTATGAAGGCATCTTCTCAATTGAGATTCTCTCCTCTCCAAAGACTCTTAAGCTCGACTTGTGTCAAACTCATATCAAATTAGCCAGTACACGTGTGCATACATGCTCCTCTATGTGCAGTGCTTGTAATATATGTGTGCTGTGGCATGTGTATGTGTGGTGATCAGAGAGAGGTTAATCTCAGATTTTTTTTGGGGGGGGGTGTCTTTTAATCACAGTGTCTCTTTGTCACCTGGAACTTACTGATTAAATTAGACTGACCAAACAGCAAGCCCCAAAGATCTGCCTGATCCAGTGCCAGTATTACAGATGTATACCACCACTTTCCAATTTTATGTGTCCCCACGCTGGCAAGGCAAGTCCTCTATACTTATAGGTACCAGCTATACTATCAAAGCAGGTTTTCTTTTGGATCTTTGAGAAAATGATCTCATGCTAACATGCAATTTGGTACCTAGCTCAGGCTACCAATATGAGGCCATCCTTTCTCATGCTCCCAAGTGCTGGGATTACAGGCATGAGCTACCATACCTGGCCAGCTCAGTTTTACTCACCCTTACATTTTCAGCGTAGATTATTATTTCCCTGGGAACACTTGTCTGGATTTCTCAAGGCTGTAGCCTGATTCTTTTTTTTTTTTTTTTTTT
>NW_022196905.1:135530957-135548457 GCF_008632895.1 Mastomys coucha
AGACCAGGCTGGCCTTGAACTCAGAAATCCGTCTGTCTCTGCCTCCCAAGTGCTGGGATTAAAGGTGTAGCCTGATTCTTAGATGGCCCGGTATCTAATTACATCCATTGTCTCTTGTGGGAACTGGGGCTGGTGCTAATCAGATGACTAACAAAAGCTATCTAGTGGCACATACCTTTTAATTCCAGCATTTAGGAGGCAGAGGCAGGCTGATGTTTGTGAGTACCAGGCCAGCCTGGTCTACGGAGCCAGTTACAGGATGGCTGGAGCTACATGATGAGACACTGTCTCAAACCAACCAACCAATCAATCAATCATCAATCGATCAATTAATCCACTTTCTGAAAGTGGCAATTGAGGGTTAACTTTCCACCCACAATGATCAAACTTAAGTGTGTAGTGGGATTGCCTGGAGGGCTTGTCAAAGTGCAGACTCTGTGCTCTAGCTGCTAATTCATGAGTTTGGAGCTGATAAGATTGAGGCGGGAGCTGTCCCTTAAGGAGCTATGCTTCTGAGGCAAGGCATGGTGGCACAAACCTGTAATCCCAGCACTTGTGAGGTGGAGGTAGAAGGATCAGGAGTCCAAGGACAGCTTCAGCTATATGGTAAATTTAAGACCTGGGTTTCAGGAAACCCTGTCTCAAAAACCAATGAGTAAGATCTGCTCCATCCTAGTAAGGGTGCCTTGGAGATGAAGGGTCCCTTTATAGGAACCTGATAGACATTTGGGGGGTTCATGCATTTCTAGTCTCTCTCCCTTCCATGGCATCGCTCATAGGAAACTTTCATGAGGCTTTAGCTTTTGAAAATGTTCGAAGCAAGCTGGGTGGGCTCTAAGGGAACCAGAGCACACACCCCATTGGGACTCAAAGGCAGCACCTGGAGCTGCTCCTTGCTCATTATTAGGTTGCCAGGCAACTGAACAAAGGTGAGGTTGAGCTGGGATTAGCAATTGGCAGGCATCTGAGAGAGAGCCACCGAGGGAAGCCTGCTCATCAAGAGAGGACCACAGGGGCTGGGTGGGATGAACCCTCAGGATGTGACTGGGGCTTCGGTTTGCACGTGCAAGAGGCACAATGTGGAGATGAAGACACATTCGGGTCATAACTTGCCTTCTAATAGGATTGGGGATTATTTTTCTCAGAAGAACCACTGAGAGCCCATTAGGGATATTTCTTAATACAGGTAAGAAATGACTTATTGGGTTCCTCATCATGTACCTTTTACAAACAGGCTTTATCAGTTCATTCTGAAGACTTGTATTCAGATTTGAAAAACATAATTAAAAGTATAGAAAAACATAATTTCATGTGTTCTGGAGGAAACATATTGTGAGTTGGTATTTACTCTTTCAGAAAAAAATAAATACAATTGGGATTATTTTACATTTATTTGTTCAAGATTTTTGTTTGTTTTTAAACCAAACCCTTTTACTATCTAGAGTGGATGTTTCTTCATTGGCACTCTTAAATCTACTTTTTTTTTTTTTTAAGTTTTTAACTGCTATTGCTTTACTTTTTTATTGTTTGAACATTTCATTCACACACTCATATAACAAATTCTGGCCATTTTCATTTATTCCCCTTCCTCACCTCTTCCCTCCGCTAGAAACCTTCCCAACCATTTTCCCTCCTACTTTCATGTTTTGTTTCTGTGTGTGGCTCACTGAATTTATTAGCTTTACTTGCTTCAGTGTGGTTGGGAAGTTATTCAGCAGAGCATGGACAATTTACCAGTGGCCACACTACTGAAGGACGTGATACTCCTCCCACAAGAGTTAATCGCCAACAGTCCTTCCGGGAGGGATTCTTGATGAACTATTGGTGAGTCCAAACTTGTGTGAGTCTTTTGTCGATAACCACCACTGCAGTGAGTTCATGAGTGGGAATGGCTGTGTCATGGGCAGAGGACATCTTTTTGTTGTTCACCTTCCCCATCATTGACCCTTTCATTCCTTCTGTCCCTTCATCCAGAATGTTCCCTGAGCCCAGGGAGGAGGGGGTGTTATAGTTGTCCCAATTGTTATTCTTTTAACACCTTAAACTATTCCTTAACAGTCATTGAGACTTATTATATGAATGTACCATATTGCACATTTGGGGCTATTATTAGCAATGTCGAAATGAAAAGCCTTATGTGTAGGTGAGGGCAATTCATATTTAAAATTTAGCCGGGAGTGAATATGGCTGGGGGTGGGAGTGGGGAGATGGCTCAGCAGGGAAAGGACTGGAGCTCTGATCCTAGGCATTTGTGAAGTTGGAGTCGTGGCCTGCCTGTAATTTCAATGCTCAGGGGCCAAGACAGGGACTCTTGGATCGAGCTGGTTAGTTAGATTAACCAAACTGGCTAGCTCTGCATCAATATACAATGAGAAAGATACCAGATATCAACCTCTGCCCTCCATATATATGACACACACACACACACACATACACACACACACAAGTTTAGCTATAGATAGACTAACACGAGCAGGTTTTGGGGTCGGGAGTGGAGAAGGATCATCAAAAACAAAGTATGTATGAAAACTGATATAATAAAATCATTTAATATATGCTATATATACTAATATATGTGCTAATTTAAGAAACAAACATGAGTATAAAGTCTGTTTCTTTCTAGAATGGCTCTTACATTTGCCAATTCCAAAGTGTTGGAATTTTGTTTTGTTTTGTTTTTGAGACAAGGTTTCTCTGTGTGTAGCTTTGGCTGTCCTGGAATTCTGTAGACCAAGCCTGCCTCTACTTCCCAAGTGCTGGGCTCAAAGGCATGTATCACCACTGCCCAAGCTGTCTTGGAACATTTTCATACGGCTTTGAACTTTCATGTTTTGGATTCATATTTTGTGCGTCTCTTGAATTATTATCTTCTCTTTGTGTTTCCCTTCCTTTAACAACAATTTTTTTCACTTTAAGCATATGTATATGTGCGCATTTGTACATGTGAGTGTGGTACCCATAGAGAGCCTAGGGGGTTGGGTCCCTGCAGCTGGATTTACAGGCAGTTGTGAGCTGCCTATGCCCAGGTTTTAGCAAGATCAGTGCTCTCAACCACTGAGCCATCTCTCCAGCCCCTGAGCATCCTGTAGTGTCTGCATACTTATTTTCATTATTAGGGAAACCTGTTTACATAGATATTAATACTTCAGCCAGCCCCACGCAATCCCAACATGATGATGCTTTGGGTTTTCAGTCATATATATCTGCATCGATTAGTGTTTTAGGAAATTGCATATTTTCTTTTAAAAAAACCCTAGCACTATTATTTATATAAAAAAATTCTGTTTATGTCATACCTTATAAGAAGATGGAGCAAGAGAAGAGCAGAAGAGAGCAAGGGGGAGCCCTGTTTATCATCTTATTTAATTTTCAAAGGCTAGCTGGGTATGTGGCTCAGTGGTAGAATGACTGCTTAACATGCACAGGGTCCTGAGTTCATTCTCAGGACCATTAAAAACCATAACAAAACCCATACCTCCCTAGGAGGCACAAAGATGTAATTAGTGAGCCACAAAAGAAACAGAAATCATTTGGAAGTCTTGTTTAAGTTCATCTTTTAACCCAGCAGTCTAAGGGCAGGACTGATGAAGGGTTTGCATCTGGCCCCAGGTAAGGTAGATGCTCCACTGGCTTTACTCACAATAGCCAGTCTTTAAATTGTAACAAAGCTTAGCAAAGTGTAGCAGCAAGCTAAGGTAGGAGATACATTTTGAGTTCTACGTTTTGACACATGAGTCAGCCTGCCCTACAAAATGACACCTTATCCAAACAAACAAATAAACCCAACAAGGGGAAGAGATAGTCTTCATGACCATTCTAACTTCTGGAGAGGGGGGTGTATGGTCTTCTCTACATATTTAGTCAGGGGGAAACTCTATTTTATTAGAAAGTAGAGGTAGCTGTAGCATTTTTTTTTCTTTTCTTCTAGTGCTAGTGTTTGAACAGAGGACCTGTATGCATGCTTGCTAGACACATGTTCTTCCACTGAGCTATATAACCTGGCCTTCATTTTACTTTTTATTTTGACACAGGGTCATTAAGCTCCAAGTCTGGCCTTGAATATGCCGCCATCCTGCCTCAGCCTCTGTAGTAGCTGGGATGACTGGCTTTACAGTTCAGTAAACTGTATCACCAGGTCTGGTTTACAGTTCAGTTTTGAAGAGGAAAATGAATTATGGTTATAGGTGCTATGGAATATGTAGCTAAAGGGTTTTAAAGGAGAACCTACACAAATAAAAACGTTCATTTCTTGAGGGCTTGTTGAGCCTGGTAAAATTAAGGTGAAAGGTTAATTGGTGTTATGGGAGAAATGCCACAGGTGTGCTTGGCCAGTTCCTTTCCCCAGCACTAGGAACAGGTCCTTTTGTATCATTATTTCAGGTTTTGTTTTTTTGTCTTTACAAAAAGATCTTATTTTATTGTGTGAATTTGTGTGTGGTCTCGATGATGAGCCGTGGAACCAGGCTGGTAGCCAGCAAGCCTCAGCCTTCCCCGTGTATCAGTCTTCCTCAGTGTCCACAACACTGAGGTTATAAGTGTTTGTGGTCACATCTGGTTTTTAACTTTGGTGTTGGGGATTCAAACTCATGTCCTTATGATTATGTCCTATGCTTTCTTCCCTACTGAGACACCTCCCTAGCCTCTTGTGATCTTCTTGCTTCCAAGTGTTGGGATTATAGGCCTATACCACCATGCCTGGCTTCTCTCCGTATTGTTATTATTGGGGCGGTGGGGGGGGGACTTCTGGATAGTGACTAATGGGTCTTGTAAAAGGCATATATAGGCTGGCAGGGAAAAGACGTAGAGGAGGACTCTGGAGAGCCAGATTCTTGCTCTGAGTTCTGTACAGCTGGTTTGCATGTATTAAAACCCCCTGGCTTCATTTTTTTCACTATAGGATGGAAACTGTAATAGAACCTTACTTTCCCAGGATGATGCTGGAATAAAACATTTCCCTGAGGGGTCCCCAGACCTTCTCTGTAGCAGCAATGCCTTCTATCTGGATCTCCCATAAAGTGACCATACCCTGACTTTCTTTTCTCATTTGCAAGCAAGTTTGCATGAAGCTTTCTGCTAACTGCAAGCTAAATCACGGGGGTGGGGGTGGGAGGGTGGGGGGAAAGAGGCTGTGGACATTTCTGGAGTATGCAAAAGCCAAGAAGCTGCTAAAGTCCCATTGGTGCCCATGTTATAAGGCATAAAGGAATATATTATAGGTAATAGGGAAAGCTGAGCTACAGGGAAAACTTGGAACTGGCAGAGCAAGGGTGTTTCCTGACAAGCACGGCCACACGGGAACATGGAAAGGGAGAAGGCCAGGGAAAGGGATGAGCCCTTACTGAGTGTAGATTAGGTCATTTTCTTGCAACAGACTTGAGAGATGGAAATTAGTCCCAACTTTTTTTCCAGTAACTTAATCAGCAGTTTGCCCAAATTTCACAACTTGGAAGAGCAGAGCTAACCTACTAGGTCAGATAAATCTGCTTCATGGGTACATACTCAGTCCCAACCGGCCCCACCCCACTCCACCCTCCATCTCTGAGCAAAACAGGGATGCTTAAAGGTGGAGAGGGCAAGATTTGCACCCTTGACCTTAGAAAGGTCATTTTACCTTTGTAAACACCAGTGACAGCAGTTTGGTGGGTGAGGTGGTGCAGCCAGGCCCTCCCAGAGTCCAGTGTCCCCGCGTCGTCCCTCCCCCAACCTCTCAGCAGACATTCCTCATTTATCCGTTCTCTTGGCTTTTACATAAGCCTGTAAGCTTGTAGAAATCCACATAGTTGGCAACAGAAATTACAAATAGCACCTTCCTCCACTCTTGTCAGAAGCCACATGTTCTCAGGGTGCCAGAGCCGAGGGACACTTCTCTTCCCTAGCATCCACTGCCCATTTAGAAGTCCTGGCCCCACCGAACAGTGCACATTTTAGATGCGTTTTTTTTTTTTTATTCTTTTGCTTTTTTTGTAGCATGTGGAGGAAGGGGCAAAAGGCAAAGATCAGGTCCTCAGATAGAGTTCTTAACCCACCAATTCCATCTGTCACTATCTCTGGGCCTCAGTTTTCCCCCCTTTCCTTAACTGTTAACACACTCAGATGCGTCAAGAGGCAGCTCAGTGCATGGACTTTGCAAACAGGAATTGGCTCTAACTCACAAATCTCAGCCCCTTGCCTGGGGCTTTTTGTTGGCAG
Source organism: Mastomys coucha (assembly GCF_008632895.1). NCBI lineage: Eukaryota > Metazoa > Chordata > Mammalia > Rodentia > Muridae > Mastomys > Mastomys coucha. The sequence continues at coordinate 135,537,147 of NW_022196905.1, forward strand.
GGACAATCATCAATCACAACAGTACTTGTAAGTTGACACAACAGACTTCCTAGGGAGCCAGCCCCTGGCAGGGCACACTCCCTGTCTCTTTGGCCTTCTAGTTATATATGACCTCACTCAAACTCCATCACAACCTCTCCAACATCTCTTAAAAACGCAGGACTGGACTGTTACCCCCCGTCCCCCCAGCTCCCCTCCCACAAAAATCCCAGTCTCTAGGCTCCAGCGTGCTGAGTTCACCCTATAAACTCAGCTAATGGTTACCACATGCTGCTGAGGGTCCGCGCCCATCCCGACCTCTCCACCCCTGCAGGCTCCCCAGGTCCGATCCTTGCCGCTGCAGGCCCTTCCTCCAAATCCTCCCACGCACAGCGGGAAGTACCCTATGCTGTGGTCCTGCTGGCCACGCTTGACCTTGGACGCCTCTTCCAAAGCCCTGTCCACTCCTCAGAATAGGTTACGTGTTTGCGCCCCACCGTGCCTCCGGTTGCTGGGAATTGGAAAGTCGATCGCGCGCCTTTCTCCTTTGCCAGGACAGCAACTTGGCTCGGAACCACCCCAGAAACAGAGTCCCTGGCTGGAAGCAGGGAGGCTCCCGGGACTCATGGAGGGGCGTGCCCACTGGCCCTCCGCTCCCGAGTCCCTCAGGCTCAGCTGGGACTGCGGTGCCAGGGGGCCGCCACACCTGGTGTCATCCCACCCGCGGGGCGCGTTGCTCAGCCCCTGGGGTGGGCTCCCGTCCAGTCCAGGGAGCAGGCACCGCCCCGCCTGAGCACGCCCCGCAGACAAGCCCGCCGGGGAAGCGCGTGCCGAGACGGCGCGCCGACTGCAATCCCCGCCGCGGGTCCCTAGGGGGCGCAGCGGGCGCGGGAAGTCGCTCTGGGCCCCGGCACGAAATTGCAAGCGGGCGGGCGCGGCGAGTTTGAAAACAAGCGAGCGCCGTGGGGGCGGATCCCAGGCGGGAGAGCCGCCGGGCTCGGCCAATCAGAGGTGGGCGGCGGTCGCGGGCGGCGCGTGCGGCCCGGCTGTGAATGGGGCGCGGCGGTCGCGGCGGCCGAGGCGAGAGCCGGCGCGCGGGCGGGCGCACTTTCTGCTCAGCGCCGGGCGGGGGCGGCGGCGGCGGCAGAGGCGTTCCGCTCAGCTCCCCTCAGAGAGCGCTGCGGGGCCGGCGCTGCGCGGCTGCGAGGAGCGGGGGCGACGTGCCGGGCATTTCCTCGCCCGCTGACAACTTCTCCCCGGCCCGGCTCGCTGTTCATCGGAGCCCGGACGCCGCCCCTCGGCGCTCGCCGCTGCCTCCGCGGGTCTGCGCGCTCCCGCCCGCCCTGCCCGTCCCGCGGCGCCCGGGGGTGGCGGCTCCGCGGCATGGCCCGCGCCCGGCCCTCGGTGGCGGGCGGCGGAGGAGCGGCGCCCCCTGAGCGCGCGGGGCCCGGGCGGCCGCGGAGGAGCCGGACCGTTCACCGCTGCGACCCCGAGCGCCCCGGGCTGCGCGCAGCGCCCAGGACCCCCGGGCCAGGCGCGGGCCGGCGGGCGGCAAAGTTGAGGCCGGGCCGCGGGTGGTGGGCGCTGCTGTTGCTCCAGCTGCACTTGCTGCGGGCGCTGGCGCAAGGTAGGTGCGGGCCTGACCGCCGTGACACCCCCGGGGTGGACTTTGTGGGTGCCTCCCGGGGTGGGCTTTAGGGATGCGCAATCGCGGGGTGTACTCCTGAAGCGCGTGCCGCCAGAAGGGGTGGACTTTGGCTCCACCTGGTCTATATTATGAATGGACGTCTCTGAGGTGACTTTGCAAGTGGACACCTATGGGCTAAGCTTCAGGGGTGCACAATCTTGGGGTGACAACCCGCAGTGTACTTTGTGGGTGCTGCCTGGGATAGGCTATGTTGTGAGTGGGTACCTCTGGGCTGAGTTTCAGGGCTGTGTAGTCTTAGGGTCACACCTTTGGGATGTACTATAATATAAGTGGAAGTCCCTGAGGTGACTTTGCAAGTGGTGCACCTCTGGGCTGAGGTTTAGGGGTACACAGCCTTGGGTGGCACCTTTGAGTGGATTTTGTGGACGCCACTTGGTCTGCATTATGAATGGACATCTCTGAGGTGACTTTGCAAGTGGACATCTATGGTCTGGGCTTGAGGGGTGAACAATTTTGGGGTGACCCCCTGTGGTATACTTTGTGGGCACCATCTGGGATGGGCTATGTTATGAGTGGATACCTTTGGACTGAGTTTCAAAGCTGCACAGCGTTGGGGTGACACCTTTGGGGTGAACATCACTTATGGGTGGACATCACGGAGGTGACTTTGCAGGTAGATACCTCAGGGCCGAGTTATAGAGTTGCACGGTCTTGGGGTGACACCTCTGGGGTGAACTATGACTGCACACCCCTAGGCTGGGCTGTGGGGGTGCACACTGGAGTCATGGAGTGGGCATCACCTGGGATAGACTCTAATTGGACTGAACATCCCTGGGGTGGACTTTAGAGATGGACACATCTGGGCTAGGCCTTGGGAGCGTGAAATTCTAGAGTGCATATCCCTGGCATGGACTGTTTGAGCGATCATCTCCTACCCCGGTGGACTTTAGGGTTGACATTCCTGGGGTGGATCCTGTGGGGTATGTTCAGCTTTGGGGTGTACACTGAGGATGGATACTATTGGATTATCCAACCCTGACGCGGACCCCTGGATGCTCACACTTTGGATGGATTCTATAGATGAGTGCTGTATGGAATGAACATCTTTGGGGTGGACTCTTGGGGTGCGCGGCACCTAGGGTGGATCCCGTAGGGTAGACTTTGTAAGGTTGCGGTGTGGAGTCACCTCGGGGTTTGTGGGTGCTCCTCGGCGCAGTGCTTTGGAACTTGATGAGCATTTAGGGTTCCCTACTCTCTGAATCACCGGGTCAGGACTGTGGGTCGCTACGTCTGGAGGCAGTTAAGGGGTTAATGCAGTGTGTCTCTAATCCGCGCTGCAATCGGAGCGCGCAGACACCGAGTAGCCGAGACGCTGGAGAACGCGCCTTGTGTGTTGTGTGGTGCATTTTCTTTTCTTTCTTTCTTTCTTTCTTTCTTTTTTTTTTTTTTTAAATTTTATCGGAACACTGGAAGAACCTTTAAAGTTGAGCCCTAAGCCACCGTGACTTCAAAGAACGCCCAGCGCGTCCTATTGCACTGATTAAACATGAGCTGATTCGTATCTGAGTCTGCACCGCAGAGTCTTGTTAACGATGAGTGACATCCGCGGCGGACTTCAAATATCAAGTGCCAGTCCACCACCAGTCGCCCTTTCCCTCCCTCTCTCCAGGACTGCCCCCTACCCCCAGTACTGATGCTTCATCCCAAGTGGGTGCCTTGTACTCCGTGGAGCAAAACTTTGAGAGCCTGCAGCTTTGCCTCCGGTCTTTTGTTTTTCTCCCTCCTTTCGCTTCTGTTTGGAACACGGAGGTGTTCTCTAAAAGAAGGAAAGAGGATCTGCCGATTCTGGTTGACCTTTTACAAATGCAGGTGGACTCTCTCCCGAAAGAGCTTTCCCCCCTAAATCTGGATTTCCCTGTTTAAACCCTAAAGCATGCATGTGCTAGCCAGCTTCCTCTTGCCCAGGGAGGTTGCTGGTCTAAAAACGTTAAAAAACAGGCATAATCCTGTTAACATGACTTTTGATGGAGTCTTTAAAACAGAGTAGTGAACCTGGTTTGCACTTGGTAGTTTAGAAAAATTAGCTTCCGTGTTCATTGCTTGTATCCTGGTATCATACCACAGTAAGGCACTGGGTATTTGGAGATTGCAGGAAACAGGAATATTACACTTAAATTATGAATAGTGTGTCCTGTGTTATATGTGCCAATGAGTTATGTGTGGTTAAAAAAAAACCTAATGATTTCAATGTAGTACTTAAAAGTCTGACTTCAAAATTACAATGAGATAGCTTAACAAATACCTCCTAACTTAATATTCTTATTTAAGCTTAGCTAATGTTATCTGAGTGGCAGCCCTTTACCCAGTAGGCTTTGATAAATGCCCTCTTTTATGTTCATTGTATGGAAACAAATCACTGTTTCTGGTTACTTTAACCCCTCCACACCTAACGTATTCATTTTACTTTATTTTGGGTGCCACTTTTTACCTAAGGATGTTATCTGGGAGAAAAAAGCGTTTACTGGTTGTGTAAAATGGAATTTGTAGGTTGTCAGAGAAGCAGGTTCAAGGGAAGAAATTGAGATCACTTTAGAGACCTTCAGAGATAGAGTTCAGTTTCTCTTCCCTAAAAATAAAAGTGACATTCACTTGACAATCACCCATACATGTGAAGATTGGCAAACCACTTTGAGCTGTGGGAAAGACCACTTAGAGCCCTTGTTTCAAAGTATATCAGAGTTTATCAGCTGCATCTTGCAGGCCATATAAAGCATTGTCCTTTCACAGTTGCAATGTTAGTGGAAATCATTAATTTTTATACATGCATGTACTCAGGCAACAGCCTTACTTTTCAAGTGGAGGAAATCTTTTATTCCTTCTTGCTAGTAAAAACACAGGTACTCATTTTACATTTATATGGTGCAAGAAAGTATGCAGATCTTTTAGAGTAAAATTTCAAATAGGTTGTCACAAATTCTAAATTCATCGACAGGTTTCTGTTCTTTGTGCTGTGTGAAATGTGTAATATATCCATCATCTTTTATATCGTATTGAAAATTCATATTACAGAGGAGATGTCACCATTTGACAAAACCTCATGTATCTTGAAAATGAAAATTCCGGTGCTGCTGTCGAGGTTTCTGATGGGATGATGAGTTGGTCATATGCACAGGAATGCATTCTCTAGAATCTTATCAGATAAAATGTAACATTTTGCATGGAACAGTTACCACTAAGTTGGAGCTGTCATAATGCCATATTGATACTGTGCATCTATCTGAGGCTGTTCCTAACTCACCTGTAGGCTTTTCCTCTTAGGATACTTCCTATAGGTTGGTTTGGTCCTGCTTTCTAGCTGACAATGAGGGCAACGTAATTACTAAAAGTTATATATGTATGGCTAAAGTTACAAACAGGAAATCTATTTCTGGCCATAATGTGGAGCACCAGGTTTAGATCTTGCAAGTGCAACTTCAGTATATACTGCAGTTTCTTCCCTGTGCATGAAAATGTAATTTGCCATTATATACTCTACTTATTGATATGTGTTTAATTGTTCAGGACTTGTCTGGATTCCTAATGAGCCAAGTTGTTACTTCTGGAAGGCAGGTGGCAATGCATGCTTTCTTTATGCTGTGCACCACATATGAGTGGTTCAGAAAAGGGGCTTCTGAGGCAAGTGATACATCATAGGACAGAGTCATCATAGGGCCTGGGCTAGCACTGTGAGAGGGGTAGGACAGAAGCAGGCAGAGCCCCTGAAAAGGCTTGGCCAATCAGGTTAGCAGAATTTCTAAGCTCTGGTCTCTGTGAGAGACCCCATCTCAAAATAAAATGTTACTTCCAGTCTCTTGGATCTGCCCTTCTCAAACACTGGTATGCATTAGCATCAGGTGGGACATTTGAGAGGATGCAGGGCCAGCTCATTTCCTGTGAGCCACCAAGGGCGTTTCAGGTGACTCTCATGCCCACTGTCATTTGACAATCCTTGGCTACATTGCTTTGCTGTCTCACTCCAGTTACTAGTTGACTTTCTGGAAATTTCCTCAACCCAGTCTTTCACAAACTTGACTGCACACTAGATAGATCCTCTGGGAGTTTTGAGGCAGGATTGTACTACTGGACTTCCTTGACTTGAAGTTTGGCCTAAGCAGTAGGATTTTGAGACATCCCAGTTGATTCTGATGATTAGTCAGGTTTGGGGACTACTGTTCTGTAAGACTCCATTCTTCCTTTAATCATGTCCCCAAGCCTTCAGGTCTAAGTGGCTTCTATGGAGCAGGAACTTGTGTTTGCTCATAGGTCCTGAGCTCATTTTCTAATCAGCCCTTTTAGTTTGTATTATGTTCCTTGATAATAATGAAACTGTTCAGCTCCTGACTTGAGCTACTCCTAGGATTGTATTAGAATCATTAGTGATATTTATTTATGTGACAGGATTTTCTGTGACCCAAGCTTCCCAAACAAACTCACCATGTAGCTAAGGATGACACTGAACTTCCGATCCTCTGGCTTCTTACCTTCTGATCCTAAGGCTTCTATACCTTAGTTCTGGGATTCCTCAGTACCTGTCACACCATACCCAGTTTATCACTAGTGAAATTAAAGAATACAGTTGTGTAGGCTTCACCTTAGACCCATCATGTCTTAGAATACATTTAAAAAGGTTTCATGTACTGGAGACATGGATCAGTGGTTAAGAGCACACTCATGGCAGTTCACAACCATCTTTAACTCCAGTTCCAGGAGATCTGATGCCCTCTTGAGTCCTCAGAGGGCACTGCACACATGTGGTGCACTGGTATACACTCAGAAAAAGCACCCATACACATATTTTTAAAAGAGGGTTCTGCATGTGAGAGTCCCATATTCTATTTTTTTCTATCCTTGTGTTGCTAATCCCATAATCTTATGGAGTTCACTGCCATGCTTACCCTGCTTCCCTATGATCTGAGCTACTTTCCCCATGCCATTTCCCAGCTGTGGGTAAGGTTTGCTAATTATCCTTTCTGCCACTTGTTGGATGGAGAAATAATAAAACAGTGTTAATTGAGGTCATTGCAAGTCTAGCCTCCCTTTGAGCTCCTATTGTTTTCCATTAGTCCAGATGTGCTTTGTGTTTGCCTCCTGTTCTTACCCTCTGACCTGGTCCCTCAATTCTGTAGTTTGAATTTGAACTGGAACTTGGGTTCCAGACTACCTTGCTTCACTAGAGGCCTTTACTTAATCAGTGCTCAGACACTTCTTAGGCTGCTGCACATTTAACAGAGGGCCACTAGTTACTTGATTGAGTAAACCCCCTTCTATGCAGTCTGCATGTAGTCCCCTGTATCTCTCCTTTAATGTTTGCTTATGAACCAAACATCAAGAATGTTTATTCTTCAGACAACCCCCTCAAACATTTGTGTGTGAGTGTGTTTGCCCATGTACTATACAGCACTAATATGGATGTCAGAGGACAACTTGTGAAGATTGGTGCTCTCCTTTCACCACGAGGGTCCTAGGTATTGACCTCAGGTCATCGGGTTTGTGGCAAGCTTCCTTGCCCACTGAGTCATCTCACAGGTCCCAGCCACTCTCCAGAGAAGGTAGCACTTAGTTTTCTTTACTGATTTGCTCAAGGCTCCAAGATGAGTATGATGAAGTCTGAGAGGAAAGCTTTGTCCAGTATCTGTGAACATAGCTTGGGTCTCCCTGTAGCTGTGCTATTGGAAGGAGAAAAGAAAGCAGAAAGTGGTCTGATCCATAGTGCAGAAAGATGGTGAGTGAAACTCTAAATATTGTATGAACTGACCTGTCTGTGACTTCCAGTCTTAAATCACAGCCACGATCATGAGCCAATAGAAGTCACTTTAGAGAATTTGTAGGACGGAGAAAGGAAATGTGCAAACCATTTTCTGTGCATCCAAACCCTGTCCCCTAATAAAATAGATGTTGTCACTTGGGTATTCCCTCACCCCATCCATTTTTATTTTTACACTATAACTTGAACTTCAGTTGAGTGGGCAGTGTGCTGCCACCCCAGGGTGGACCATCAGGAGTAAACAAGCCATTTCTTGGAGGACATTTGGAAATTTTTTTTCTACTTTAAAGTACATAGAATTTAAAGCTTATAGATGTAGAGAATGTACAACATAGATCTTTTGGTTAGTGCTTTGCTGTGGCATGTGTGTTCTCTAACAACAAACAGTTAAGTTCAGCCCCTCTGTAGGGACTGTACCCAGCTGGTAAGTCCTGTATCCTAAACACTGGCTTCAGACAAAGTGGAGGCTGTGAATGAGGCTGGTGTCTAAGTAATACAAGCTTTGCAGGTAATTACATTCTATGTTTCCATTCTAAGAGTCCTGTGTCTTTGTTGTCACATGGGATTGGGGTTTTAGGTTGTACGCTGCCTTTCTGCCTCTTTCTGACCTTGTTTTGGGTCCTCAGAGGTCAGGTTAGTGAGATCCACTCACTAAAATTAGACTGTGGGATGGTCACAGGGTAAGGAGGAGCACCAAGATTTGTGTAGGCTCTGATTTCGGATTTTCTAAGAACAAAGCAGTATTGAGAGAGAGGACCCCATGAGTCCCATGCTTGGCGGTTGAGGGTGGTTACAGAAACAGTTCAAAAGGCGTGTACTATAGATCGGCAAGGGACTATTTAAAAATAAATTTAATATACAAGTTATTACTTTGTTAAATACTCTTAGTAAGCAGCAACACATATAGGCATTCTCAGTTCATATGGTTTCCTTTAATGTAATTAATTTGATGTCAGCATTTGTACAAGACATTAGGAATTACCCCCAAGTGTGTAAATATTTGTAGTCTTAATATTAGGGTGAGAATGTATTTTCTCAGCTAGAGGTGTTTTGGCACCGCTTGCCAAACATGGTAGCACATATAAATCATTGGTGATAAGTTTTTCAGTGGATCCTTGAAATGCAGAAGTCTGCCCCTCCTCGATGGACACTTTCCTGCTGCTTACAGGTGTCACACCTGAATCCTTCTGGAGAAATGATTAGTTTTACAGCGTCATTACAATAACACTGTTTTCTCTTCCCACTATCTAGAAACAGCAGCAGTAGCAACAACAGAACAACTCAAGGAACCGTTGGTTGCTGTATGTTTATACCTTAGTTATTCTAGTAGGTGTGAGGTTTGGCCCCCTGACAAGCAGTTCTAAAGCCAGAGAGGATGGCATCAGCTTGACCCCATCTCCTGTGAGCCTTCTGGGAATGAGAATACTTTCTCTAAAGCTTTCCTAGAAACATGAATGAGGCAGGTGGAAAAAGTGTTGGGCTAAGTGTCTGGAGCCCTGGCTTTTACCTTGCTCTGAAGCCATCTTGCAGCGTGAGCAAGGCTGTTAGCCTCTCCTGAGTCTATTTCCTCACCTGTAAAAGGTGGTGGTGGTGGAACTTAGACCAGTGAGTGAGTAGATGTTTGGACTTGTTTTGCTCTGACTCTCTTCTCTTCTGTGTTGATATCCTTTCACCCTGCTTCTGTCTGGGGTTCTGTAACTCCATATGTCTTAGCTTGTAGGAACTGCTCCCTTTCATTTTACTATTGTCAGGGGGTATATATATATATATATATATATAGTTGAAGACAACTGGTGCAGTGTAATATTTCTCCTTAGGTGCTGCTAACACGTGATGGATTTACTACAGCTTGAAAATGGTTCATGCTCAAAATTTTAGGTTCTGTAAAACAAATTAGTCTTGTAATTTATCAGTGTAAGCCTGAAGTTTGGAGAAATAAATATTCTTAAAATAGGAGACATTTATTTATCTAAGTAGCTGGAAGAAGAAAGAGAAGAAAGCATGACTAATCTAAATCTGGTGGCGATTAATGCAGTGAGGAATTTAAACAGAGATGGAATAATGATGGCCATGAGGATGTTTAGATTTACTGGACAGTGACCATCAGTAATTTAAAAATTACTTAAAATTGGCTCTAGAATAATTTTTCACTTTTAACATGATTAGCTGTCACTCTATTGAGATACAGTGTTTAGAGAAGTTAATAGCTATCAATTAAATAATTCAAGTTTTTGACAACTGACTTGTCAGTCAAGTAAATTCATTAATTGGCTGATCTGTGGAAATTAGCTTGTTGAACATTTGTTAAGACTATGTATGGTTTCTACAGTGCCTTAAAAAAGCAGTAGTGTTTGTATATATTATGTGTGTGTGTGTGTGTGTGAATGACATGTGTGTTTATGTGCCCTTGGATGACAGAAGAGGGCATTGCTTTCCTTGGAGTTTGAAGTACAGGTGGTTGTGATCCTCCTGACATGGGTGTTAGGAACTGCATCCTGTTCCTCTGGAAGAGCAGCAAGTACCCTTAACCTCTGAGCTGTCTCTCTAGCATCTTCTACAATGTATTTTATTTTACAGTTTTTTATTTATTTTAATTGTTATTGTGTGTATGTGTATACATATGTATATACATGCATGTCTATATGTACACATACTTGTGAGCTCCTGTGAGCACATGTTCATGCCCAGCCTGCCTGTGAAGGAAGGCCAGAAAACAACTCTCAGGAATGGCTTCCCAGGACCAGTCCTATGTTGTCAGTCTTGGACAGTACATACTTTTACCTGCTGAGTCATTTCACCAGCTAGATTTTGATGTGTTTTAAAAATATTATTTTAAAGTGGATAAGGCTGTTTGTGGAGGATGTGTGCTATTTTTTTAGGTGATGGGCTACAGCAAACTCTAGAAGTAATTATTATGGGCAAAATTGACCTCAGGTATAATGTATTGTTGCCTTTTCTCTCTTTCAGAACATTCTGTATACTCTATACCTGATCTTTTTTTTTTTTTTTACCATGAGATGTTTGGGAGCTTAATTTTAGAAAGATGAATGGCCTTTATAAAATAAAAATAAAAATAAAAATAAAAACAATAGTAGTAACCAGAGAATGAATGAGTTCTGGGAACTTCAACACTTAGTTACCTCTGATAATAATCGATGGTAGTAATTTAGCTACTGAACCTAGGAATACTCGTCAGGTTTGGGGCAGGAAGGGACTTTGTATGACATAGGTATAACTGATCATTCTAAGCTGAGAATAACATTCTTCTGAGCTATTTTGTGTGTATTCATGGTTTTCTTGTGAGAAAAGGCCAATTTTCAAAGTGAAGGGCAGTTGTAGCTTGACTGTCCAGGTGGTAGGTGTGATGCAGGAGAGACTGACATTCTTCCTGACTAAGCTCTTCTGTAGAGTGCCTGGCGGCATTGAATTTATACATGAACCACCAGATGGCAACAGAAAAGGTGTTTATATAGGATGCAGTGTTGCCACAGCTTTATTTTTTAATTCTTTGGCACACCATCTCACAGTATATTTATATTTACATTTTTGGACTAAAAACATCATGAATTGATAATGCCTGGCAATGTAAGATCACAACCAGGAAGCTGAATAGTGGTACCGTGCCACTAGAAAAAGATTTTATTTATTTTACATGAGCACACATATTAACCATTCCCAAAGTCTGTGAACTTCCAGGATGTAACTTGATAGTTTGTTTTATCATTGTGTATTTCATGCTTCTACTCTATATTTTATTCAGCTTTTCTCTAGCTCTCAGTGTAAGCAGTAACAATTTGCAGAACATTAAACAGATAAACAAACATGGCTCTTACCCTAAAGCATTTTCTGTAACACCTTTAAAAGGAGGTCATCAGATTATA
>NW_022196905.1:135549494-135609858 GCF_008632895.1 Mastomys coucha
TCTCTCTCTCTCTCTCTCTGTGTTAGGATTTCTATTGCTGTGATAAAACACCATGACCTAAGGCACCCAAGAATACCAGCCCAGGGGTGGTATCATCCACAGTGGGCTGGGCCCTCCAACATCAATCACTAATTAAGAAAATGCCCACAGGTTTTCTACGGTCAAGTGGACATAAAACTAGCCAGAACAATGTGTTTACTTGTATACATGTTCCTCTCTGTGTGTGCATGTGCACATGCTTGTGGAGACCAGAGGTCAATATTGAGTGTCTTCTTCAAACACTTCCCATTTTACTTTTCTTTTCTTTTTTAAAATGGTCATTCACTGAACCAATTGGAGCTTACAAAGTCAAGTAGACTGATTGACCAGTGATCTGGATCCACTTCCCCTGAACGAGGACTGTAGGTGCATGGCACCATGCTTGGCTTTTAAAATGGGTTCTGGGGCTACAAACTCAGCCCTTAACGTTTGTGCAGGAAACACTTTGCCCACTAAGCCATCTCCAAGTCCTTAATCATCTTTAGACCTTGTTTTGTGGCCTTGAAAAATTGTTTATTAATTTCACCTATTTCATACAGATGTTGTGAGGATCAGTTGATATGATTAGACATAAGGTGTTAATATCTTACTTACCTAGGACATTCATTCAGCCAGTAAGTGTTAGGCATTGTTATTGCTATTTACACTTCAGTAGACAGGAATCACACTTTATTCACTCCCTGCCCCCATAGTATTGAGGATTAATGAGTCACTGTAGTACAAAGTGGCAGTGTGAACAATTGAAATGACTAAAGAGCCATTATACTAATAGTAGCCTTGCTGTGGTTACCAGATGGATTGCAAGGGGAAAAAGAGTGTGGTGATAGGAACTGATGAGATAATATAGAAATGACAAATTGTTGACAGGGTAGTGGTACTGGCATAGAACATTTGGAATGTTTTTACTGTAGAGATGTGACTGATAAAAAGACCAAAAAAAAAAAAAAAAAAAAAAAAAAAAAAAAAAAAAAAAGGCTCCTGGCTTTGTTGATTTGATGGGAAATGGTGATCTTTTCAAGGACAGTATTGCTGGATTCTAACAGAACATATCAGATCGTAGAGTGAATGTGCTGGGAATAAGTAGAGTTGGGTATGTTTTCTTACTATGGACAATCTCCAGGAAATTGCTGGGTATTTGGAATGCATGATGATGAGATGATCTCACAGTGCCTTGGGAACCTCTTTTTTTTTTTTCCCTAAGTTTGAAATCTTAAGGGCTAGAAGAAAATATGGATTGTTGTCATCTGGTTAAATGAGAAATATTATTATAATTATTTAATATTACTTCAGTTTTATATTTTGTGACTACCAGAAACATATATATATATGTATTTACAACAATTAACTTTTGCATGAAGAAATTATCACAAAATATGGCCTATGGTCTAGAACTATGGAAAACAATCAAGTCCACCAAAGTGTGAAACAGACTTGTAGAATGAATGAAAAGCCATGACTCTTGCAAAGGAAGCTCCAATACAGATGAACTTGCAATATGGTCATGAAAGAGATGACTTTATTTGAATTTATTGGAAATAAAAACAGACCACGATAAAAGAACAGATTAGAAAGTGATCACACAGATTTGGGAAAGAACCAAGCAAGATTTCTATAAATGAAAATTATGGTCATTAAATTTTAAAAAGTAACCTCAATGGATGGGTTATACAGCCAAGTAGATATAATTGAAGAGAAAACTATTGATTTTTAAAGGAGATTTGAGGAAATTGATTGGATGGAATACAGTGCTGAGGGATAGAGAGACAGAAAATGAGTGGTAAAGATTCATGAACTTTAGAATGAAAAAGTTCAGTATCATCTTCTATGAGCTTCCAGAAAGAGAAAAAAGAGAGGAGATGCTACTAGAAGACATAATGGCCAAGATTTTAAAAATTATTACTATTACTAGTTATTTTTGCTGTTGTATATTATGTATGTGGACTGGGGTGTACATACTATGTACATGTGTATGTACACTTTGAGATAATTTTTCTCCTTTTCCATCATTATGGGAGTTCTGGAAACTGAACCCAGGTCATCAGGCTTGGATAGCAGGTGCTTTTACTTGATGAGCCATCTTTTCAGACCCTGGACAATTTTTATGAATTCTTAGATTTCAAAAGCACAAGAAAGATAAAAGCAATTTTATACCTAGGTATACTGTAGTTGAAACACTAGAGAAGAAGACAGAACTAATCTAAGATAAACAAATGCTTGAAATGGCAGGTATTTGTCATAGAAGATGATGAAATATCTTCAGCGTGTTGAGGGAGAAAAAATAATTGATCTAGAAATCTATATTCATATAAGCAACATTCAAGTGTAAGAGTGAAATAAAGACAAAATAGATTATTCATAGAGTTTTGCTAGAGGAACTACTAAAAAAATGTATTTCATGAAGAAAGAACTTGAAACTAGGAGAGTGAGATCTAAGTAGCTGAATGATAGGAAATAATGTATCTGTACCAACCTTAAATTTCCATAGTCAACTTATGGTTTACAAGAGTGAGTACTGTTGGCTGCCAATGTCATCCATGCAATGCTAATAGTAAAATCCATGGACTTTACCAACCACAACTACAGATGGAAAGTTGCATATTCACCAGGTATTCACACGTACTTTTCTCTCTTATTTCTAAGCAGTATAATATTAAGACTGTGTTATATCTTATTTATTCTGTATTAGGCCTAATAAGTAATGTGATTATTTAAGTCCTTTAGAAAAAACTATATGTGTAAGTATGTTATTATCTTTATGGGCCTGGAGTATTGGTAGATTTTGGTATCTGATGGTGAGTGAAGGTAATCTAGCACTGATTGATCTCCTCCTAAAGTACAAAATGGTTGAGTGTGGGTGGAGTTGGATGGGCAGGTGGAACTGTAGACATGTTGGTTAAAGGATACATAGTTTCAGCTGGAAGGAGTAATATATTAAAGAGCTATTTTTGCAACATAGTGACCATAGCTAGCAACAGTGTTGCACTGTAGTGATTATAGCTAGCAACAATGTATTTTACCCTTTTACATTGGATAGCAGATTGCATTTTTACCAGGAAAAAGTATGAAAAAAAGTATGTGGTAGTTAGCATAATATTGTTCATTCTATACTGTATTCATTATATACAGGAAATGATACTATTGGCCCTTAAACAATGTTTTAAACAGATGCTCACAACACTTGAGCTCATTACAGTGTAAACAGAAGTGCCACAGTTTACCTTATTCATTTGTTCTTTTTTTCTGTTAAAGCTATATCCCCAGGCCTTTCCTGTACTTTTTTATCTTTTAGACAGGGTCTCACTAAGTTACCTAGACTGACATTAACTTGCTCTGTAGCTCAGGCTTGATCAAGACTTGAGGTTCTCTTGCCTCAGCCTGCAGTGGCTGGAATAACAGGTGTGTGTCACCGGAGCTGGCAACTATACATAATTTGCTTCAACTAAAATGTAATTTAAGAATTGTGAGTAGCAGTTAATTCAAATATTTGTTGCACTGTGAGGAAGGAAATATGAAATGATAAAGGTATGATGATAGGTTGGTTTGGTTTTTTGTTTTGTTTTGTTTCTTTTTTTCTGCATGGAACTGGTGGGTTTTTTTTTTGCCACATATGTGGTTCCCTGGAAGGGCTGTATGGTACATGGAATCATGGAGGTCAAGACTTTCACAGGGAAACTAGTGGCACCTTGGAAGTAGAAATGTGATGAACTAGGCAGAAAGTCAGTGTTGTCCTTTGCAGTGTTCCCCTACTGATTTCTCACTAACTCCTGATGGAGTTTTGCTGAAATATGTTGGAATGCCATGGATGGTCTGTATCTCTGACTCTGCTGGTCTTTGAAAAATCAAGCAACTCTGCATAGATACTTTATAGTAAGTTCCAAATATTTTTTTGAGATAGGATCTTATTATTAATTCAAGCTGGCCTTGAACTCTAGTCTCCTCTTCCAGTCTTTCAAGTGTTGGGATTACAGGCTTGTGCAACTATGTCTAAACAGAAAATGTAAGATTCTAATTTAACTTCAAAGCTTGAGTTTATATTTCTTTCCGATGTTTGTTTGCATGTATATGTGTGTGCACATGCATATGTATGCCTGCTCACATGAATATGTATATCTGGGGACCAAAGGTTGATGCTGAGGTTCTTCCTTGATTTCTATCCCCATTGTTTACCATGCAGGGTTTCCTGCTGAACCTAGTGCTAGTACAGCAGACAATTTAGACCCAGGATATGTCTCTGTTCCCTGAGTGCTGGCAGTACAAGTGGGCTGCCAGGCCACTTGCTTTTATAATGGTGCAGGGGAACTGAACTCCATTCTTCACACTCACAGTAGGTTCTTTATCTGTTGCGCCATCTCATCTCTTTAGTCTCTTGAGTTTACTTTATTTTTTTAAGCTATAATTAGTTTGCTTTGTATGTTGCTGTTTCTTGGGTTTTCAGCTGAATTACACCATAGATACTACTGGCACCCTGTAATCCCAAAGCAAAATTTCACATGGTTTCTTGGTTATGTCCCAGATTGTCACAACACCAGTTAGACAGGACATATGGAGAGTGCTAGACTACTCTGACTTCTTTCTCTCAAGGTGGGAAAGAAACTGGTTTGGCTGGAATCTTCTGTTCCTCTGTGGATTAGTCCACAGCAGGTCACCCAGGCCAGGGTACTGAGGTTTTACATATTGCTAGCTTCTTTCACAGTTGCTCTTGCATCATATTGATATTAAAAAAGATAGGACAAATAAAGGCTCTAATTGATGAGAAGACAGTTCAAAACATTTGAGAAGTGAGATTATAGGATACTTTACATTATAATATAATATGCTTTTACTGAGTATTCTTATGCATTGGGCATTGTCCCTTTTCTGTATGTGTCTTCATGTGTCTGCGTATGTATGTGTATATGCATACAACATCTGTGGATGCATACTTGTGCAAATGTGTCTGCCTGTGGAGGAGGCCAGAGACAAACCATGAGTGTTCTCCAGGCACTGTGAATGCCTTTTTTCTTGTCTTGTCTTTTTCGTTTTTCTTTTGTTCAGACAGGATCTCCCACTGGTGGAACTTGCCAAGTAGTCTAGGCTGCCTGGCTAGAAAGACCCAGGGATGGTATAGAGGTCAGAGGCCAACCCAGTGTTGGTTCTTACCTTCTACCCTGTTTGAGACAGGCTTTCTTATATTCGTCACTGTGTATAACGAGGATATCTAATGGAGAGTTGACTGTCATCAGACCCCTTGCTCTAAGTTCTATGCTGTACTGACTAACCCCTAGCAGTGACCTGAGCCTCCTCTAAATTCAGGTTTCTCACTTCCATCTCTTGGGAAGTATTGTTCTCTGTTTTCTGATTTTCTGTAATAAGCTTTGATCACCTTAAAATAAGAACATTGTACCTAGTAGAAAAATATAAAGGTTAAAAAAATAATGTGAATGTAATATTAGTGGAAAATGGCTGAGAAGTTACTAGTTTTTAAAAGGATGGACTGTGGCTAAGGAATGGGCCAGCCTGCTTATGGTATTTGTCTTTGCATTCCCAATATTTTATGTTTTTAAACAGAATCATTTAAAACTTTTAAATAGCAGAGGCAATTATTATTATCTACCATAATATCAAATCTGTGGGTTTGGGGGAGAACATGGTTTACTCACTGAGAGTGGATGAGTGGGAAGCAGGGATTTTGGTATTTTAAAAAGAATCCCTCTATTTGAGAGAACTTATGTTTTAGGCCTTATTTTGTTCATCTGCTTGAAAAAGGTTCACACTATCTTTATAGGCTCTTTGTAAGAACAAAAATCTCCTTTGAAAGATGGATTGATAAACACATTTGTACCATTGATTTCTGGTTAGGCCTGTGTAATCTTTTTGATTCTAGTGTCAAATTCTCCCAATAACAACACTGATATTGAACCCATTCAGCACATTCAAGTTTTTACAAGAATGTGCACAAAAATTTGAAACATCATTGTGCATCAAAAAGGAGTGAACTTAAATCTGAATGTGTGTATGTATAGTACTTAAAAGTTGAAGTGTAACAAATATAGTGTAAATTAGAGCATCAGGTGTGAATGCTGTTCTAGATGACAACTTGATGTCTTTGTGTTCATAAAAATGTAGTTTTGTTTGTTTGTTTGATAGCTGTGCTGGTAAGAGTGGAGATACCCCAGTCATTTCTTCCTCCTGGTATTTCTTAGCTTGTTTGTATGGAGCCCTGCAGATCCCTGCAGCTTGATGCTGCTCTGTTCCCCCTCCCCCTTGCATATTTGGTTTTTAGTGTTTCCCTTTCTGCTTAAATGTTCCAGATTTGCTCCGTTTTTTGAGCAAATGATTTTCAAACCACTTACAGAGGGTGATCCTTCCTGAGTATGGCAACAACTTTGGATAATAATCCAAATGTGAAATTGTATTAAAGCTTTTCCGACAAAAGAAGGAGCCCACACACATATATCCTACACCTATTTACATAGTTTTGAGTGTGTAGGGGGTGTCGTGGTGCACTCGGGGAGTTAGAGGATGACCTGTGGGAGCTGATTCTCTCTTTCTACCATGTGGATTCTGGGGGGTTGAACTCAGTTGGTAGGCCTGCTGTGCCTGTGTTTGCCTGCTGTGTCTTGCTGGCCCTATTTGATTCTTTACAGTGGTTTTATTCATCTGATTCTTGCAAGTGAAATTAGTCATCATATGTTTTGAGTTTTGCTGTTGTCTTTTTCCTTTCCAGACTAACTAGGGACCAGGAATAATCCCTTTCCTTTTTCTTCCCCTTAGTCCCTTCCTTCCTCCACTTCCCTCCCCCCACCCCGCCTTTTTTTTTCCCTTATCAAGTAACACTGTATGTACATATGTGTGTGGTGTATGTGCATGTGACTATGTATGTTAGGGGAATGCAGAGAAGGACATTGATGTTCCACTCCACACTCAAAGTTTTATTTTCTGAAACCATGAGTCTAAATAGCCCTCTTGCTTTGTAAGTTGTTTATCTTAGTACATGCTATATTGATGGGAAGGTAACATTGTGATTTATTTCTCCACCTCCAGCAAATTTTCTAAGTTTCTCCTTGTTCATGGGAACTATTTTTTCCTCCATTGTATGGCAACACATTTATTTCATGTTCAGCTTATGAGCAGTGTTAATAGGCACCTTTGTAGGTGAAACAGCTGAGAAGGATGCTTGATTAAGATAGCATGTGTTGTGGCTGGAGCCATGGCTCAGCAGTTAAGAACACATGTGGATCCTTAAGATGACCAGAGCTCTGTTCCTGGCACCCACTCACACTGGGTGACTCACAGTTGGTGGTAACTACAACTCTAGGCACTACGATTTCCTCTTCTGGCTCCCACAGGCATCCGCATGCATGTGCACGCACACCCATGTACACAAATATATAAATAATGAATATTTTTTAAAATACTCTTCCTTGTTTCTCTTTTCCCCTTCTTTCAGTACTAGAGATTGAACCTAGGGCCTCACATGTGTGCAGCAAGTACTCCTCTACCGAGCTACATCATCCCTTCACCTTCCACCTTGGCTGTTCTTAAGTCTTACTTATTTTGGGAAATAAGGAGATGGAATTATCTTTTCATTCTAGAACTTGAAATTTAAAAAACTATTTTATGTGTGTGAGTGGTTGTATGCATGTCTGCACAGTGCTTGTGTAGAGGTCAGAGGGCAACTGTATGGAGTTGGTTCTCTTCTTCCATCTTTATATGGGTTCTGGGAATTGAACTCACATAATCAGAATGGCATGTCTTGAGCCATGTTGCTGGCACATAACTTTGTTTTTTGTACTAATATTGTTTTTATTATGTAATAGTAATTATGAAAAATAACAATTAGCTTAGCCTATTTTTGCCATATAAGTGTGTGGCCACAAGAAGCTCTGCTGTTTTTCCTCCTTAGTTTCATGGTTCCCTCTGCTTCATGTGATCATGGTTCTTAGCTTCATGAATATTTGATCAATGATGCTGTATGGACCCCTCGCCTCCACAGCCTCAGAGGAATGGCAGCATACTGTTTCTTTAGAGGTTGACCCCAGCACTGCTTTTCACTTACTGGATCTGAGAGATCACTTCACAGGAGGATTTATGAATGTATCTTGTGAAAACCTGTACATATAGAAAATAGTTTTTGGGTTCTGGAAAGTGTTTACTGTGCAAATGGCCTGAGTCCAAGGCTTAGAAACCATGTTTTATTTATTTTTCTTAGAGCTAAGCATGATGGTACAAGCTTGTCATACCAGTGCTGGAGAGGCAGAGACAGGTAGGTCCTGGCTTTTGCTGGCTAGCAAGCCTAGCTGAATTGTTGAGTCTCAGGTCAGTGAAGAGAGCCTCAAACAAACAAACAACAAAAGAATCTTGAGGAATGACCATTAGGTTGACCCCTGGTCTGCATGTGCACCCTTATACATGCATATGCACACATACAAATGCTTTTAAGCCATCTGATGAAGGGTGTTGGCATTATAACCTTTCCTTGCCCCTGACATTTATGAGCTGTGTAACCTTGGGTAAGTACTGTAACTTGTCTGGTTTTAGGAGGTCATTTATAAAATGAAGTTAATCTCTCCTGAGGTTTTTGTAAGGATTAGAAGAGATAATGCATGTAAAGTACTTAGTGTAGTGTCCTGCTTAATAAATCACAGTGATTATTGTGCTCATTCATTTATCAGATCAAGGGAGTCCCTAACGTGTTTCTCCTTCCTCAACTAAAATTAAATGCACAGCAGGCGTGTTGGTTGCCATCACCTTGTTTGTCACCTGCTCACATACCTTGCCCGTTCCATTGTTTCTGTTAATATTTTCCCTCTTTCCCAACACACGTTGCACATTTTCTTTTCTTGTGGATGGTCTCATTCACCTATCACATCCCCCTTGCCATCTTATTAATCAAGGCACTGTTTGTGGCTGAGTATGGAAACTCAACCAGAGCAGGACTCTTTATGTTGCTGGTCCTCCAGAGTCAGTTAACATTACAGCCACATTTAATTCAAGTCACCAGACAGGATGATCCTTCTTGTGACTGGGATTTCAGCAGGGACAGAACTGACATTGGGATGTAGACATCTGGCAGAGAGTGATGACTGTGGGCTGAGATGTCACAGAAGTTTCTTACCATTGTGGGCCTGTCCAAGTGAAGAACTCTATATCCTGGGGGACAGTCACAAGGGGAAGGGTGTGTGGGTGGGGATAGGGAACACAATAACCCCATCATTAAGTTACCATAAGCATGGTGACTCTGGCAGTGGGATGGTGTTTAGGGTGTGACTAATTGCTCAGTAGGGCATCAGTGTGACCCATCCATACCCTCTACTGCTGTGGGTAGCTGGTTTTTGCTACTTTGTGGGTTCTTTTTTTCCCTATCCTTTATCCCCCCGGTTTTACCTCCATCACTAGATAGGAGAGGAAGGAGGCTGGAAGGGAGAAAGAGGAGCCTGAATCTATGTTTTTCCTTTTGTTTCTTCTTTGAGTATAACTACTAACAAACTGCAACTCCCAACCCCAGCCAAACGACAAACAACCACCAATCCTGCCTTTTGGGGCTCTAGCACTTATATACCCTCTGAAAAGTTCCCATAATTCCAAATGTTATACAATCACAGAAACTATCTGCAGCTGGCAAAACCATGCCTTTGCTAGAGCATGAGACAAATCATAGTTAAATGCTGCAGACAGTCCAAAGCAGCCCCATATCCCTACACCTGGGATTAAAGCAAAAACACATCTTTATAATTTTTCTGTGTTTTTAAAGCAAGCAAAATTCCAAAATTGCCACTACAGCTGTATTCTGGGCAGGCTGATATGCAAAGAGCAGCAATGCTCCTGTTAAGTAATAATAGGCTCTCTGGCTTCTTGATCTGATGGGCTCACATCTTGTTAGATTCATGCACATACAGTCCGACGGTCTGTTTTCCATTTGTTTGTTGTTGTATGCTGCACTGATGATCCATCACTCTCTCCCAGGTTATCTAGCAGTGGCCTGCCTGCATGTTCCTGCTCTGCAGATTGCCAACTCAAATTCCTTTTCTGAAGCTGCAGTCAATGAAGGAAGTAAAATATAGTGTTTGAAACATTTCTGGAATATTCTGTTCAAGGATTTCACTGCTGTTATAACTGTTTCTTCTTTATATTAAGAATTTGCTTTGGTTTTCTCTTCCATTGGCCTAATAGAAACCATCTTTATTTTTGTCTTTGTTTTTCTGAAAAATTGAGTATTTAAAAAGACAGCTAGACTATATTCTAGGGCTTTTTGAGAGGAGATGCGTTTGCCTGCCTAATAGGGTCACCTAGAACTAGTGGTGATGGTGTGGTGTGGCAGTCAGCCTTCAGGCTTTTGAGAGTCTATCCTGGTTAGCTTCCTCCCCATTTCTGCTTTGATGAGTGGGTCTGAACAGCTCAGGGAACTACTTTATGTACATGCCACTGTTCTTCCTCATACTTAGGTACAGGTCTCAGCAGTTTGGAGATCTGATTCCAGTTTTCAGATCTCGTCTCTATAGCTACAGTTTCCTTTTATTCTTACCTATTCTCTCCCCCACCCCCGTGTGTGTGTGTGTGTGTGTGTGTGTGTGTGTGTGTGTGTGTTTTGAGACAGGGTCTCACAATGTTGCTGTGTCTGGCCTGGCACTTGCTATGTTGACCAGGCAGGCCTGCTTTTGCCTCTCAGTGCTGAGATAATAAATGTGTGCCAGCATATTTTGGCTTCACCTGTTTCTTCTTATTTTGTTCATACCATGAACTCTGTGGAAAGAGCTGCTACAAGCAAATTGGAAGTGTGTTTTTATATCATATAGAATAAGAGGTCATGTTACTGTAAATTACTGTTTAGTATTCTAGTTTGTGCATTTCTGAGTCAAAGTTCATTCTTTCAAAAACTACCTTATTAAATATTGATTTTCCCCTTGGTTCCTCCACAAACCCCTAAAGATGGAGGAGGCATTTTGACTAGCCTTTGTTCTTCAGAAATAAGTCATTAGAGGTCAATTCAAATCCAACTGTGATGTGAGTGCATGGTCTTTCTAGATTAGAGTCAGAGATCTTATATATTTTAAGCATTGGCACTGTTTAAGTATTAATTGTGATTATCCTAGACTAAGTCCTGTTTGAAGTATGGAATTTGTTCACTACTCATCTTGTTAAAAGAAAATGAATAAGACTTGACATGTAGCTTTTGCTACTTATATAATGAGAGCAAATTTAAGTACAGAGTTAAGCTTGCCCACAATTTTTAAAATAGTGACTTTGGTTCTTAGGAATTAAAGGAATTAGTACATTGTCAGGCAAAGTGTGGCTTTCACAGGAGTCAGCTAAGAGCAAGCAGCCTTAACTTAAGCCTTGTGGAACTTGAATGTTGCCTGTAGACTCTGACCAACACAATTAATGGAACAGTTGAAGTATCTGTGTGTTTCATCTGACATTTGACTTTTGTGCTACTATGGGGATATGTTGAAGTTCTCCAATTTTAAGACAATTTCAGGGCTCATCAACTAAGGGCTCTTGGCATGAAAATTAAATATTAATTATGTGTTGAAGAAAAAAATTGAAACTACAAATCTTAAAAACAAAACAAAATCCAAAAATGCCCTTCCAAATTCCTGACACAGATGATAGATACTGTGGTATTTTCTGAATGTGTAGAAGCCTCAGAATCAAAGTGAAAATGATTTACAATGTCCTCTTTGATTTTCTGGGTCACTTAATTTGAGTTGATTTCTTCAGAATGTACCGGATTTCTTAGAGCGGAACACTGATGACACACCCTGGGTGGCTTCCCAGAGTGGAGCTGTGCCACAGGGCTCTGGAGGCTGAACCCAAGGCATGCCATTCAGAACTTCATGGCTGATATTAGGTCAGTATGGTGATTTGTATGAAGCTGCCTTCCCTCTCCCCAGATAGCTCCCACTACGTCTTAAAGTACTTAAAGTTGCTTTCCAAGGAAACATTCTTCATGCTGTGACAAGAGAAAACAAAGAATAACTTAAATCTGAGATTCAGGGTCTGAGGGATAATGCTATATAAATGTAACAGCCCTAGTTCATTCCCTGGTACCCACATAAAATGTGGGCAAGGCAGTACATGACTATAACCCCAGTGTTGGAGAAACAAGTGGATCTCTAGGGCTTGCTGGTAGTCTAGCTCAGCCAAAATAGGTTCAGAGATCCCATCTCAAAAATAATCTGGAGAGTGACTGAAAAACATACTCAACATAGTCCTCTGGTCTTCACATGCTCATGCATTTGCATGCGTGAGGGCATGTGCACCCATGCGTGCGCGCGCACACACACACACACACACACACACACACACACACACACACACACACATTGAGGTTTGACTCACATAATATAAAGTTAACTGTTTTGAAATGAATAGTTTGATAGCATTAGACACACACTGAGTATTATGTAGTAACTGCTTCTATTCACTTCCTAAATCCTCATGCCCATTAACCAGTCCTTTCTTATTCCACCTCTTCTCCAGCTCTTAGCAACCACTAACTGGCATTGTTTGTATGGATTTACCTATTCTGAATAGTTCATGTAAATGAAGCAATGTGATTTAAGGCTTTTTTTGTTGGCACCTGTCAGTGGACATCATGTTTTGGAGGTTTGTACATGCTGATCCTTCATTTCTGCTTATGGCTCAGTATTCCATTGTGTGGATGTACTACAACCTGTTTATTGATCTGTTGATGGACTTTGGCATTGTTTCCACCCTTTGGTCATTATCAATAACATTAATGTACATGTTGATGTATTAGTTGGAATATTTGTTTCTTTCTCTGGTGTATTCCTGGCATTGAAATTTCTGGGTCATAATTCCATTTTTAAGTTAAAGTATTTTCTGGGAGCTGAAGAGATGGCTCAGCAGTTATGAGGATTTGTTATTCTTACAGAGGACCTGGGTTCAGTTCCCAGCATCCACATGGTGGTTACCAACCATCCTTAACTCCAGCTCCAGGGGATCTGATGCCCTCTTCGGGCTAATGAGGACATGCAGTGCACATACATACATGCCAGCAAAGCACAGAAAATAAAAATAAATACTTAACCCCCCCAAATTTTCTGCTTAGGATGTATGCACTTGTGTCTGTATGTTCATTTTTATATGTGTGAGTATGTGCATCCTTGCCAAAGTATGTGTATGGAACTCAGAGGACAACCACAGGTACCAGCTCTTGCCTTCTACCCTGTTTGAGACAGTCTCTGTTGTTTATAGCTGCAGAAGCCAGATTAGGTGGTGTGTAAGCTTCAAGAGATTTTTTTTTTTTTTTTTTTTGTCTCTGCCTCTCATCTTGCTGTAGGATGTTACTGCTTCCAGTGTCCTGTGAGTTCATGAGATTTGAACTCATATCCTCACTCTTGCAGAACAAGTACTCTATGTAGTGAGCCATCTTCTCAGCCCTGTAACTCTTTTGGTAGCTGCCAAACTGTTTTCCCGGGTGGCTAGGATAATTTTATATTCTTACCAGCAATGGACAAGAATTCTAGTTTCTCCATAGCCTTGACAAAATGTGTTTCCCTTTTTACATTATTCATCCTGGAAGATATGAAGTGGCATCTTACTGTGATTTTGATGTATTCCCACAATGATTAATGATGTAGAGCATTTTATATGATTGTTGGCCATTTAGAAAAATGTCTATTCAAGTTATTTGCCTATTTTAAAATTATGTTGTTATTGTTGAGTCAAGGGAGTCCTTTACATACTGCGGGTACTATGCCCACTATGTAAATATTTTCTCCTATTCTGTTACCGTTCTCTTGCTTATTCTTTCTGTATTTGTTTGCAAAAATGGGTGCTTTATTTCTTCTAGTCTTATACAGAAGGTAGCATTTTATTTTACACACAGTGTTCTTGTAATTTTTTTCCCAAAGTAACAGTGCGGTATGGAAATTTCGTATTAGCACACAGAGATTCATATTCTTACCTTCCTCTGCTTCAGTCTCTTTCTCCTTGCCTATGGTGTCATGATGTGTAGATGTCCTTGCATGTGCTGTCTCTAGTTTCCTCATGCTGTCGAAAGTTCTTACTGAGCTGTGTTGCATGTAGGTAGTTTAATGCTTGTGCCAATACTGCTCTGGGATAGGTTTGTGGATATGCTACTATTTTTATCCAAGTCTTGGCTATTATATTCTCAAAAGGAACTCTGCTGGTTTCTCCTCTCCCACTCTCACTACATTACATCGTTTCTTTATTCTTGCAAAGATTGGTCGTGGTGAGCACTGTTCGTCTCTGATCGTGGGACTCGTGTTTTTAAGAATGCCATAGTTGAATTTGGCATTGAATATGCCAAATATAAGAGGTATCTGCTCCTCTCAACAGGTTTCTCTCCAGATATTATATAATCTGTAGTTAAGAAAGAAAGAAAAGGAAAGAAAAGGAAGCAAAACACCTAAGCATTGAGATAGACTACCACTGTGGGTTTAGTTTCTTTTTTCTTTCTTTTTTCTTTGAAGGACTATTTTTATTTTTTTGTTAGATATTTTCTTTATTTACATTTCAAATGATATCTCCTTTCCTGGTTTCCCCTCCAGAAAAAAAACAAAACAAAACCCTGTTCCCTTCCCCCTCCCTCTGTTCACCAACCACCCTCTCCTGCTTCCTGGCTCTGGCATTCCCCTACACTGGGGCATAGAGCCTTCACAGGACCCAGGGCCTCTCCTCCCATTGATGACCAAGTAGGGTATCCTCTGCTACATATGCAGCTGGGGCCATTAGTCCCACCATGTGTACTCTTTGGTTGGTGGTTGAGTCCCTGGGAGCTCTGAGGATACTAGTTAGTTCATATTGTTGTTCCTCCTATGGGGCTGCAAACCCTTCAAATCCTTGGGTCCTTTCTCTACCTCCTTCATTGGGTTTAGTTTCTTGCTCATAGAACTTTGGGAAGGATTTTCAGCACACTAGGGAACGGTGGCCCTCTCCTGTCACAGCCTTCTATGACCTGCAGTCAGCTCTTTCTCACAGCTCACTTCTGTCTATAGCAGCAGTAGTTACAGAGAGTGACTTAGATAACGTGAACTTGAGCAACTGGTCCTGGCTATCCCTTCCCTTTATTGTGTTTCCCTGTGGCCTTTGCTTGCACAGTTCCTCTGATGAAGCGGCACTACAGTGCAGTCTCATTCACAGGTCCCTGATGCTTCTGGGTACAGTATTTACTGTGTCACAGTGTTTCCTGAAACTGTATGCTAGCACTCAGAAGCCTCTCTCTTGTATTGTGAAAATTCACAAACCCACCTGTTCTGTTGTCTGCTCCTTGAGGCCAAAGGTCATCTTTCTTAGGGCCTGTTCTTCACTGGAAGCTCAGCCATTAACATCTGAGTTTGAGTGACTTCATGTTTTGTTTTACACTTATTTCTCCTCTTTCCTTTAAAGTTTTACATTTAAGTATTTCCTAGATTTCATCTTTATCCCTCCCCCCATGTCATGTCATCTTTGTCAGCTGTCATTCCTAATCACACGAATCAAAAGGCATCTCCTTGTTCCAGGTTTGAGTATAATTATTGCACTGCACCTCAGACTCAGCACCTCCTTACCATCAGCCTGTGTGTGATGGCTCTTACTGCAGCACTCCAGGAACTTCACAGGCTGAGCTATGTTTTCTGCTCTGTTGTGGTCTTTCCAGGATTCACTTGGTGCTTCCAGAATGCTGGTTTCCTAGTAGTTCACTCCTTTCTCCTCATCATATTATGTTGGCTTTAACATTTTTGAAGGTTTGTTTATCTCCAAGTGCTACTGCTTCATCTTCCTCTCTTCTCTTCTCACCTCTAGCTAAGGCAAATTCCACCTGACCAGCTTAGTTACGGTTCAGACACCTTGGCCTCCTGGCAGCCTTTGCTAGTTTCCATGCCCTCTACACCAAGAGTTGCCTGGCCCCCCAGTGCTCAGCTTTTCCCTGTCTTTGTGCCTTCCTCAGTGTAGGCTGTGAACATTAGGAGACAGGATCACGGACATGTCTCTGCATCTGGCACAGTTCCTGTGAATGTTCTTTAGATGGATACACAAGTACACTGTATAATTTTCTTTATTTTATCACTGTTTCTACTGGCGCTTCTTAAATTTCTATAATTTGATGTAAAAGATGGAAAGAAGCTATGTGGCAACACTGGTCAGTGTTGAGGTAGATTATAAAAGACTGGCAAGTTCTAGGGAGAAAACCATTTCCATGCCCGTTCCTATTATTGGTTATGTTCCATTCTCTGTGGTTGTAAGACTGAGGTTCCCATTTCCTTTCTGCCTCTTAACAGTGATCACTTGTTGTCTGGAGGCCACATGTGTTCCCTTTCATGTGACTCCTTTATCTCTCTCTATCCTAACAGTGTAAGGTCAGGTCCTTCTTATACTGAGTATTTCTGACTTTTGTATTAGGATGGGGAAACTTTTCCTAAAATGTTCAAAGCAGACCCGACAGGATACCTTCTCTATATATTGTCAGCCCGTTTCACCATAGTGTACAGATCATGTCATAGTCATAGGTTCTAGGTTGAAATAGGGCAGTCTTGAATCTGCCTATCACAGCCCCTGTAGTTTAGCGGTGTGTCATAGCAGTGGGAGTTATGCTTCAGCCAATTAACCATCTCCTTCCTTGGCAGGGTATATTACTTTTCTCTTTGTTGGAACAAATACCCAACAAAAGTAGTTTGAGGCAAGGAGGCTTTATTTTGGCCTATGGTTTAGGAGGGGAGACAGTCCATCATGACGGATAGGCAGTGGCAGCTGGAGCCTAGAGCAGTGGCGCCATCACATTCCACTGGCAGGCAGGAAGGAGAAAGGTGAGAGATAGTAACCCAGCCAGGGATGTTACTCTGCTGTCAGGTGGGCCTTTCTCCCCACTTAACCTCTCTGTACACACCCTCACACATGTCCTAAAAGTGTTAGGAGAATCTTAATCCAAGTAGAGAATGAAGGTTAACCATTACATGGGGTCTCTTTGGAATCAGCTTTCATTTCTGATGCCATAGACTCTACTGTGTATGACAAGAATCATGTCACACGATATATCTCATGTGATGTTGCTTGAGGCAAGAAAATGTAAGTATGTACATGGCTCTTCTCAAAGTCTAGAGAGCTTGATTCCAGGGGCTCATGGCTCCTGCTTCTCTTCTCTCACATTTCAGTGTGAAGTTAAATTTTTGTTGTTGTTGCTGTCGTTGTTGTTTTGCCACCTGTCTTGTCCTCTTTTAGACTTGAAGTCATTGAGTAAATTATTTGAGTTGTAGTAGAATTTAAAAGATGTAAGCTTTTTATTAAAATGTAGGAAAAAGAACACAAAGAGTATCACTTGGTAAATTTTGCAAAAAATAGATGCATAGTTCATAACCACATAAAAACTTTAGACCATGCACCAGTGCCTTAGAAGTCTGCCTACCATATGACTCTGAGAAAGCAGTATTTTACCCACCTTTTAATTTAAAATTTCAGCCTATTTAATCCTCTTTTCACTACTTTTAAAATCTTTTATTTGAGAAGTAGATTCAAAAAGCTAATCCTTAGGCTGTTTGGGAGCAAGGGATCAGAGTAGACAGGAGCTAGCTCAGAAGCTTGTATACTGCTGAGAAGGGGCCTCTTGTCAAAGCTGGAGGGGCTGGATGCCTTCTCAGTAATCTGAAATAAACTCCCCCTGCATGACTGTAACTTTTAGTTATAAAACAGACATTGTACTGAAAGCAATAGTAGACTCTTACCTTTACTGTTAAAATAGAAACTGAAAAGTACTTTTAGAAAAGTCATCCTAATGAGGTGGTGGCTGCTGGCGTTTATATTTTATTTTTATGATCAGTATTTCTAGTTTTTCTTTAATAACTTTATTTAACCTGTATCTAGGAAAAAAGAAGTTAAACAGCCCCCTTTTCAGGCTTACTCTTCTGTTTTCATGGAGGGTAACAATGTCCTATTTGAACTTTTGTTTTTTACCAGAGAGCAAGCTTTAGGAAACTGCATTCAGTACTGGGACCCAGGGTATTCACATGCCTTTATCATCACTATTGTCAAAGGTCCTGGGCTTTGCATAAGGACAACCCCTAATGTTCTCACTTGTTCACCAGTCTCTCACTGGGGAGAAGCAGGATTTTATAACCTTGGTTATAATCTTATGTGTTAGGAATACGAAGATTCATGTTCTGAGCATTAGTTAGCCTGTTTCTAATTGCATGTATCATACAACTCCTATGCCTTTACATGTACAATCTCAAACTGTACATGTAGCATGCATGCACACATGTATGTGTGTATATGTGCATGTGACTGTGAATGCAGTGTCCACAGAATCTACAGATGCCATACTTCCTGAAGGTGGAGTTATAGGTGGTTGTGAGTTGCCCAGTATGGGTGCTGGGTATCAAAAATATCCTCTACAAGAGCAATATAAGTGCTTAACCACTGAGTAGTCACTCCAGTCCCATATGTAGCTTCTTAAGCCATTTTCCCATGTGCCTTTAAACCTCAAGAATTGTTTATATTTTTAACTGACATAGATATTTTCCTTAGTATTCTCAATATATTCAAATAATACCTGCCTAGGAAGAAAAATATATGTAATTTTGAAAAGTTAATGCATTCTACTTAAAATTCTTTTTTTTCTTATAATAAGTTTTTGAAGAAATTCTTAGGCAATACCAGTTTCCAGAGACCAAAATGATGATTTTAATTATAGACAATAGAATATTAAAAAATCATTTCCATTATAGAACTGTCTAAAAGATTAAAAGAGTATAAACAAAACAAACCACCTCTTTGTATAAAATTATTGATATTGCCAAATTATGGTACCTATATATATCTGTCTGAAATGTAAGAGATGAGTTGCTGAATAATGCCTTAATTTGTTAAAAAAATACATAAATGGCCTTTAAGCCTTTGAATTTCTAGCATTTCACTCAAATAATCTTTTTCTCGAGCAGGAAAATATTCTGGATTGTTGTTACAATAAAAGTCACAGGGCTTTAGAAAACATGAGTAAGCTGTGAATCCCGTGTGCTCCATGAGAGCCCAGGGCAGGCTAGTGTACTTGATTGTACCCAGGATACATTACTGTTATTGGTGGTGGGGAAATAACAAGCAAAAGAGCAGAATTATATGCAAATGTGTGAAGATAGTTCTTCAGTGATTTAGGTTTTATGATATTTCTTTCTAAAGGAAGAGAAAGCATTTGACTTGAAAACAGCTATTGGTCTATTTTGGTAAGAATATCTAGGGATCTTTCTGCGCCTTTGTACACACACATGTGCACACATACACATAGGACTGGGACGACAGCTCATTTAGTAAAGTACTGGTTGTACAAGGATAAGGACCTGAGTTTGGATCCCTAGTACCATGAGACTAGCAGGACAGGTAGCTCATCTAATTGATGAGCTTCAAGTTCAGTGAGAGACCTTGTCTCAAAATTATAAGGTGGAGAGTGATTGAGGAAGATGCCCAGTGCTCTGGTCTGTAAATGCTCATGCACACATGTGACCACATAGATAAATAACACACATACACCACACATAGTCAAACACACAGACACACACAAACCACAACACCCGTGAGTTGCTAATGAGTTGAATGACATTGTATGTTGTTTCTAATTGCTCATTCAACAATATCAGATTTCAGTTGTGTAGGTAGACATCATTTTTAATGTGTTAAATACTCCTGCTCTGTGAGCTTTGTTTACTTTGATGTTAATAGTCTCCGAAGTTGCTGCAGTTCTGTTGTAATCATGATTGATGAATATAGTTAAATGAATCCTCTTCTTCTGTTTGACTGATAGTTACATTGAATACCTTGCAGTAGGATCACTTGATCATAGAGAGTGCTCATGTTACTCTGTATCACAATTGTACTTCAGAAAAAAAGGGTTAACCTATATTTACATTAAGTCCCCTATGGACCTGAGGAAGTCATGAGTGAATATATATACTGTAGCCATGTCAAGGACCCAATGGCTCAGACCTGTGGGAATGACAAAACCTTCCCTTGTCCTGATCAGGCTCAGAATTGGCAAAGCCTTCCTCTGTTCCAAGTTTGAGTGTTGGCAGTGTGTGGAAAGAGCAGCAACTACAGCTTTCTTCTCTGGGAAGTTTATGGCCTGAGACTGCTCTTCTACAGAGACTTTCTTTCTACCAGAAACTATCTAATGTCTTCTCTCATGCTGCACATAAACACATAGGTTCCAGGTTGCTGCTCCATCAGAGCTCTCTCTCTCTCTCTCTCTCTCTCTCTCTCTCTCTCTCTCTCTCTCTCTTTCCTTCCTTAATTTCCCTCACCCCCCCCACCCCCCCCGTCAGGGCAAAACCCTAACCCTTCAGGTTATGGTGGTCCTTATTTCTGCATCTTCTTGCCACAGCTGCTTTGATAGATTAAAAAAAAGTATGTCATAAATCTACAAAAGAGTGTGGATATCCCCCCCCATCTTTTATTCATTCAATTTTTCACAGCTTCCACTTTTTACCACAAAAATGTAAATATAGATACCCTAATTTCATTTCTGTTCTTATAAAATCTTGACATGAAACAATTTAAGGGAGAAAGAAGTATATTTCAGTTTACAGTTCTAGGTTCTAGTCCACCATTGTGAGGAACTCAAGGCAGAAACCTCAAGTCAAGAGCAGAGAGAAATGCGTGTTTATCTGCTCGTTTCTGTTCAGCTCTGTTTCTCTTTACAGTTTAGGAACCCCTATCTAGAGAATGGTGTCACCCACAGTGGCCTTGCTGTTCTCACATTAACTAACTTACTGAGAATCCCTCCACAGACATCTAAAGATCGACCCAACACAGTCTTGTGACATTTTTCCCAGGTGACTCTAGGATGTATTAAGTTGAGAGTTAAAGCTTACCTCACAACAAGCAATGGTAATGTGTGCCCTCTTCACCCAGCTTCAGGAATTTTTGAGTCAGCTGAACTTTTCTTATTTTCTTTCCCCTCTCCCCTTCTTTCCCCTCCCATCCCCTCCCTTTTCTTCCTCTCTTCTCCCCTCACCTCCTCTTCCCTCCCCTCCTTTCCCTCTTTCCCTTCTGCCCTTTCTGTCTCTCTGTCTGTCTTTGTTCCATCTGGTTCCCTTTCTCCCATGTTGTAAGGCACGTTTTAGAGATACTATCATTTAATCCATGATATCCTGTTCTTATTTTCATCCACTTGTTTATTGCTGAGAGTGGGTAGCTTTTAATGTACTATTGGGCACAAAATGGTTATATATTTTAATTTAATAGTGAGCTAATTGATTTTCTTTCTCTGGGCTTACAGCAATTGCATTAGTGTGGCTTAGCACTAGAGTTTAATAGGTGTAAGCTATTAGATGAGAAGATAATGCTCCATTCTAGGAAAGTAACCAGGCTTTGTATTGTTCAGATAAGGCTGCTGCACTTGGTCTTGGTGTGACATTTTAAGACATTGACAAATGAGCATGTGCAGAAGGCTGACCCACAGAACAAGTTGGAGGATGGTCAAGGGAGGCACGTGGGGCTCTTTTGCTTAGAGAATACAGAGTTGAGCGAAGTGCTGAAGATCAGGGTGATGACTAGTGATAACTGTCTGAGGATGCAGAATGGCTTCAGAGAGAGCAAGGAAGATGCTGCCAGTTAAGCAGTGTTACCTCAGATCTCTGAGTGGAAGCCTCCACTCAGGGTTCACCAGTGGTGCTTGCATATGGCTGAGGGAAGCAAGGGATTAGTTTCTGATAGAGATGCTGTTTTAGGCTTCTAGGAAACCTGTGTCAGGCTTAGCAGGTTTTGCCTTCATACCCATTTGCCAAAGAAAGTTTTAACTTTTGAGATAGGAAAGTATTTTTTGTTTTGTTTTGTTCTGTTTTTTATTTTGCGCCTAATAAAAAATTGGTTTTCAGTACTGAAAAATAATTCAATTGAGAGATAACCTCTGTAGGCCCAGAATCCAGTGTCTGTAGTTTCAAACTAATAGTAATTATAGAAGGTTCTGATAGCAAAGTTTACCACTCCTTTGGAGGCAGAACCTGACCTGAGTACATAGACCTTTATTTATCCCACTTGTTGTTAATATTCATACATTTCTTTGTAGAAATAGTAATGTGTTTGATTTGGGTGTGCCTTGCATGTCCCAGAGGGTATTATGTAATGCTGTAATTACTCATCGAAAACTCAGAGTCCTGAGTTCCGAACACTCCTGGCCCGAAGGGTGTTTGTACCTATAGCTGTTGCTTTCTTATGCTGAGTGGTACACAGCGGTATTTTGATGCCTGATCACTATGCACATGTAAAATGAGGATGATAATACTTTTGCTGTCCCCTTAGAGACTGTGAAAATGAGATTATTATGTAAAGCATATGCAGAATAGGATTGCCTAAAAATAACACATTACTTGCATGGTCTTCTTATTCTGTACATGTTTAAGTTTATTTCTAAGAGTTGTTGTAAGTATCTGGGTGTGGTGCTTTATGCCTGTGACTCCAGCATGTGAGAAGATGGGCTGTGAGTACTGCTAAAGGCCAGCCTGTGCTCCAGAGTGAGATTTTTGTCTTAAAAATAATAATTTGGAAGAAATACGTTGAAATGTTTGCTTTTTAACTATTACAACTTAAACAAAGATACATCTTCCAAAAGCAAAATGACAAATGATATTTCAAAAATATTTTTATTTTATCTAATCTGATCAGTGTGTTATAGTGTTATTTTGAGTTATTTGTAATGAAGTAATGCATCATAAAACAGTATTAGGATTATTTTAGGGCCTACATTTATGAGCTCTTAGACTCTGCTTTCAGCCATATATTTAAGTTGCTTGTAAATGATGACGGTGATTTCATTTTAGATCATGCTAATAGTGTGTTGAAAGGGGTCTAGGTTGCTTTTGTTTGTAGAGCAAGACCCAGACTTCATAGAAGACAGGAAGCTAGCATGGTTTAAAAAAATACATAGAAATGGAAACTTACTAGAGTAAATACTCAACAGCAGAATGTATTATGTAAAAGTATTCTTCAAACTTTTAACCAAAGAAAACTAAGGTTAATGTTTGTGTCTCAGAAACTTTATTTCTATGTCAGTGTGTTTTCTAAAGAGCATGCAAATGGCTCATGCTGTTTTGTGATGGATCTTTTTACTTATGCATCTTGGAGATCTTTGGCTTACACATACAGAGTATCTCTTTTAAATGACTTTGTAGCATTTCATATGTATTATAACCTTTGTACCCTATTCTTCAACTGATGGGACTTCAGATTGTTTGCTTTTAAGTACTAGAAACAATTATTCATGTGGGTGAATTTTTTGTAAGAAAATTCAAAATGTAGGTTTACAGTATAGAAAAAATATATATACACTTGAGTACTGAGTTATCTAAATGATGGATCTCACTGATGGATATTTTTACTGTGTTTATGAATACCAATTATCTTTTACCTTCTTTCTGCCAAGCATTATCTAAGTAGTATAATTTTAATATAATCAGTATTACTTTCTTCATTTAAATGAATTCATATTTTGTCAATAACAGTAATTTTAAATCTGAAATGATAATTCTGTGCACCCTCCTGTAGAGATTGACTGGTGTGTGTGCATCTAGACTGTAGACTCTAGACCTCCTGACCCCCACAAGACAGTGCACTGACTTTGTGGAGGAACAGATTACTTTCTTGCTCCCCATTATTACGTTTCTCCCTTCCTCCTTCTCTACCCCACACAACGACCTTCCCCATGGTGTGTGTGTGTGTGTGTGTGTGTGTGTGTGCCTGTGCGTGCGCGTGTGCATGTGTTTACATGCCAGAGCTCACGAGTGGATATGAGAAGACAACCCACACGATTCTTTTCTTTCCTTCTACAGTATGAGTCCTGGGAATTGAACTCAGGATGTCTGGCTTGTCAACAAGTGGTTTTACTTCCTAAGTCATCATACCATTCCCCTTCTTTTGACCACTGTGGGAAAGAACAGTTCCTTATTTATAGACTTTTTTTCTTTTTTAAAACTAACTTTTCAAAATGCTATTCACATACCATAAAACTCACCGGTTCACTAGTTTTTAGTATGTCTGGAAGTGTATAGCCATAACTAGACCTAAAACATTTTCAGCTCCTGTCAAAGGAACCTTGCAGAGCTGACTTGTTACCGCGCATCCTCCCACCCAGGCCAGGGAATTGCTAGTCTGCTTTTCGTTTCTATAGATGTGTCAGTTGTGAACATCTCACAAATGAATCGTACAACTTGTCCTTCCTGTCTTGCTTTCTTCACTTAGCTGGTTTTCAGAGCCCTCTATGCTACAGCTGTGTCAGCGCTCCAATCCTTACTACTTATGTAGACCATTGTGTGGATAGCATCACTTCTTGTTTATTTATTAACACTTGAGCAAACCTGGGATTTATTTTTGTTTCTTCTTTTTAGGACATGTCTGAAGAGGTATATTTATATCTATACATGTAAATGTACAGGTGTACATGTGCACGTGTGGAGGCCAGAGGGCAGCCGCAGGTGTTTTTCAGGAACACTGCACACCCCCTTTAGTATAAAGCATTTCATTGCCCTGGAACTCAATCATTAGGCCAGGGCTAATTGGCTAGTGAGCCCAGGAATCCCGTATCTCTACCTCCCCTATTGAGGGGATTGCAGCATGCATTATCACACCTGGCTTTTATGTGGACTCTGGAGATATAATTCAGGCCCTTGTGTTAAAGGCAGGCACTTTCCTGAGTAAGTCATCTCCCTAGACTTGTTTTTCACTACTTAATGGATGGAAGAAATGCTGCCATGGAGAAGTTTTTCATTTTCACTTTTCTTGGGTCTATACTCATGAGTAGATTTCTAGATTATGAGATGGATATTGTGTTCCAGCACTTAAAGAACAACCAGAATCTGACTGCCTACATCATTGTAGATTCCCATCAACATTGTGAGATCTCTATATCTGTGTAAACACTTTTTATTTTCCTTTAAATTTTTTTATAGTCATCATCGTTTGGTTTTGACTTGCATTTCCTCAGTGGCCAATAGTATTGACCCTCTTTCTACACACTCATTGGCCAGGTATATAATTTCTTTGGAGAACTGTGTATTCAGAATCTTTGCTCAGATTTAGTTAGCTTTTAGTTTTTCTATTACTGATTTATAAAAGTTCTTTCTGCATTTTTGATGTGCTTTATATTTATAATTTTCAGATTTTTTGCATTCTCTAAGTTATTGTTATTGTGTGTATTTATTTGTGTATATGTGTGTGTGTAAGTGTGTGTGTAAACTAGAGGGTAATGTCAGATATTTTCTTTAATTGTCCTCTACCTTAGGTTTTAAATTCAGGTCTCTGAGTGAATTGGAGCTCACTGATTTAGTTAGATTGGCTCACTTAGTCCCAGAGATCCACTGACTGTGTATCGAGCCCCAGGATTACAGGTGTGTGGTCATGTTAAGTCTTTTAACTTGGGCTCTGGGGGGTTGAACTCAGGTCTTTATAACTTGTGTGGCCAGCACTTTGCCAACTGTGCCATTCTCCAATACTCCAATGGGTTGTCTTATTGGTGCAGTTTGTAGCACCAGGGTTTTACATTTTGACAGTGTTTCTTTTGTTTTGTGCTTCTGGTTCATATCTAGGCACACCTTCAAAAAGACAAATTTGCTTACTGAAACCTAGTCTCTGTGACTAGGTGAGGAGAATAGGCTTGTGTCTTATCCCCCAATTCCTTCAGAATGATCTGGAGTGTCTTGTTAACTCAGTGTTGATTAGTTGCCCTGTAGATCTTTACTGTGAGGTACTTTTAAAAGGTATTTTGATATAAAAATGTAGCTTTTTGAAAGCAAAGTGTTACCTTTTAAAGCAGATTTCCATATTTATGGTAAGGCATTTATTTTTGCTTATTTTATAGATGCTAAAAATCAATTTATCTCCCATTGCAACTTTTGAATATAGCTTTCTCATGCTGTCTTGATTATCCTTAAAGTTCTTTCTGCTAAGGAGGTAATGATAAATTTGTTGTAGCTTAAAAAATACATCACCAAAACTATTACCATCTTGCAAGCTAATGGTTATAATTAAAAAAGTAAGTGTGTGTATGTACTTGCACATGTGCATGTTTAGACATATGAGGAGATCTCAGGGGCCTGTCTTTCATTGCTTTTTGCCTTATTCTCCTTAGCTGGGCTCTCTTCTTACTGAACCTGAAGACGTTCATTTTTGATAAGGCTAGTTGGGCAGTGAGCTTCTGAGATCCACCTGTTTATAGCCCCAATTACTGGGGTTACAGATACCTGTGACCATACCTGGCTTTTTCATGAATGCTGGGAATTTGGACTGAGGACATCATGATTTCAGAGATAGTGTTCTTATTGGGCCATCTCATCAGCTTCAATGTCTGTGGCTTGTGAATGTCACTAACTGATAAGATTTTTGGACACTTGTCTAATTTTTTGATCACTCACAGAAAACTTAAAGTTTTTCTTTACTGTAGAATTATAGTTTGAAGCCCTCACCTTTCTTTTCTGGATAGTTAAATGTCCAGACCATGGTTCACTGACAGGTGTGACTAAAGCTGTACAAACAGATCGCAGTGGGGTCCCATCCTTTAATGTCAGGGCTGCAAATTGTTGTCACATTATTTCTGCTATTCCAGTAGTATAGCTTATGTGGACAGTTTTTTTTTTTAAATAGGTGAAACTGATATGGTTTAACAATAGGATTCAAGAACTTCAAAATTGCTCCCCTAATTTCTAAGAAAGTAAATTCAGAGTAATTATAAAGAAATAATAATGAAATCTGTTATCTACTTAGAAAACACATTTTTATTCCCATTTGTAGTGAATGTAAATGGCCCATCTTTTCTTTTAAAATTATTATATTTCCAACCTCTAGAAAGACTCTGAATTTCATAATTCAATTAAAATTGGTAGAAGCTGGAGCAGTTTCTAGGAATGTCATAATGTGCTGCAGGGGACAGTGATGCTTTTAAAGGTTCTGACATTCAGCCAGGAAGGTGCTGCTGTTTCCCAGTAGCTTTTCCTCCCTGCAGGAATAGCTACACCACATATTTCTGGTAAATCTGTCAAACTTTTAATGTGATTCACATTACATTATTGAAGGTGCCTAAATAATATTAACACATTAAGTTGAACAGTTATTCAGTTTGCTGCGCTGAGATTGTCACTGATGGGAGCTGATGGTGCAGCCTGGGGAATGGGCTTCACTGTCCAGAAAAGGGCTTTTGCCTTTTGCTGACAGCAGAACCTAACCTTTTTTGTAAGGGTTGTGCTGAGAAGGGAAGAGCTTGAAACTCCAGGCAGTGTATTTAACTTTGGCATTCTCACAGGTATGCTGTCAGTGAATAAATTCAAATCTCTTGCCTGAGAAATTGGGAGCCAGGTTGCTTCCTGTGGTTTTGTTGCCTTGAGGACCTGATTCCTAATGAAGGTCAGCAACACTTCATAGAGCTGACATAGCAGGTTCTTAGCCAAAATACTGCGATGTTCTCAGACTTGTACATACCTCGAATGTCTCACCCATTCTAGGAAATCCACTGGTGCCTGGAGCACATGTAGTAATGGTGCATGCAGCAGGTATCCTGCTTGCTGAAAAGGTGTTCTTGTTTCCTAACTGTAGGCGA
The DNA here is from genome assembly GCF_008632895.1 of Mastomys coucha. Classification (NCBI taxonomy): domain Eukaryota; kingdom Metazoa; phylum Chordata; class Mammalia; order Rodentia; family Muridae; genus Mastomys; species Mastomys coucha. The sequence goes on from NW_022196905.1 coordinate 135,577,045, forward strand.
CTGTTGAATGAGGGCAAGAGAGCTTTGGTACTGAAGTTGGCGAATGCTCTTTCCCTCCTTGTCTTCCCTTTTTGTAGATGGTCTCATCCATGTTGAGTCTTTCATTATCTCTGGCTTCTTGTTTGTTGACAGTGGTTTTCTTTCTTTCTATACTTGGCTTGGACTTCAGGGTCATCTGGAAGCTGCACTGTATGGACTCTGAGTTTTGAACAATTCTGTCATGCATACTCTGACCCAATGAGAACTCCTCACTTTCTCTGCTTTTGGTAAATTTTTGTGGTATCTTGAAAGCATCTCTAGAAGTACCTGTGCAAGTAAACTGCTGGCTAGTCAGTGTCTATCCCAGTCAGAAAGCTGACTGCCTCTACAGCTGCTCCTGTTGCTGTGGTGCCGAATCCCAGAAACACACCAGCTCACCTCCTGTGCCTGAAGCAAGGTAGGTAGGTTGCATAGCACTCCTCTTCCCACTTAGTTCAGTTCTATTCTTTGGTAGGATAAACTGACTTACATCTTATACAGTTTATGTTTATAATGGACCAGTCCAGAACTTGAATACAAGATAGGTAAGAAGAGTGTTTGGCTGCTGAGACCCTCAGTTCACTAAGACAAGGCTGGTGTAGAAGATGGAAGCCTGTTCTTAGCTGTCTCATATATTAGTCTCCAGCCATAGACGATTTCTTTTTAGACATATTTTACAGGCCTTTTGCTTGTCCTTAGTAATAGGCTTTTTACTTTAACATAGCAATTCTTTTTTTTTTTTTTTTTTTTTTTTTTTTTTTTTTTTTTTTTTTTGGTGTTTCAAGACAGGGTTTCTCTGTGTAGCCCTGGCTGTCCTGGAACTCACTCTGTAGACCAGGCTGGCCTCGAACTCAGAAATCCTCCTGCCTCTGCCTCCCAAGCAGTTCTTACTCACTGACCCCTTTGCTCTTAGCAGTTGACTGGCATCTAAGAGAAAAAGAAATTGTTGCGTGTAAATTTGAGTTAAGTATTATTTCACCATTCCTCTGTTCTTTTCCAATACCATACATTGCAGTAACATCCATATATGGAGTGTAGGAAAGATATGAGAGTCATCAGCAAAGTCCCCAGAGACTGATACTCTCCAGAGACTGGATCCAGCATATAAGATGGGCAGGTGTAAGGAGGAACTTAAAACCTACCAGAGATTCATGATCTTCATGAACATGTGACACCATCCAACTATCTTTCCTTCTTGGAAATGCTTCTTCACTTACATAATGTCTGAGACTCTTTCCTTTTCCACCTTGCTGTCTGAAGCCCACTCAGTTTCCTTTGTTGAATCTCATCCTGGTCTCTTGCTGAACGGCATCCCAACTTTGCTCTTAACTTCCATATTTAGTAATCAGACTGACATGCATTTGGTTACACCTGCCCACTGCTCACTTGGGAGGCAAATTCACTTGGAAAATAATTTGAAATTCTTAAAATAGGCTGCAGAGTTCTGTGTATGCTCCTGGAAATCTCCTTCTATGGTTGGTTGTCCCTCAGACCTACCATACTTATGTTTGCACTGTTACCCATTTCCTCCCTGTATACCATTAGGGATTGGTAAAAATCAGTGTGTGTATTTTCTCCCATCCCCACACAATATAAGCTTCATGGGGAAAGAAAATTCATTTTGTCCCTGTCTTATTCTCTCTTTGCTCCCTACATCACTAGGTACTCAATTATGTGAAAGGTGATGATCACAGTTTTTTTCTGAAAGCTTTGTCTGATTGGAAGACTAAAATGTCCTTGTGGAAGAAGTTTGAAGAAATGATGGTAAAATATGTGATTGATGACTGCTGAGGGGGAAGGTAACATAAATATTAAGGAGAGAGATCACTATAGAACCTTCAGTTACCAAGAGGAAAAAATTCGAATGAAGAGCAACCTGACCAAAGCTGTATCAGTCAGGAAAAGTTTCTTCTTCCCTCCCTCTTCTCCCCTCTCTCTTTCCCTTCCTTCCTCTTTTTCTTCCTTCCTTCCTTTCTTTCCTTTTATTAAAAATAGATTTTTTTCATGTATATTGATTATAGTTTCTCCTCCCTCTGTTTCTCCTTGTGTCTTTCTACCTCACTTCCCATCCAGATCCATTCCCTTTCTGTCTCTCATTAGAAAGCATACAGGCTTCTAAGGGATAAATGATATGATACGATATGATATGATATGATATGATATGATATGATATGATAAAGCAAAACCTAACACATCAGAATTGGATAAAACAGAAGGAAAAAAGCCTATGAGAAAGCATAAAAACAGAGACTCACTTGTTCATACACTCAAGAATCTCATAAAAACACTAAACTAGAAGCCATAATGTAATATGCAAAGGACCTGGTGCAGACAAGTGGAGACCCTGTGTGAGCTGCTCAGTTCCTGTAAATTCATATATCCATTGATCATGTTGATTTGGGGACCTTGTTTACATTGTGTCCTCCATCCCCTTTGGCTTTTACATTCTTTTCGCCTCCTCTTCCGCATGGTTCCCTGATCTCTGAGTGGAGGAATTTGATGACAACATTCTGTTTAGGGCTTAGTCTTTCAAGGTCTCTAACTACGTCTGTCTGTCTGTGGGTCTATGTGATTGTTCCCATCTGCCGTAGGAAGAAGCTTCTCTGATGGCTGATCAAGGCATTGATCTATGAGTATAACAAAATGTCAGTAGGAGTCATTTTATTGCTACTTTTAAAAAGAACAATAGTATTTGAATTTATTACTATGTCCCAAGTCTATTTCATCTCTGGTTCTTGATTACCAAAGGAGTATGGGTTCCACCTCATAGGGGGGACCTTAAGTCAAATCAGATATTGTGCATGCTACACAAAGAGAAACATAAACACTAAATCTAACCACAAACCCTTTGATCTACAGTGGTATCCTGCCTGCAATATGTATTAAAGCCATGGTAGTGCAAAGCTTGTGGGAGTAACCAACCAATAATTATTTTTTAAATGGAATTATTTCTTTTCTTTATATCTAGCTTTTGGATGTATTTTAGATGTCATATTTTTGAAAATCTCTATCCATCTATCTACGTAATTATCTATCATCCATCCACCCACCTACTCACCCACCCACCTGCCCATCTATCTGTCTATCTATCTATCTATCTATCTATCTATCTATCTATCTATCTATCTAATTTGTCAGTCTGTCTATGTATTTTGGATATTAGCCCTCTATTGGATGAATGTGTAGTTGGTAAAAATCTTTTCCCATTCCATAGGTTTCCAGTCTATCTGAATGTCAGTGCTCTTTGCTATGTGGAAGTTTTTCAGTCTCATGAGGTACCATCTATGAATTGTTTTCCTCAGTACCTGTGCTAATGATGTTCTGTTTACAAAGTCTTTTCCTGTGCCAGTGAATTCAAGGCTGTTCCCCACTTTCTCTTCTATGAGGCTCAGTGTGTCTGGTTTTATGTTGAAAGTTGGTGTTGGTTTTTATGTATGGTAATAAGTATGGATCTATTTAAATTATTCTACATACAGTGGCCCTTCTTTAATTTCTTTCTTAATTTCTATCTTGACCCATTTTTTTTTTTATTTCAGTAGAGAGTTGTACAGTTTCCATGAGTTTGTAAGCTGTCTGTTGTTTCTGTTGTTAATATCTAGCTTTAGTCTGTGGTGGTCAGATGGGACGCAGGGTTTTATTTCAATTTTCTTTTATCTGTTGACACTTGTTTTGTGTTTGAGTATGTGGTCAGTTTTGCAGAAACATCTATGAGGTGCTAAGAAGAAAGGTGCATTCTTTTGTGTTTGGGTGAAATGTTTTATAAGTATCTGTTAGGTCCACTTGTTTTATAAGGTCAGTTAGTGCCAGCACTTTTCTGTTCAGTTTTTGTCTAGTTGACCTCTCTGTTGGCAAGAGTGAGTATTGAAGTCTCCTATTATCAATTTGAGAGGGTCAATATGTGATTTAACCTGTGGTAGAATTTCTTTTATGAACTTGGGTAGTCCTGTGTATAGTATGTAGATGTTAGGAATTGCAGGGTCCTCTTAGTGGATTTTTTCTTTGATGAGTATGTAGTGTCCCTTCCAATCACTTCTGATTAGTTTTAGTTAGAAGTCTGTTTTCTCAGATATTAAAATGGCTACATCATTCCATTTCTTATGTCCATTTGCTTGGAATATCTGTTTAAATTGTTTTACCCTTAAATGATAGCTACCCTTGATGTTGTGGTATGTTTCTTGGATGCAACAGAAGGATGGATCGTATTTTCACATCCATTCTGTTAGTCTATGTCTTTTTTATTGGAGAATTGAGCCCATTGATATTGAGAGATATCAATGAGCAAGCAGTATTTTGTCAGTTCCTGTTATTTTGGGGGGGGGTGTGCGTGCTTGTGTGTGTTGTCCTCTTTTGATATGCTGGTGTGGGATTATACATTCATTGTATTTTCTTGGCTCATTCATTGAGGTTAACCTCTTGTTTGGAGTTTTCCTTCTAGTACTTTCTAATAGATGTTATATAAATTTTGTTTTATTATGGAATGTCTTATTTTCTCCATCTATTGTGATTGAAAGTTTTGCTGAGTATAGTAATTTGGGCTAGCATCTGTGGTCTTTTAGAGTATGTAGAACATGTCCAGGCCCTTCTGTCTTTTAAATTCTCCATTGAGAACTTTGGTGTTATTTTAATAGGTCTGCCTTTATATATAACTTGGTCTTTTTCCTTGCAGCTTTTAATATTCTTTCTTTGTTCCATATGATTACTGTTTTGTTATTATGTGCCAAGGTGAATTTCTTTTCTGGTCCAGTCTATTTGTTGTTCTGTATGCTTCTTATACCTTTGATAGGAATCTCCTTCTTTAGGTTAGGGACATTTTCTTCTATGATGTTGTTGAAAATATTTTCTCTGCCTTTCGACCTGGATTTCTTCTCCTTTATATTTCCCTATTTTAGATTTGGTCTTTTCTTAGTGTCTTAGATTTCCTGGATGTTTTGTGTCAGGGTTTTTTTTGGGTTTAACATTTTCTTTGACCACTGTCATTATCTATTTCTCCTATTGTGTCTTCTATGCCTGAGTTTCATTCTTCCATCTCTTGTATTCTAGGGGATACCACCCCAACCTGAGGCATTTGGTCCTCTCCCACTGAGACCCATTCAGGTCAAAGTATAGGGAAACAGGATCCAATGGCAGGGAACATAGACTGAGACAGCCCATGTTCTACTTGTTAGGGGAACCACATGAACACCAAACTACACATTTGCTACAGATATGTAGGGGATCTAGGTCCAGCTCCTTCATGCTCCCTGCTTGATAGCCCAGGCTCTGTGAGGCCCCATGGTCTCAGGTTAGTTGACTCTATGTGTCTTCTTATGGGGTTCTTGACCCCTTCAACTTCCTCACTTCTATCCCTTACCCCTCCACAAGATTACCCAGGCTCTGACTGATATTTGGTTGTGGGTCTCTGCATCTACCTCTATCCACTGTTGGATGAAGCCTCTCAGGAGACAGATATGCTAGATTCCTGTCTGCAAGCATAGCAGAGTATGATTAATCGTGTCAGGGTTGGCTCTCTCACGTGGGATGGGTCTCAAGTCAGGGTAGTCATTGGATGGCTGCTTTTATAGTCTCTGTTCCATCTTTATCTGTTTTATTTATTTACTTCCATTGTTTGTGCTCTCATAGATTTTTAAAAGGAATTTATTAATCTCCTACTTAAGGACTTCTATTATATTCTTAAAATCTATTTGAAGGTCAATTTCTTGTGCTTCAGCTATTATACAATATTCAGGGCTTGCTTGTGGTAATGTTGCTTGACACTAGTGTAGATATATTGTTCTGGCTGTTATTGATTGTATTTTTACACTGGCATTTAGGCATCTGGGATTGGAAAGATTGTAATTCTAGGTGCTGATATCTGGTCTTGTCTTTGTTGAGTGGGTGTTTTGTTCCTTTTTGTTTCTGTTATTCTCTCTGGTTCTTTTGTTTGTTTGTTTGTTTTGTTTTGTTTGTTTGCTTTTCAAGACAGAATTCCTCTGTGTGGTTTTGGCTGTCCTAGAACTCATTATGAAGACCAGGCTTGCCTTGAATTCACAGAGATCCCCCTGCCTCTGCCTCCAGAGTGCTGGGATTAAAGGCAAGTGCCACCACTGCCCAGCTAGAGATTAAATTCTTTGGAACTCACTATGTAGACCAGGCTGGCCTCGAACTCACAGAGGTGAATACCTGCCTGTGCCTGTGCCTCTGCCTGTGCCTCTGCCTCTGCTTCTGCCTCAAGTTCTGAGGTTAAAGGTATGTGCCACCTTGTCCCACCTGCCCCCATCTTTCTGTTTCTTAGGAGAGTGTGGCGGTTGTGTGTTGCCTGGTAGGAAATTCTTCTGGTATTCTGATTAGTTTAGCTACTGTGTTTCTGGGTATTGGTAGCTGACACTTAAGAATGGGGATGGGCAAGGAGTGGGGTTTCGACAGGGTCCACAGGAGGGTGAAAAGTAGTATGTTCCATCAAGACTGCTTAGTCCCTTGGGAATGGGGTCAAAGGGTAAGGAAATGCCACAGCTACAGAGCTGGGGTTAAGGCTTGGGAGAATTAGTCTTAGAGGAATGGAGGGAGAAGTGAGGATCTGCAGTCAGCATACTTTCTTCCCTAGCTGGAGTGGCCTATGGGTTCCCAGGGAATGCCTGTTGAAGTTGGGGGCTGGAATAAACCAAGGGGTTGGGTAGGAATTTTGGAGGGGAAGATCTGTAGTTAGCCTACCTGCTTCCCTGGCTGAAATGCTCATTTCATTATTTTCAACCCTGACTCTACAGACGTGACCACTAGATCAGGGAGGTGGTATCCTGAGGATTTGCAAAGTGACAAGCTAGTGAGTTCTATAAGTTTCTTTATTGTCAACCACATGTCCAGTATAGGGTGTTGAAGTTCTCTTTAGTTCTCTCAGCTATTGACAGACACAGATGAAAACTCCCACAAGACCATTTTCTCGATGCCCAAAGCAGGGACAGGTGATCTAACAGAAGAAAACTTTTGTGAGTACTTTTTGTGAATACTTGCCCTACTGCAGCCAAACACCAAGGTATTTGCCTTTCCTACCTTCCCAGGCATTGCAAACAGGCAGCATGTTTTAGTCCCACTACCTAGAGATTGGAAGCATGCAATAAACATTCCCTGCCTTCTTTCATGGTAGATATAGGTCCCCTCTCCCCTATAGGTCATGCTAACAGGCCTGGTGGGGAGCTGACTCTACACCTGGCAAAAGCAAGCAGTGTTCCAACTGTTCTGCCAGGGCAATGTTGGCCGTATCCATCTTGGAGCTGAATTTCCAATGCCCAGTAGCTACCAGTAGGTGGTGTAGATAGGGACTAAATACCATTGCACTTGACTTCTGTTGTCTCCTTGTCCTGCCCTCAGCTTCCACACCTGTGAGCTCCAAAAATAAACTAAGGTTTGTGGCTAATTGACACTCTTTCCTCCCTCTTTTTCCCTGGCATAAATGGAGACTATTGGTTGCTTAGTCCCCATCCCTAATGGTAGCTTGAACCAGGAGGGGAAGCTTATCAACTTTCATGGAGGCAAACTGAAGTGGTAAATTGGAATCCTATTTCAACTGAGAAGACATCAGTGAGCTGAATGTCCACCCTAGCTGTCTGTGGAACTCTAGCGTAAGTCAATGCTTCACTTCTGTCACTGTAATGGCAGAGAGGGAGGCCACAGCAGTTATCAGAACATGTATCCTACCAGTCACTGGTATTATATATTTTAATGGGGGAAACTGCCTTCCAACTGAAGTAAAGGAGGAGCCAGTGTCTTACTATCAGACACACAGGATGAAAATTACTTATCTAAGAACTAGAAATACAACTCCAGTCAACGGGTGCCAACACTTGAGATTCATCTCATCTGGATTAGAAGACACCATGACAACAGTGTTCTAACAAGCCATTACAAATCCTCAAAATAAGAGATTAGGAAGCCTGACTTAAGAAATAGAATTATTTGTATTTAAAAAGAACCAAAGGAAATTATAGAACAGAAAATAATTATACCGTATGGGGCACAGTAGCAGAGTAGGACAAAGTCTACAAAAACAGTGAACTTAAAGAACACCAGAGCAAAAATATTGAAAGAACTTTACTATCCCCTAGCATCTAAGTTCCAGAAAGAAAGGATAATTAATTCCATGCCAAGATGTATCATAATCATGATGTCTGAGTAAGAATGTCTCCCATAGGCTTGAAGAGTTGGTTCTCAGTTGGTTGGATCGTTTAGGGAGATTGAGGATTAAGGAGGAAGTACATCACTGGGGACAAGGCTTGAGTGTTGACAGTCTCTCCCCTTATCCAGTGTTCCTCCTTTGCTTCATGCTTGTGGTTGAGGTTGTGAGCTCTCAGCTTCCTGCTGTGGTCCATGCCTGTCACCTGCTGAATGCCTCTCCACTATGATGGTTCCTGTGGAATTAAAGCAAAAACAGATTCCTTCTTCCATAAGTTTCTTTTGGTCATGATGTTTTATCACAGCAACAGAAAAGTAACTGATACAACCATTAAATTTCTACAAGCCAAAGATGAGGAGTCTGAGCAAGAGGAGCCTTTTTGTCTGTAGTACTGGGGCCAGAAAGAAGTGACACAGAGCTTTCCAAGTACTAATAGAAGAGCTATTAATCACAGGTTCTATATGCAACCAAAGTATCCTCTAGGACTGAAGAGGGAAATGAAACCTTGGGTGGAAGAAACCTGAGAGTTTATTGCTGACAAACATACTATTAAAGGTTAAGTACAGGAAGCTGTCCAAAGCATGGGAGATAGCAGAGGCTTTGACATTCAGTGACACTGAACAGTTAAAAATAGGCAACAGTAGAGACTGCTCAAGATCTTCTTAAAGCTTGCTTCATGGTTGAAGCTAAAATTAAAATCCAGTATGATGTGCTATATACAGAAGAAACAATTAATTATAGTAAAAATTGGTTAAAATGGTTTAAGTAGACTGTGTTTCTTTCTGTCCTTCATTTGTAGTGATAAAATGATACATAGCATACGATAAAATAACATGTAAAATAATCAATAACACTGTACAAATTATGATGGAATTATAAAAGGCTTTCATAACTCTCATAAATAAAGGCAAGAAAGGAGAAACATAATTAAATGAAAAGCTTATGGCCACCGTATAACATTCTTTATTCCAGACTGGATGGTTCAGTTTAGGATATTTTCGCATTTTTGATAATGTGATAGTATTCTCATACAACCATCCTGTTTTCCATTTTAGTACAGTATTTGGTAAGTTACATTATTTACCACTTGCCTGTAAAATAGGCGTTGTGTTGATTTTGTCTAACTCTAAGCTAATGTGTCCTGAGAATGTTTATACTGAGTTGTGTATATTCAGTGCATTTTTAACCCACAGTATTTTCAATTTATAGCAGAAGTTGGGTTATAATCATCACAAATAAGCATGCACTTGGAATTGCTGAACGTGTAGGTAATCTGTACATACCATTTGAAGGAATGGGATTGGTGAATTGGATAAAAATGTCCCAAAACCATACTGTTGATAAGAAACTCACTTTAACACAATGACCTAGGTTGAAAACAGAGGCTGAGAAGAGGTATATTGTATGAGCAGTAATGAAGCAGGAGTGTCTATAGTAAGGTCAGAAAAGGTGAATTTCAGAGTAGGGTGCTAGACACCGAGATACTGCATAAAAATAAAAGGATCCATCTATTAGGAAGACACACCAGTTCTATATAGGCACATTCCAAAGAGCCTCCAACGATATGAGGAAAACTAATAGAGCAGAAAAGAGAAGTAGGGAAGTTGAATTTAAGAAATTAAAGAGTTGCAGATAGATAGATCTATTCAGTAAATCAGGTAAAATCTTGGAGTTTTTACTCCATCTTCAGCAAGTCTATTAGAAAGGAAATCAGCAAAAATAAACCTAATATTTAGAAACATAGAAATGCTTCTATAAATAACAAACTACTATTTTTATTTGCTCACAGAGCATTAATCAATACAGTCATGATCTTGGGTTATGGAATCTAATATAATTTTAAAAGATTGAAATTTTATGAAGTATATTCTGTGAGTAATGGAATCAAACTAAAAATATGTCAACAGCAAGACCTTCAAACACTTGAAAATCAAACAATATACTTTTAAATCCACAAGTCTAAGTCCATGAAATAAAGTTTTAAACACTTAAAAGTGAAAATATAATATATCAAACACAGGATGTAGCTTGAAGCAGTACTAAGAAGGAAACTTATACCACTAAGTGATTATGTTTGGAAAGAGGAATGGTCAGACCAACTCAAGCTGCAACTTTATGCAGTGAGAAGAAGAACAAGAGAAGCCAGCCCAGAGCAAGCAGAAGGATGCAGAGAATAGATATCAGAGACACTTCCTTGGGAAAGATCAATAATTGATGCAACAATAGATAGAATGACAAAGGGACAAGGACATTTCACAGTGGTAAAGAAGAGGCCATCACTACAGATTATACAGTTAAAACAATAGAATGAATTACTGCTGGGGAAAACCTTTGTACTTGTAATTCTACAACTTAATAGGAATGTCTAGTTTAGTTGTTTAAGATTTTCTAAAATCAAAATCTAAGACCTACCAGTCTCAACCAAGATGAAGCAAACAAGTTGAGACTACTTATCTAAGTGCAGGACCATTAAAGAAAGTGAAATCTTAGTTTGAAAACTTCTGCCAAAAATCTCTGGACCCAGATTTTTTTAGGCACCTACCAACACTCAAGGAAAAATTAACACCAGTTTTATTCAGCTGTTTTCCAAAGGAGTGCTCAATATTCATTTTATGAGTTTTCTTTTACCCTGAGATAAATCAAATACATCAACAAAACTTTGTAACCCACATTTCTCATGAACTTAGAGACTATTATCTTCAAAATTTACTAGTGAATTAAATCCAACAACAGATCTAATATAATCAAAAGAGGTTTATTTCAGGTATTCAAAGTTCGATTGAACATTTGTAAGTCACTTAAATCTGTCATATGATCTGCCAGTTGATTTCCCCAAAGGCACTTAGTAAAACCCAACATCATTAATGAGTAAATGTTAGAAAGTCAGAAATAAAGAAGATTTTTTTTCCTCAGCTACAAACTACCTCTGGCCAAGAGCAAATCTTCCATTGAAAAATGGGTTGCTCCTTCTCAGATTGGAAACAAGGCCAGGATGAGTACAGTTACTTTGCCTTGCAGTGATAATGGACATTCTAACTATGTACCAATACAAGAAAAAGGACAAAAAGGCAAGCAGATGCAAAAGAAAAGCAAAACTATCTTTTATTTTTTTATAGGTTGAATCACTGTTTGTATAGAAAATCCCAAGGAATGTAGTACAAAAGAACAACTTGATTTTTAAAGATTATTTTATTTCATGTGAAGAATGTTTTGCCTGCATGTGTGTCTATGAACTACATGTATGCCTAGTGTTCAGGAAGTCAGAAGGATCTCCTAGGTGGCATTATACATGTAGATGAATCAAACCCAGGTCCTCTCGAATAACAACCAATGCTCTGAATCACTGAGCCATCTCTTCAGTTCCCAGAACCTCTGTAGTAAACAAATAGTATAATCACTACAAATAAACTCAAAAGTCACATTTCTGTATCCTGACAAGAAATAGGAGGCAACTGAAATTAACATACTGTCATTTATAGTTTTTCCAAAGGATATAAAACACATGAGTATAAACTTCAACATGTATAGGATTTTTGTACTGAAAACTTAAATGGCGATTAAAGAAATCAGAGTATTTAAATATTGACATATATTATTCACAAGTACTACAAGATTCACAATAGTAAATGTGTTAATTCTTAAATTATGCAATTTATTTTTACAATATTTTATTTTGTGGTGTGTGTGTGTGTGTGCATGCCACATGTGTAAAATTGTCTGTAGAGGCCAGAGGGCATTGGGTCTCTTGGCGCTTGAGTTGCAGGTAGTTGTGAGTCTTCTAACATGGGTTCTAGGAACTGAACTTAGGTCCTCTGGAAGAGCAAGGTCTCTTAAATGCTGAGTCATGTGCCAGCTTCAAATTTATGCATTTCTACAAAATCTTAGACTGAGTTACTAATTCTTCCTCTCTCTCTCTGTCTCTCTCTCTCCTTCCTTCCTTCTTTCCTCTTCCTTCCTTCCTTCCTTCCTTCCTTCCTTCCTTCCTTCCTTCCTTCCTTCCTTCTTTCCTTCTATAGAGAGGCATAGGTTTCAGAATGGGTAAAGCAGTATTGCAAAAGAATACAGTTGATTGGATGACTGTAATGGTACTAATGGCTTTCCTATAATTACAATAATTATGGTGATATGATGTTGACAAAGAGAATAGCTCTTTAAGTCAAAACAATAGAATAAGCAAGAAATATACCAGTACTGGACCCATATGGCTCAGTGGGTAAGGGTGCTTTCTCCCAACTGAGTTTGATTCCCAGAGTCTCTCTCTCTGTCTGTCTTTCTGTCTCTCTGTCTCTGTCTCTGTCTCTGTCTCTGTCTCTGTCTCTCTCTCTCTCTCTCTCTCTCTCTCTCTCACACACACACACACACACACACACACACAAAAAAGATTTTTTTTTTAAAATGGTGTTAGAACAGATATCCAAAAACAAAATGATAAACCTCAATTTAAATTCTAAACCTTATGGCACATGCCTTTAATCCTAGCACTTGGGAGGCAGAGGCAGGCAGATTTCTGAGTTTGAGGCCAACCTGGTCTAAACAGTGAGTTCCAGGACAGCCATGGCTACACAGAAAAGTCCTGTCTTGAAAAAAAGCAAAGCAAACAAAACCAAACCAAACAAAAACCAAACCCCACCAAAACAAACAAACAAACAAACAAACAAAAAATTAAACCTTAAATAAGTTGAACTCAGATTATGGATTTAAATGTGAAAAATATGAAAGCTCTAGGAAAAAATAGGAACAAGTCTTCAAGATCATAGACTAGACAATGAATTCTTAATATCACACAAAAATATAATCCATTATAAAATGATATCCTGTAAAAAGAAAGTATCCCTTAAGTTGAAGAGCTTTTAGTTCATGAAAGATCACATAAAGAGAAAGAAAAGTCAAGGTAGAGTGGTAGAAAATGTTTAAAGTAGATATGTCTGTATACTATCCAAAAGAGCAGCATCTAAAATATATAAAGAACTTTCAAAGTGTGATGGTATGAACTAGTCCAGTTAGAAAATGAGCAAAAGCCATTTACACACAGAGATGCTAGAGAAACCATCTATAAGATAGTAAATAACACCAGGGGAAATGTATGCAGCATCATTAGCCAATAGAGAAATGAGAAAACTGCATGGAGAAACTACTATTAAATGGTCAAAATAAAAGGCACTGACAGCATTGAATGCCTGTGAGGACTGAGAGAGAGAGAGAGAGCATGAGAGCATCACTAACACATGGCTGTGGGATGGAAGTGGTACAGCCGCACTATAGAACTGACAGCCTAGCAGATGCAGGCCTACATGTTTGTTCCAGAGAAATGAAAACAGTTGTGTAAGAGCCTGGACACAAATGGTCCTAGAAGCGATTTTTTTTTTCCACACTGGAACCAACCCAGCAATCCTTGAGTGGCTTACTAAATGATTACCCAAACAGAAGTACATCTTTATCATGACTATTTCTCACAATAAAAAGGAACAAAAGGTGAGGCTCTACAGAGTGACAACATCTGTCTCTAAAAGAGTACACATCACATGATGTGATCTATATAATTGTAAATGACAGTACATGGTGAACAGAAACCTGATGTGTGGTTCCTAGTAGTTCAGCAGCAGATGAAGGTTGGAAGAACATGAATGGCTAATGAGCCTACCATGTGCATCTGTGTGGTGGTGAACATGTTCTGCCACATCTTGGCTATGTCATTGTCAATAGGTTGGTGTGGTGTTTCATTATAGATACTGTTGGTGATATGTTTTGACAAACGATGAAAGGTTAGTGGAATCACAAGCATTTCATTCAACTATATGTGAATTTAGAATTACCTTGTAAGAAAATAGTACTTGGAAAAATGTGGATGGGGCTGGGGATGAAACTCAGCTTGAAGAGAGTCTGCCTAGCATGCACAAACCCTGGGTTCCATTCCAGCACTGCTTAAACTGGATGCAATGGCGTACCCCTATTAATCCAAACGCTTGGGCGGTAGAAGCTAGAAAATCAGAAGTTCAAGGTCATCCTCAGTTACATAGTAAGTTGGAGTCGAGCTTGAACTACATGAAATACTGTCTCCAATAAGTAAATAAAATTAAAATTTTATTAAGAAACAAGATTGGAGACCACTTTTTAAAAACGCAGCTGAGAACAAGTCACAATCCAGTTGTTAAAGATGAAAATAAAAAGATAGGTAAAAGATAGCATCTAAATACAAAAAGGAAGCAGGATTGGTTAACACATCACACAAAATCCTAAAACCTGAAAATATAGATAAATTTTAATTAAAAGTTTAGTTAGATTAAGCAAAGCAATAAAAGGAATGTTTCCTACCGAAGTTTATAGAGCACAATCAAAAGCACATGCAGGGAAAATCTATAGAATTAAATGGCTTTCCTACTCCTAACAAAAGAAAAAAAAAACCAAATCTCCTTCATGACCAATTTTTAAAAATGTTCTGAAAATTGTAATATCTAACACTGTAATTTATATCTTAACTGTTTTAAAGTATACAGTTATATAGTGTTAAGTGCATTCACATTACTATGCTAATAATCTCTAGAACTGCTTTCATTCCTGCAAAATGAAGGCTTTGTCCAAAGCTCAGGATTCAGTTGTTTACACATTTTAGTTGTATGATATCTGAGAAAACTCTGATTTAAGTAGTGGCAGTTACTAGCTTTAAAATAGTTTTTTTTTTTTTTTTTTTTTTTTTTTTTTTTTTTTTTTTTTTTTTTTTTTTTTCAATTTCAAGATGGGCTTTAGTCATACTGATACAGGAGCTTAAAAGAGAATTGTGGAAAGTTTTTATTTCCATGCTGAATAAAAATGTGACAGCTGCTCTTGTTATTATCATAAATAGAAAAGAAAGATCGACAAATTTGCAACAAACATTAAAACTATATTATGGCCTCAGAATAGATGGATATTGTGTCCTCATTTGCTGTTGCTGGACATAATGGCATGCTAGAAGCACGTTGCAGTCAGATGAGCCTGTTCCTGCCTGGGGTATAATTTTATCTGGCACATGCGTGTTGCAGAAGTGTGCTTGGTAATATAGTTCAGTGAGAGAGAACATAAACTCTCAGCCATCCCAGATATGGAAACTGATGAATGCTGAGCCTTTGTGTCTAATGACATGATAACCACGAGCCATTCCCTTGTATGGTAATGTCAGATTTGCTTTATTGCAGGGCCTGCACATGCACAGATGAACCTCACTGCATAAGGTGGTGCTCTGGGGGACTTCTCCATGGAAAATTTGGAAGTTACACTCCTTTCACAATGACTCTTGTGCTTTATTACAGAGTTAAAAAAAAAAAAAACGACCTATTTTTAAAAGTCGGAAGCCTTCAAGTGTTGCTGCAGAAGCCGGGGGCTCTTTGGAACATGTTTTGATCACTACTGCACGGTAGTGCATGGAAGGAATGCTATTAGGCGATTTTTTTTTTCTTTTGAGTTGGAGGATTTTATTTTCAGATGATTTATTGGTTCTACAGTGTGGATGCTTTTGCAGATATAATGGTCTATGTTCTGTAAGCTCTGACTTGTTTCATAGTAGCTATTCAGTGCTTAAATATGTTAACATCAAAAGAACACATTGCAAAAAGGTACTGGAACATAGCATTTGTTAAATGAGATTACAAAGAAATAGAGCAAACCTCCTAATTTAATATAAACATACCATGTAAATAGCCTGAAGTAGCTGTGACTTTTGAAGAAATCATGCTATTCTGAGAAATGGTTTCATAAAATCCAGACTCGATGTTGTGAAATACTTTAAGATATTATACTCACATATTTGTACCATGAGGCCTTTTAAAACAACAAAATAAAGCAACCATCATTCAATAACGTGTGTTTTCATGATTTCAGAAAGTTGCTTTTGGAAATAGGACTTTGGTAAGTTCTCTCACTCATGCATATGACATGCTCGTAGAAGCCCAGCTTCTAAGCCTGAGCCATGACTGTCCTCAAAATCCTTCCATGGTGTGTGCACCTGTGCTCATGCCTTTCCTGTCACAATGTTTCCCACCTGTGTTTTCTTGTCATAGTAAGAGTCTTGGGCCATGGACTGGAGATCTTTCTCATGCTGCTTATTGCTGGCGTTGATCAGGGGTTGGCTGGGATGAGATTGACCGTTTGGATTCATACATCTTGGACTCCTGTGATAACAGTGATCTCGTATTCTGTTTGTTAACAATGCAACCATCACACACTGTTCTTTCTTAACTATTGTTTTCTCTTAGCCTTTCAAACTGTAAGAATCGAAACACTTCTTTTAATTCAGTCCCATTGATAGATGGCTTTTGGTGTTTCTATGTCCAAACAATTTTATGGTCTGCTTTTTAAGATTTAGAGTTGCATGTTTTCTAAATGGCAATGTCAAGTAATTTGTTGCCCTTCTGTCTAAAATCTTTTAAGGAGGCTCTGTTGTTTTTAGAAGCAAGATCAGACTCTTGAGCATGCTGGGTAAGTTGGCTGTGTACCACATGGAGATACCAGTAAGATAGGATTAGAGGGAGGTAGGGTGTAGGGGAGAGTCCATCACCTTATCTCAGACATGATGCTTGCTAAGGGCATGATGATGCTTACATGGACATGAGACACCACTCATGTCACTGAATATAAATAAGACATAGGGCAAATGGAGCAGATTTATTTATTTATTTATTTATTTATTTATTTAAATTTGATAGAGTCTCATATTGTTCAGACCAACCTTGTACTTGCTATGTGGCTGAGTATGACTTTTAATAAGATAGTTATATCCTTGTCTTCTTGTCTCTACCTCCCAGGTGCACTGCCACATCTGGCTCATGGCTAGGTTAAGTTGTCTGTTAAGGATACTGTTCTTATAAAATTAGCAGAATTTTCTGCTTTTATAGAGATGGAGTCGAACATTGTCACCTTGCGAAGACAAATACTACTTTTTCCTTTTCTTTTTCTGTTTCTTTTTCTTTCTTTCCTCTGCTGATGATTAATTAACTCAGAATACCAGTACAATATTCAGTAAAGAATCTCTTAACTCACTAAAATGGTACCCAGGTACTCACTAAAAAGGTACAGAAGTACACATCCTTTCTTAGCAGTGATATTCACCTTAAACTTAAGGCCTCCTACATATGAAGCAGATACTTGTCCACTGATCTTCAGTCCTGAGAACATCACTGAGGTAGGTTTTTGGATTGTGTAAAAACATGGCTAACCCTTAGTCTGGATTGTTGAGCCAGACTTTGACATACGAATCTATTGGAGTCTTCATACTCCACTGGGATGAGTTACACTTCTAGATTGTTCAGTTAAGATAAAGGTCAAGGCGACTCTGTTTTGAGAGCTGTCAGAGGTGTGGATTTCCAGTAGATAAACCTTAAGGGTGTGGTGAAAGACTAGACCTCATATATGTGGTGAAATGTGGGGTCTGAGCAGCTGAGTGTTTTTCCTTAGACCAAGTTACAACAAGGAAGCTACAGTCAGGGTGGTTGGTTCTATCTTTACTAGATAGATGGATGGCAAATATACCAAAGGAGGAAAGTGACAGGAAACACAGAATTAGAAGAAGAAAGTCAGTAAGGCCACATTGAAAGGAAGCTAGCAGTGCAGGGAGACTATTTCTCTCCCCATTTTAACTAAAGCAGGAGTTCCCAACCTTCCGAATGCTGTGACCCTTTAATACAGCCCCTTATGCTGCCGTGATCCCCCAACCATAAAATTATTTCAGTTGCTACTTCATAACTGTAATTTTGCTGCTGTTATGAATTGTAATGCAAATGTGTGTGTTTTCTGATGGTCTAAGGTGATCCCTGTGAAATCATCCGTTGGACTCCCCCATCCCTCCGAGGGGTTGTGACCCACAGGTTGAGAAACACTTAACTAGATAAATCTAGAGGACTAGGTATGTGGCTTACCAGTGGCACACTTGCTAAGAGGGTCTCCTCCCAGACCCTGTTTTAGATACCACTTCCTTCAGGAATTCCTCTCCAGTGGCATAAACCAGAAATGATTTTTTCAAGTTCTTAAAGCAGTCGCATGCTACTTATAGTTCTTGACATAAATCTCCTGGTTTTCACTGGTTTTCAGGTTAAAGAATATAATTTACTTTGTGTTAGTAGTGTTTATATCATTGTGAGCGTCTGAGATAGGCGATGTGATTTCCAATGCTGGAGATCTGTGCAGGCTAATGTGCTTCCACTGAGATGAAGGTGGGAAATACTGTAGGACAGCCCTCTAGGAAGTCAGAACTGCCATGTGATGAGATTGCCAAAGAGCCCATGATCCCAGTACTTGTTGGAGGTGTGCGAATGTTTTCCCGTGTCCTCTACATTTACCTGGTGAAGCAGGAGCAAACCAGCTCTCCGTTTTCACCCACTTGGTGCTGGGATGAGGTTTGGTTCTAGCCATGGGCTCCATGATCTGTCCCAGGTGGCTTTCTAACCCCAAGGCCTAAGCATTTCCAACCCTGTTTTAGTTGCAATTCTTCCCCAGCTCCTGAGGCAAATCCATTGGAGTAGTATTTCCCTGTTGCTTGACTTTTAGTTTATATTCCTGAATGCTTTCACTGGTTGTTTTCTTTTCCTCGGTTTTTTTTTTCCTGTGCCCTCGGAGAAGTTATGTACTTCTGAACCTCTTGGGTACCACTTTAGTAAATTAAGAATTTAGTTCATGAATGGTACCCCAGTGGCCTGAAAGAGTTAATACAAATTTCTTAAGTACTTTATTAATTCCTAGGGAATAATTTATGCTGTAGAGTGTAGCCTGTTACAAATACCGTAGGGTATTTTTTTTTTCTTTTATGGTCTCTTTTGGAAAGGAGGCCCTGGAAACAAGTGGATGTTGGGCATAAATGTAAGAATCCTCCTTTATAAATATTTAAATGTATAATATGTACATAAGAGTATAGTTATTATAGTAGAGATTAGTTATTATAGTAGAGATTATATATAGTTATATAGTAGAGATTATTATAGTAGAGTCCGATTCCAGAGCATCCCTGAATCCCATGATCTTGGTAGGCAAGCCTCAGTGCTTCTCTCACCTCTAACATTGTCAGGGCACTTACATCAGATTGCAAACTAATTACACTCTCAGGTGTTCTGTATGTGTCTGTCTGTCTGCTCTCTCTCTCTCTCTCTCTCTCTCTCTCTCTCTCTGTGTGTGTGTGTGTGTGTGTGTGTGTGTGTGTGTGTGTGTGTGTGTGTATAAAGGCCAGAGACCAACCCTTGTGTTGTTCCTTAGGATCCATCTACTTTGTGTGGAGACAATATCTCTCATTGATTTGTAGTTTCCTGGTCAGCCTGGATGGCCAAGAATATACCTATCTTTGCCTCCTGAGAACCTGACATCAGTGCTTGTCCCCACCCTTGCTTTCTCTTTCTTTCTTTTTCTTTGTAGATGTGGATTGTGGGAATTGAATTCACGTTCTCCTTCTCTTCCTTACAAAGCAAGCACTCTCCCACTGAGTCATCTTCCAGTCCGTTCTGTTTTAATGCAGCACCCAGATGCACTGCCTTGGTTCACTTCTTGGTCTTGCATTTAGATTACTATATGATCTTAGGCAATTTAATTAACTTCTCTGTTCCAGCTTTCCTTACTTATAGACTAGAATGATACTGGCATGTCACTCAAAATTGTTATAAAGTTAAGTGCTCAATAAAGGTGAGCTATTATCTTTTATTGTTTATTGTTAGGACCTTTTAGATAGATCAAATGAAATCAGTGATGGAAAGTAGCAAGGAGAGAGTCTGGAACATGGCAAAAGACATTACATAGGAGAACATTTGCTAATGTTGTTAATTGCATGAGGCTCCTTTGAGATGATGCGAAAGGCTACAACTAATGTGAAGTGTTCTGAATCTCTGGGCCTTCACACGTGGGCTCTGTCCTACCTGTGCAGTGTGTGCCCAGCTTTTGTACCTGCCACACAGAGTAATGGCTGGCCTGCTCTTTCTCCACTTTGCCCCTAGGCAGTAGTTTCTCAAAGTGAACTTTAGCTTTGTCATTTTCCTCATGTCCCTCTGCATCTCAGCTTCTCTTACAGCTTTGCTGCTTCCTTCCCCAGTCCTCCATTGTCCTCCGCTGCCCTGCAGATACAATTAAAAAATATCCTGTATGGAGGTGCATAACTTTGACTTTATGAGGGCTGTGGTGTGGTGATAAGAGCAGGATCTTGCCCTCATTAGATTGCAGCTTATTATCACCTACAGAGAAGGTTGTCATTGGACTTGCTATCGGAAGAGGAGGCTGGCTCCTCAGGCCGGAGAGTGGAATAGGCTGGGAGAGGCTGATGGGAAGAGCTGTGTTTACAGTAGGATGACATTCAGCTTGGCTCTTGGACCTGAGCATGACTGAGTATGAAAAGATGATGTGCCAACGAAGTATTGTCTCAGCACATGGGCAGGACTTGCTTTGTGGAAGCAGGAGAGCAAGAAGGGAATGGTATAGGCAAGGAGCCCATGTGGCTATTTTTGTCACAGTTATGTATGTCTTGAGACAGCATCCTGGACTGGATTATTCAGGACAGACTCCTTGAGGCTATCTGGCTCTTGATAAAGTAAACAGTTGAGAAAGAGAGTTTGGAAATTTTGTATTTCTTATTTAGGCTAGTTCTTTAATGTAACATAGTTATAGACCTATATATATGTTGTTGATGGTGAGGTACCCAAAGCTACTTTGAATCCATCAGTATATAATAGGTCAAAGTGAAGATACTCACTGAAGTCCAGCAAAACAGGATGCATATGCCATGGATGAAATAGGTTGTCATTTAACAATGAGCTTGGAAAAAATAAGCACAAAGTTTGCCAGGGCCTCTGCAGTCATTGCCTTCTGGGAGAGCATGCTCTGGCAGGAATGTACTCACAGCAGAAGTGTACACAGTATTCTATGAACTTCTGAAACCAGGAATCCCACTCTCTCCTGCCATTCCAAATTGATGGAGTGTTTGCCTGATTATTGCTTTGTTTTCAGTGTAGTTTGTCTAGTGGGACAGATACATTGACCAGCAGAGTTCTGTATTCAGTCTTCTTGGCAGTTATTTCTTTTCTTGTAAATTGCTAATCATTCTGATAATGTCATTTTGCTTTATATAATTGATTGCCTTAAACTTTCTTGTGCCTGAGTCATTTTTCCAGACTCTAATCGACTGTAGGACTGTGAGGAGGTCTTTGGGTCACAAGACAGAATCTTCTCCAGTCTTACCTTATCTAGCTTGTGAGGCCATTGGTAACCTTTTGCTGAAATACATAGAAGAGGTCATACAAACCCCACTGGTTTGTAATGCTAAGCCATGCATTTATGTTCATTTCTGAGTATGTTATTGGCTTTGCAAAAATTAAAAAATATATATATAATTATTAGATTCTTCAACACTAAAGATGAAATATACTGGTGAAGAATCTGACTTCAACTGTTTCTTTTAATTATTAAAATTTATTTTTATTTTATGTGTATGGGTGTTTTGCCTGCATGTATGCCTCCTACACCATTTATTCACCTGGTGTCTGCGGAGTCTAGAAGAAGTTGTTAGATCCCCTGGAACTAGGATTACAGTTATTTGTGAGCCACCATTATGCACGCTAGGAATTAAATGTGAGTCATTTGCAAGAGCAGTCAGTGCTCTTAACCACTGAGTCATCTCTCTACCCTACCCCTTCACCTGATTTATACTTGGGGCTAAATGTTAAAGGAAACATCTGTTAGTTAATCTTGTAGTTCCTTTGACCAAATCCCCAGCAATAAACAACTTGAGGGTTTATTTTGGTTCAAAGTTTGAGGATACAGTCTATCCTGGCCAGACGGCATAGCAGCAGGAGGCTGGAGCAGCTGGTTACTTTGCATGTATGTTCAGAAAATGAAGAGATGAATGGATGCTCAGCTTCATTTCTCCTTTTATTCCATCTGGAAACTCAGCCCATGGAATGATGACACTACATTCAAGTTGGGTTTCTCTACCCAGTTAAGTCTTTCTGGAAACACCTTTATAGATATACTCTTTGGTTTGTTTCTATTGTGATTCTATTGCCAACTCAAGTTGACCGTCAAGATTAACCATTACAGGAAGTACAAGATAAATTTTGTTAGTGACACCTTATTGCCCTAGGATCAATAATACTGCATACATAGATATTCAGTAAAACTAACATGTATTATTATAAAAAGTAAAGCTATAGGAATTGAAACAGATTTGAAAATATGGTTTCTGCTAAATATCTATTGTCCTGAGAGTCTGTTGCCATTATTTTTAGTGCATAGCTTTGTTCTTCCATGATTGGTTATCCTTAAAGACTTGATGAAATTTTATTGAAATTTCATGAAGATTTTATGTCTTCTGTTCTTCTATCAGCCAAAAGCAGGGGAATTTATTAACTAGGAAAGTTATATTTGTTCATGTAAAATTAATAAAAATTGATAAATCATTTTGTTTCCCTAATAATTTATTTTCATTATTTAAAATGAACATGAAGGGGAAGGGAAAAATGACTTAACAACATTTTATACCTGGAAGAGCAGAGATACAGAAGAGTCAGGAATAATAGACAACAGGGTAGTTAGAAATTGGCATGCTAGTAATTACAATAAATGTAAATAGACTAGATCATTCAGTTAATAGACAAATGTGGTCAGATTGGATAAAATCAACAAAAACCCAAGCTGCTTGCTTTATAAGAAACATGCCAAACAGAAGGTTACAGGAAGCAGTGGACTGGAAAATTGTATTTCAGACTCATGCTAATCAAAAGGAAGTTGGTGTAGCTGTATTGAGATCAGATAAAATAGATATCAAAGCAGAAACCATTGGAGATGAAGATCACTGCATAGTGTAAAAGTCTTAGTTCAGTAGATACAGGGCTTTGGCATCCAAGAGCTCAGGAACAAAGTGCAGAAAGTTAAAAAAAAAAAGAGCAGAAATAGAAGGGAAAATGACTAAATCTACAACCTTACTGGGACATTTGCACATGTTTTTGAATAGCTAATGAATTGTCAGGTGGAAACTCAGAAACATAGAGACGATTGAAGAGCGTGATTGACAGGTTTGACCTCATAGACATAGATCATTAGTTTCTCTGTATTTGACTCTGCTCATGCACACACAGGTTCACCATTGATTATGTACAGGACTGTAAAGCAAGTTCCAGTACATTTCAAGTAATGGAGACGGTGTGATTTCCCTAACCAGCAAGGGATTGTGCCAGAAATAAGTTAAGAGGTGAAAGGATACCTCAGTTTAGAAATGGAGCAGTATATTTATAGGTGATTATATCTTTGCAAGTTTTATTGAAACCTTTTATATAAAGGGAGAAAACTCATTTAAAAACAAAATACTATGTGTTGCTGAACTTCATCATTGTATGAATTGACATAGTTTAGAATTTTTACATTTGAATATTTGATACTTACACATTCTATGGACTTTCTTGAGAACTCTCCCTTCCAAAAGACTTGAGATTGTGTGCTGGAGGATGGAAGGAGGGGTTGCCAGAACCAGGTTCGTTTTCACTGACAACATGAAATGCACTTCCAGACTTGCAGCCTGAGCTGAGCCTACGTTTGGAGTCCTTGACTTCCCATTTATGGGAATTTGAAGCTCAGACTAGTTGAGGAATGTTATTTCCTGAGCCATGTTTAAACAGTAGCAGAGGAACCTCTAGTTGCTCTCACTGATACATTGTATTGTTTTACTACTCTTTGTTTTGGAGGAAAAACATATATAGATACATACATATGTACGTGTATATATTTCATATTAGTTGTGTGATTTTTTACAGATTATTATTATTGTTGTTGTTGTGGCACCTTACTTTTTAAAGTGTCAAATAGCATGCAAGCATTCATGGTTGCTTATAATGGACTGAGTTCTGAACTGAATTTTGAAGGGGTGGGAGTTAAAATCAGAATGGACTCTGGTTTGAAGAAGTAACCCAACAGATGGATGTAGGGATAAGCTATGCACATGGCTGAGTGCAGGGAGTCTATTGTGAGGGCACATAGGAATTATGAATGTTAGCGACGTGTGTGTGTTCGCTATGGTCATATCCTATCGTCTCATTACTTCTTTCTCTTTTAAATTTTCCCATTACCCACTTCAGTCTCTTTTCTTAAGGAAGTTCTTTGTGCTTTGTTTTCCATTCTCCCTGTAATCTTTTTTGAGTAGAGGCTGATATAAGTAATGGCATGGAAAATGCAAGAACCATTAAGCCCATTATATCCTGCTCAGCTGTCCTTTCTGAAGAGTGCTTGACTTTATTCGGGTTAGCTCTTCCACACTTGCATGAGTATGTTTCATCTTGGGGTTATTTTGAAAATTGATGCATTTAGAATAAAAGTAGGTGTAACCTCCTTTCACGTTTGTATTTATAACATGCACTGAATGTAGAACTCTCCTGTCTCCTGATTTTTTAAGTACCCATAATTTCTGAAAAGTCTAAGGCACAAATGAATTGTTAAATCTGTGTCCCTGTTTGAATTAGTAACACACTTGCTTCATTTCTACTCTTTATAAAATTGAGGAAGTTACCATGTAGCTCTCTTCTTGAGTGAGGAGTGCTAGGATGGAACCCCGGGTCTTGTACATGCTGGGCATCACTGAGACATAGCCTCAGCCACCCGCAGCCCTTATTAGCAGTGCCCTCAGTGGAGTATCTGAATTGGCTGGAGTTGGTTTTCAAATTCTTCATGGAACACCTAGACCTTCCATAAGCAACAATGTTGTTGCCCAGGTCTCTGTTGTGACCCGAAACTACTAGTAACTGAACTGTGAGACAAAGACAGTGCATGTCATAAAGGGCTCATGCTGGTCATTTCTGGATGAAGGACTGTTCACCCAGGATTCGTTATGTATAGATCAGTAAGAGATGAGGACTCACCTGTTTGAGCAAGACCTGGCTCAGCCTCCACATAGGTGTTCCTCCATGCTCTCAATGGCACCCTTTGAGATTAAGAAACTTGCCTCGCTAACAGCTGACCTGGTAGCAATGGACTCCAAATATGTTTTAGACCACTATCTAGGTAGTAAAGATGGAGGGCTGTGTGCCAATCAGAAGACAATATACTTCCTTTTATGCTTCCCATTTGTGTCTGGGAAGCTGAAACACAAGTTGGTACCTGTGATCACTCCAGAAAATATTTTTCTGGGTAAAATTTTGATATGGGGAACATTATCAAAGTTGCATTTAACTGTCTTAACCTTTTTAGTTAGATAATCTATTTGTGCTAGTTTTCTTAACAGCTTCTGAAAAGAATCAAGTCAATCACTGCTATATAATTTTCCATGTAAACCATAGCCACCCACATTCATTAAATCACCTGCAGTTGATTCTATTTCATTGGCAATTCATATTGACTTCTTAGTAGACTGTTTAAATAGCTCTGCTACTAAGACATTAACCTTTGGCCTTATTAAAAAATATGTCCCAAAGGATTAGAGCAAAATATTATTGACTAGACCATGCTTAAATATTCCAAAGGAGAAATAGCCTGAAACAAAATTAAAGAAGGTACTAGAGGTAAACTCATGATCATGTTAAAGAGGCTTTTCTATGTGTGACAGTAGATGCTTAAAATAATCCCCCAGACAAACTTAATGCCTGTGAGTGTAGCTTATATTCTCCAATATGTTGGGAAAATCTAATTATATGATTATAGCTAAACTGAGGTTTATTTCTGTTTTTTTTCATTAAATTGGGGTGGGACATATATGGTCATATTGAATCATTTTTCAGTTATTTGGTAATTCAATTGGGTATTTTATTAAAACTTGCAAGAAGGCTTTTTAAAAATAAAATAACTGAAAAAAATTTTTATATGTAAAGATTTAAATATTTCCTGAAACCAAAGCCAATGTTCTTTGTTAAAATATAAGTATTCATTAAATAGGTAACAGTTACTATATGTACTTATATGTGTATATATCTTTGTATGTACACATCTATCTACATATGCGTATGTATATAAATGTGTGTTTGTCTGTATATGTGTGTGTGCTGAGGAGCCAAACACAAGATCTTGTGCATTAATACATACTTGGCACATGTCCTACCACTGATCTCTACTCCACAACAGAGTTACTTTTAAAGGGTATCTATCCATTGCCAGTTGAAAACTTAAATCTGAATACATCTATCAGATCTCTAGTCAGGTTATATATCTATTCTTTGCATCAGATCTTCATATCTTCTTCACTTTCTCTGTTTTCTTCTTCATGTATGCCTTTCACAGGAGAAATAAGTAGCCATCAGGTGCATGTACCATCAGCTTTCTTCCAAATCTCCCATAGATTTGTCTTTGTAGATCCCTCTCTCACCATTTATACTCTAACAGATGTTTCTGATCCTATTTCAGAAAACAACCACCAAATACATCTTTAATTCCAAAATTAATTATCAGTAAAACATGTTGAGATCTTCTGTTCCCTCCTAGTCATGTGTAGGAAGGGCAATGTAGCGCTTCAGGACACATCTTCTGAGTTGACTTGATCTTGCCCTTATGTCTTTTTCTGTTCTCAGAGTTTAGACTACACAGCTGTTGGGCATGTGCTATCCCTCCACTTTGTTCTTACTGCCCCCTCTCACCATGAACAATGTGGTATGAGTATGGCACCCCATTGCTCTAGTTCTTGACAACAGTGTTGACCAAGGTCTTACAGGAACTTCTATGGCATAGCTTTTCAGAATCTTGGTAGGGGTTCTTACTAAATGTAAATGATGCTTGTAGTTTTTGAAAATTGAGATAATGTTTGTCCCTCTTCAGGTTTGCTATACCTTTAAAATTTGTCAGTCTCTTTACTTTTTGGTGAAATGTAACAGAAAGTGCATAAAGCAGATGTACAGTTCAGCCAACTGTAAAATAAACACCTGAGCAATCACCACCCAGACATGAAGCAGGACATTGCCAGCTCCCAGCAGCCCATGTGTTTATCACCTCTTTAAAGATTAAGGCTGGTGTTCCACCAGCTCCTGTGGTGTAATTTGCATAGTAAGCTCTGGCTTTGTGGAGCAGCTATGATTCTCTCCTTTAATATCTTCATTATCTCTATACTTTAGTTTTTTTCATTCCAGTATTTAGTTTTTGTGTACATTCTAAATGTGATTTCTTCGAAACAGGCTAGTAGCTAGGCATTCAATCTGTGATTATTTGTTACAATGTAATGTAACTAAATAGGATTTCTGAATCTTTTTCAAAACTCTTATTAGCTTGCTTCCAGACAACTAATTTCAGAGAGTCCCTCTCTCTTCTATACACAATGATATATCTTTCAATGTTTTAAGCATTTCATTTGAAAATCTGATCTCATAAGGGGGATAGCTAACTGACCACATCAACCTATTGAAGCATCTCCTCCACTTCTTGTGGGAGTTCACATGTTTCTATCATCAGGAACTTACAATCTTAGAGGCTCTGGGTGCCTCCGCTTCCCTGAAACAAACAAACAAACAAGCCAAATCACAGACACTACCAAACAACAACAACATTTAACAGCAACAATAACAAAACTAGTGTGTGAATTAACAGTAGAGATCCTGGGGTTATCCCACTTGATTTGATACTAGAGATGAGGATCTCCAGCCTTGGATGAACAAAGTTTTTGGGGTTCAAGAGTTTATGATACCGTGTGCCTATTGCATCTGTGGTGACAGCCTCGTCACCATCTTGTGCTGGGTTTACTATCGTGATTCTCCATTGTGTTTACCTCTTTCTTGTGTATTGTACAAGTAGATGTGTTTCTCAATTTTGTTTGCTTTTTAAAATCTATGTTTAGCAATGCAGAGACTCTAGAATAATACAATGAAACACTCTTGGACTGATGCAGAGGCTGTTCTCCTTCGGTTCTTGAACTGGCATGATGATCTTTGACAGTTTGTTTCAATAGTAACTTATTTTAATGAGGGGGAAATATTTGGAATGATTAGCTAATCCAATCATTAAATGTTCTTTTAAGCTTGCAG
The DNA here is from genome assembly GCF_008632895.1 of Mastomys coucha. Classification (NCBI taxonomy): domain Eukaryota; kingdom Metazoa; phylum Chordata; class Mammalia; order Rodentia; family Muridae; genus Mastomys; species Mastomys coucha. The sequence continues at coordinate 135,605,125 of NW_022196905.1, forward strand.
CATAAGTTAAGGTATGACTCATAAAAACCTTTTTCTATAAAAGCAATGTCAGAATTAAGTGCTCACTGCATTCGCTATGCAGTTAGGATTTTCTGTGGATTGAGGGTGGAGGGAGCTCTAAGCGTTACTATTGATTTTGAAAATTAATGTAATTGGCAGCCATACTCTAGAAGACTTGAGTTTTTAGCCCTTTGTATGTGCTTGCGCTACCATAAATAAGAATGCATTCTGTGTGGTGCCAGGATGTTGGCTTTAAGATTTACTAAGAGCAGTAAACACCTTAACTACTAATTTTTCTCTTTTTGACAAATATGTGTTAAAAATGGTATGCCCACTTCTAGGTTGTAGTTTTAGAACATTAAATGCCCCAGGTTTTTGTTGTTGTTGTTTGTTTGCTTGTTTGTTTTTGTTTTTTTGTTGTTTGTTTCTGGAAGTTCTAAATTGGAGACTTGGTTTACAAATTTCCTCTCTGAACTGCAGGAGCTAGCATTATCCTCATGGGCATTCCTACCACCCATTTGTACTGACCACAGAGACCCAGATCAACCCCCTGGAACTGCAGTATTAATGAGGGCAAAGCTTGGGACTGGCCAGAGTGTCAAGGAATGGCTGCCTTTTCTTGTTGGATTATTGGTTGTGAGCAGGCTGCCATTTGGCAGCTCTCCTGGTTGTGCAGAATGTAGCACATTGAGGAGCAGAGCCAGGGCACTCTAGGCTTCTATTCTCCAGGGAATCGAGGCTCCCAACTTAAAATACTCCACTCCAGGCTGTACACCTGTAGGATGAGCATGTTCCCTGTCTTTAAGCTTTCATTCCACAGATTTGAGAGGTCCAACCAGTGTCTGAGGTGAGCTGGCAACTGGGGAGTGACACTGACAGGCCACCGTCATCAGAACCACAGAAGCTACTGAAAGGAAAAATTAAAGCTTTGGACCTGTGTTGACTAGGAAAAATTATGGGCCTAAAAATCCATCACAAGCTGGCCCACATAGGCCTGAGAATGAACAAGCAGTCTGTTAGACATCCTGAGAACTAGCAGGTCAAGAAGACATAAACTACATGTCTGGGCAGATATGGTTTAAGGTCAGATGCTCTGTTGACTCAGATTAATACCAACCTTAGGAATTTTCCACTCTGTTCTGCACGTAATAGTTAATATTTGAACAAGCCAATCATGTACGGCCACACTGATCCCTTTGTTCCCTCAGACCTTTTCCCTATAAAAACCCCTAACTTTCAAGCCTTGTGGTCGGCTCCACTATCTCCTGCGTGAGATAGGTGTGGTGCCGAACTGGAGTGCCCCGAAATTAAAAACTACCTCTTGTAATTACATCAAGATGGTCTCTCGTGATTCTTTGGGTGCATGTCCTCCCGAGATTTGAGTGGAGGTCTCCCCCAGGGGTCTTTCACTACGTTTGTAGCTTTTAAATTATTTGCTTTTGCTTGAGATGAGAGATTTGACCCCTGGCCAGCAATATACTCAAATAAAACATTTTTGGATACCTTGTCTAAAGTGTCTCCTCTTATAACAGGTTGCTGCAGTGATCTGTAGTGTTGATCTCTTGTCAGGACATTGGGGCTCCTGTTTGGAGCACTGTGAGATGCTGAAGCAGCGATTCCAGGACAGCTTCTCTAGTAAGAGTCTCACTTTGACGAGTCCAGCAGATTCAAGCCGGTATCTTCAGGTTTCGCGGGATTCCTTGGGGTTTGCTGCTCTTCACTGCATCCTGGAACTGCTGCAGAGAGGAGTGATGCTGTTAAGGAAGTCTGGGAGAGTTCTGTCACAGCTGTAGCCCCTGGAGGTTGGAAAGCTCTGGCAGAATGTCCCAAGGCATATGCTTCACTCTGGAATCACTGTCCTCATTTATAGCAACAGAAACTTCCACAGAGAAACTGTGCAAGCAAAATGGGACAATAATTTTGGGTGTGCTTCTGATATTCTATTTTGTAAGCTACATAACATCAGGGACAGACAGAGAGGTCCCTCCTTATATTTTGTTTTCACCATCCTTAGCTCAGAAGACCCTTTCTTTCACCCCTCCCACCCCCACCCCCACCCCCGACCCTTGTCCCTTGTCCCCATCAGTTTCTTATTTAAGGTTAGAATGTGAACTCCAAGAGGTCAGAGGTCAAATTAGCTTTGTTCTCTGTTAATACTTTTGGCTCACCACAATCAAGTATACAATACACAATCTGTTGAATGGGTGAGTGAACCTCTTAAATTACCTACATCTCAGTTGCTGGTGGGTTGAGGCTTACTAGGCAGATGTAGAGAACAGTAGGCATCCTAAAACAGGTTGATTTATGTAGTGGGTAGCTCTGTGCTAGCTGGCTTCAGGCCAGGCCGGTGATATAAGCAAATGAAGCAGGTCTGTGTGTTTACTGAGGGGGGGAATTAGGAAAAAGCAGTCTGTAAACAAATTGAGGCATTTGGCTCTCTGCTTCTCTGTAGTTTGGCCTCTTAGATTTACTGATCCCATTTTTCAGCAATAACTCAGTTGCTGAAGCACATAACTCTTTCTTTCTAGGGTGTTTTAATACTTTGCAGGAGTATGTGACTAGCTAATGGTGATTAATGGACAGATTTTGTAACCTGGGCCCACTGTTGTCACTGCTGTCCTCATCTTAGGGTTTCCCGTCTTCATAGGTGGTGAGGATCTTATTACACAAGTGAAGCTCAACTGGAGGGAATGTGGGAGTTGGAGTTAGGGGGATTGCATGTTAGAAATGGTGCTTCCCGTGTGCATACGAGGTACGTGACATGGATAGCGATCGTTCTTTTTTTGTTTTTTGTGTTTTTCTGAGACAGGGTTTCTCTGTGTAGCCGTGGCTGTCCTGGAACTCACTCTGTAGACCAGGCTGGCCCCGAACTCAGAAATCCACCTGCCTCTGCCTCCCAAGTGCTGGGATTGAAGGCATGCACCACCACTGCCCTGTTAACAGTCAGTTTTTAAGCACATTTGGATTGTGAGTCCTCAGATCATCATTTATACCACGTGTGCTGAGACTTAAAACTGGTGAATCACATGCCTGTTGTTAATAAGTCTTGGATTGAACAATAAAGTGGCAAACTGCTGTACTATAGAAATGATAATTCTAAGCATGTATGGAAATTTCAGAGGCAACACATGCTTAGTTATCTCTGCTATATTCACTTTTAAAATCTTTTATTTCTTTGAGATTTTCATACATGGTTTCATCATATTCATTTCCTCTCCCCTGCTCTTCCCAGATCTGCCTCCTTTTCCTAACTACCCAACTTCGTGTCATTATTATTATTTAAAACCTCATTAAGACTAATTTGTGCTGGGTGTTGGTGGCGTACACCTTTAATCCTAGCACTTGGGGAGGCAGAGGCAGGCAGATTTCTGAGTTCGAGGCCATCCTGGTGTACAGAGTGAGTTCCAGAACAGCCAGGGATATACAGAGAAACCCTGTCTCAGAAAAAACAAAAACAAAAACAAAAGCAAACAAACAAACAAAAAGACTAATTTGTGCTTCCCAAATATTCTTAGATGTGTGGTCTTCCACTGGGCATGGTCAACTTGCCAAGTGCTACATGATTAGAGAAAACTGTCTCTCCTAACAGCTAACAATAACCAATAGTTCCACAGATAGGGGTAGGATTTTCTGCCCAACCCCTGTCTCTGTGCTGGGATTTGATCTGACTTGAGCTTGCATAGATTTTGTGCATTCTGTCTCAGCCTTTATGAGTCCATATGTTTAGCTGCCCTGCTGTGCTAGAGCTCAGTGTCTCCCTGTGGTTGTATTATGACTCTGGCTCCATCTGCCTACTCTTCTGCAGTGTTCCCTGAACTTTCAGTATATATGTGTCATTTAGGGTTGAGCATTCTGTAGTCTCAGACTTTGCATGTAGGCTAGTTGTGGGTCTCTGTGTTAATTGCCATTTACTATAAATAGAAGCCTCTCTAATGAGGGGTTGTGGGAGACAAGAATGAGTCATTAGGAGTTGGTTTAATACTGTATCCATTAGCAGAGTACTTGTAGTATATTTCTCCCTACTACCTATGACCTGTCTAGCCATGGATTCTTGCTCTGATAACAGTACTAGGTATGGGTTTCTTTTTGTGGCCTAGGACTTAAATGCAGTCAGAAAATATTGGTTACTTTCAGGATGCTTGTGTGACTCTTGCATCAGTAGATATGTCTTGCCAGGGCAGTCATTATTGTAGCTTCTAGGGTTCACAGTTTCGTCAGATTGGTGTTTACTTGTCTCCTCTGGGTGCATGCATGGTACCTTCCAGCACTGTGAAAGCTAGCAAGTACAGACATACTTGCAAGTGAACACCAGCTTGATTTTATCATTTTTTATGACTTGAGTATATGTTGTTTTCTGCAATGAGGTTTTATTTTCAAGTTCTAGAGCAGGGGTTCTCAACCTGTGGGTTGAGACCTCTTTGGGGGTCAAGTGACTCTTTCACAGGGTTTGCTTAAGACTAGCAGAGAACACAAGTATTTACATTATGATTCCTAACAGTAGCAAAATTACAGGAAGGAACTATCAAATGAAAATAATTTTATAGTTGGGGGATCACCACAACATGAGGAAGTGTATTAAAAGGGTGCAGCATTAGGAAGGGTGAGAACCACTGTTGTAGAAGTTAGACCAGAGCAATGGCAATAGCCTGTGGTGTTTGGTGGGATTTATGTGACCTTACTGGCCAACAATTCCAGAAAGAAGTAACCCATGGGGAGAGAGAGAGAGAGAGAGAG
>NW_022196905.1:135610253-135671629 GCF_008632895.1 Mastomys coucha
AAAAAAAAAAAACAAAAACGTTTCCTAAGTGTTTATTTTGTCTCTCCCATAATGCCTCTGTGTTACTTTTCCACTTCCTGTCCCACCTACTGGCAGCTTCTCTATGTTCTACCTCACCTTGTTGCTCCTGTGACTGTTATCCATCCCTGTGTGTCTTCCTTCTTTCCATGCCTAGTGCCCATACCTTACCTTCTCATCCCCTGCCTTCTATTCTTTCCATTTAATCCCACAGCTTGACTCTTTCCATGGTTGTTTTATGAATATCAGTATTTTCAAATCCACTGGGAGAGGTGCTGCTCCTGACTTTGCCACCAATCTGGAACCATTGCTGAAACATGTCCTTTGGTCCTGTGAAGTAGGTAGGGTGCTTCCTAAGTACCTTAGAAAGGAAGAAAACGCCATAGTCATGTTACAGCCAATGTGGCTGGGCAATTTTCTAATCATAATCATTTAAAAATAACATGATTTTTTGAATGTTTACTCAAAGCCTTATACTGATGTTAGATCAGGGTCCTTTTTTTTTTCAGGGTGATTATTTAAGCCTCTATAGTGATGAGATAAGGAAGTCAGCTGTGTGCATAACCAGGTGGTTTTAAAACCCTCTTCCCACACTTTGGAGCAGGTTAATTCTTCAGTGGCAATCCTCATTTTCTCTACATTGAGTTATATCTTGGTATCAGGCTTTATTGCAAAACTCTCAGACCTAAAGGATTTAAAGTTTATTATTGCGATTTTGGAGCAGGATGGGAAGGAAAGGAAAGAAAATAATTTTCCTGAGTGAAGGGACCTTGTTCTTATAATAGCATTTTGATCTGAGGACTGAGCTGTGATAAATAACTCTGCCTGAGAATCTGGATGAAATTAACCCTGGGAGAACCCCATATCTCCCGAGGCTCAAGGTGGCCGATTATGACTTGTGTAATGTGTTTTCACATAGTTTGGTACACAAATGTGCGTGTGAGCAGGGTTTAAATTCAGCCTGTTTTCAGTTTTTCTTTTCTACCCACTTGAAGTCTCCTTTAATAGGATTTTTTTCTATCATCCGCTTGAATCTTCTCGTTTTATCATGCTGCACTGGAGAGCTGTTTGAGCAGCAATTTGACTTTGGGAAGAGTACAGTTTTAAATGTATTAATTTGAGGCACTCTATAAACTAACACTATAATGAGAAATAGTATTGAAACAAACTTAGGGAAAATGTCATTTGTACAATCTGTTTTGTTTTTCTAGAATATATTTCCTTGTACTATCTAAAAGTTGCCTTTTGAGTAGTACTTTAGTTGATATTTTAGTTTTAGTTTTCTGTGCTTGACTTACTGGACTTGTGGGGAAATCATGAATGACTTTTTTTTTTTTTTTTTTAGGTTGAAAGCTTGTATTTCTCTTCAGGTTTTTTAGAAGTTCATAAAAATTCATTTTAAAAGTCATATTTTGTATTCTATTTAACTTATGAAAATATTATGATCAAATATGCATTGTGCTTAATCTTAAAGTAGTGTCAGGTTTTGACAAAGATTTATTTAATTTTATTTTGAAGTATCTGTAGGTTCACACAAAGTTGTAAGAGATAATGCAGAATGCCCTTCCTTTTCCCTTTGCAGAGAACCACCCATCTATGGTAACATCTCCCTGTTCATGGTCCTTGGAAACCACTGATGAGTACATCTCTGTATTTGTCATCTTAGGAGTTGTATGGATAGAAGCTTCAGCGATCGCCTTAAAAAAAGGTCTCAGGACAGTTCTTTGGTACTTCATCTAGATTGCTGTAAATATCAGCATTTCATTTGTTTTTTTTTTCCTGTAGAGGGCCTTCACATAGAACAGTGCTTCTCAGTCTTTCTAATGCTGTGACCCTTTAATATAGTTCCTCATGTTGTGGCAACACCTCCCACTCATAAAACTATTTTGTCGATACTTTGTACTATAATTTTTGCTATTATAATGAATAGGAATATAAATATCTGGCATGCAGAATATCTGATGTTGTGACCCATAGGTGAGAACCACCGACAAAGAGAGCATCTACCACGGGGAGCATCAGGATTGCTTGTTTTGTCTCTTTCAGATAACGCTGCTGAAAATATTTGTGCTTGTACACTGTCCATTTGTGGGGGGAGGGTATGCTAAATGACCAAGAATATAATATTTAGGTTATATGTTAATTGCATTTCTGCAATTACACTCTAGAAAAAATATAGTATATATTAATGAAAGTTACTTAAAATATGATTTTTAATTTTGCTTCTGGAATTTTCCACTTGATATTTTCAGACTACTGTTGATTTTAGCTAACTCAAACCGTGAAAAAATAAATTTTGAATAAAGGAGACTAATGTGTCTTTAAGTATCTGTATGTCTGCACCTTATTTTATTTTTTATTTACAGCCCCCTGATACTGAACATTTTTGATGTGCTTATGTGTCCTCTGTATATACATTTTATTGTGTCTTATTTTCCAGTTGGGTATTTTCCTCTGTTGAATTTTGAGAGGTTTTTTTGGTTTTTTGTTTTTGTTTGTTTTTTTACATATTTGGAATATTTTTTCTATATTGAACATAGAACTAATAAATGTTTTTCTTGTCTCTCTGTAGCCTGTTTTTTCATGTCTGTTTGTTCACTGTGTAGTTTTAATTTCTTAATTATAAATTTAACTCTGTAATCAAGCCTTATGTACAGTAGAATAGAGAAAATATGTTACCCCAAAGAACTATTATAAGGGCATCAATTTTTAGACCTCACGAACAAAGGGAGTGGAATGCTATCTTGCGAGCAGGCGTGGTCTACATCAGTAGTTTTCAACCTTCCTAACACTGTGACCCTTTAACACAAGCTCCACATTTTGTGGTGACCCAACCAGAAAATTATTTTTGTTGCTACTTAATCACTGTAATTTTGCTACTGTTATGAATCATAATGTAAATATCTGATATGCAGGACATCTGACATGTGACCCCAAAGGGTCGAGACCCACAGGCTGGGAACCACTTGTCTTTATGATGAAGACACAGGTCACCTGTCTTAGTGATGTCCACAGCTTCCGAGACCTAAGAGCTTCATGGCTTTCATGTTGTTCATGTTCCTTTCTCCTTGCCAGAGGCCGCATGCTTGCCATCTAGCCACTCAAGTCCTGGCAGTGGATAAACTATGAAAAATGAGCCCTTTGTGTTCAGTATAGCATTTGCCATGGAAAGATGCCAGGACCATGATGCTCAGAGTAAAGTTCTTCCTCTAGATGGTCCGGCTGTTGGTACCACATGCATATAAACTAACACTCTGGGACATAAACCTTGGGAATCATTCAGTGAAAGAAGAAATCCTTACAACCATACCCTTTCTGTCCAGTGTTCAGAACATGAACGTTTCATGCTGCCTTTGGATCTTAGTCTGCAAATGGCTCAAAGAAAATGAGGATGGAGGGCTTCTCATTGAATATGTTTCGGAACACAGCAGGGGTGGGTTATGGCTTCACACTCCTCTGACACCAGCATTTGAGAGATAGAGGCAGAAGGATCAGGAGTTCAAAACCAGCTTGGGTATATAGCGAGACCCTTTCTCATAGCCGTTGCTCTCATAATAACAGCAGCAGCAGCAGCAGCAACAACAACAGTCACTCTTCCTCCCCAACCAAACCAACCCAAAATCTCAACCTCAAGCACCACAGTGGAGTTGGTCAAGGCTGACTGCAGGCTGCTCTTGACAACTGCAGCATCTGCAAAGCTTGCCTTTTTGACTCCTAGTGGAGTCTTTGCAGAGGAAAGCAGTTTTTATTTTGGAAATGTCTAGCTGAGCATTGTTTCCCATGTAGATCATAGTCTTGGTGTCAAGTATAAGAATTCTGCATGCCCTGGATCCTAAAGATTTTATCCTGTTTTAAAAAGTGCACGGCTCTATATTTCATGATGTAGTTCATTTGCAGTTAATTTTATATAAAGATTTTTTTCCCCAACTGATAAATGTGTAATTGTTTCTGCATCATTTGTTGAAAAGGCTACTTGTACTTCATTGAATTAGTTTGATACTATGCCAAAAAAGTCGTTCAGTGTGTTTGTGAGTCTACTTTGGGGTTTTCTATGGTGTTCCATTGACCAGCCTATCTCCCAATCTTTGTTTTTACAGCTATGTGATCTCTCTTGAAATTTAGTTATTTCTTCATTTTCTTTTCAAAAGCTATTTTAACTAGTAGTTACTTTTCCTGTTAATGTAAAAATTGGCATACTCATTCCAATTCTTCATATTTTTATGGGATTCTGACAAGAATTACATTAAATCTATAGATTTATTTTGAGAGAATTGATATTTACCATTTACAGAGTCTTTCAGTCAGTGAACATGTATCTCTGTCCATTTGATTATATCTTGGTCCCTCTCATGAGAGTGTTTTATTTTTAGTCTGCTAGTCCTGTACCTACTAGCTTCATACTCCACTGTTAGTGTTATTTAGAATGGTTGTGTGGTATCCTTAACTCTGGAGTCCATTGCTGCCACGTAGGAATTTTATGTTTATCCTATTATATCCTGTGAACTGGCTGTTAGAGACTACAGCGACTGCAGTGTGAGTGTCAAGCCAGTGCCTGTGAAAAGGGAGGTGAACTACAGAAACCCAGTTTGCTGAGGATTGGTGGTAGTGGAAATGCTTGCTGATTTTAGTCCCTTCCAGTTTGCACAAGTCAATGAGTACCTTATGGTTTTCTACCACCTGGAAGTTTCTTCTAAGAAGCCCTGGTTTCCTGGGAGGGAGACCAGTAGGGGAGGCCATAAGTAGGGAGCAATGCAACTGGAGGGCATGCTTCTAGATCCCTTCTGGCCAGCGTGGTGCTGTTAGTGCTGGAGATTTCCATGGCAGGAGACTTTCCTTCACTTCTTTCATTTTGTTTTCATTTCCCTTTTTGTTCTCTGGCTTGAAAGAACAGTGTGTTTGTTTGATTTTGTTTTTGTTTAATAACTTTAACTGGGATACAGATCTGCTTTAGCCTACATATGTAGAAAGCTTAAAATATTGTAGTATCAGCATTATAAAAAGTACAGAGTAAAACTCAGGATTTCTTTGCTGTTTTTTACTTTGAAGGAAGTCCTCTCAGTATATTGTAGCACAGCTGTGTAGAAAGAGCACTGACTCTCAAAATCTCTTCAAGTAATTCTTTGGGTGAGGTACTGTGTTAGTTTTGTAATTTATATATTATACTGGATATTAAAAAAATTATCCGTGTGTGTGTGTGTGTGTGTAACATATATGTAGGTGCCTTCAGAGGCCTGGAGAGGGCACTGGATCCCTGGAGCTGGAGTTGTAGGTAGTTGTGAGCCTCCCAACATGAGTGTTTATGTCCAAACTCAGAGTTAGTTCTCTGAAAGAACAGCAAGTGCTCTTAGCTACTAAGCTGTCAGCCCCTTCTGAACATTTTTGGTTTAATACTCTTTCTGTCTCTATGTGCCTCTCTGTGTGTTCTTTCTTCCCTGTAGTGTGTGTGTGTAACAAATGAGGTACCACAAAAAAAAAAAAAAAAGCTGTATTTTGGGAATTTCAGATATTTCTAATTCTTCTCCTTCCCAGTGTGCTCCCTTAAGTAATTATTTTTATTTTTGTTGTAACACTTGGTGTTTCTTGTGCACAGGCAATGTTTTCAGTTTTGTTCCCCACCTAGTTGTTTATTTCACAATATATCCTGGTGATTACCCTGCAATAGTAATAGAGATCTTCCTCAGCTTTTCGCAGCTTTGGAAGTGTGGGAGAATTTTGCATGTGTAATTTTGTTAGCTATTGAAAGCTTGTCCTTTGTGGGAATTTACCTTATACTGTAGTCAGTAGTCAGTAGCATTTGCAGCTTTCAGCTTCTTTCTCAGCCATGTCAAGAGAGTGGGTTCTTGCCAGCTAGGTGAGAAAGGCTGTCTCTGTAGCTTTCATTTACATTTCTCTTGAGGATGGTTCAAATCTTTGAAAAACACTTAAGGGCTTTTTGCCTTCCTCTTAAGTTTGCATTTGGTTTGTGTCTTTTGACTGTTTGTCTATCACATCTTCTGCTACTAACTGTTTTGATTTTTAAAGAGAAAGGAAAGATTGTCTCTTGGGGAGGTAAACTGTGACTACTGGTTACTTCTCTCCCTCTCCCTACCCCTCTCCCTCCCTCCCTCCTTCCCTCCTCTCTCTCTGTTTCTCTCTGTCTCTCTCTCTCTGTCTCTCTCTGTCTCTCTCTCTGTTTCTCTCTCTGTCTCTCTCTCTGTCTCTCTGTCTCTCTGTCTCTGTCTCTCTCTGTCTCTGTCTCTCTCTCTCTCTCTCTCTCTCTATGTTGATGACACAACCCCCTCTCATGTTTGGTAGCTTTACTTTTTTTTTTTTAAAGTATAGAATAGAGTTTAGGGTATGGCTGGAGGGAGTTAAGAGTTAAGAGGGTAGCAGAGGCAGAGAAAGGCAGAGAAAAGGAGAGAGTAGAGAAGTAGGGGCCTGGCCATGACCACTTGGAGAGAAGGGGTAGGGAATGGAGAGAGATGGGGAAGAAAGAGGCAAGGGAGAGAAGCAGGGGTAAGAGCAGTAGCTTTACTTATTAAGGTGGTGATTTCATGAGACCTGGACACAAAGGTCGCTGACTTACTGAGATGGGAAGCAGACTGGGATTGCTTGTCATGTGTGTGCCTTTAGGGGCTTGTCTGCACACTGGCCACCATGAGGGTTTTGCGATATTCCAGGTCCTACCTTAATTCTTTTCTCTTTGTATATTGGGAAGCTGCAAGCTGCCATGCCTGATGTTTCATCCTGTGCTTTTCATCTGCCAGGCAAGTGCCTAGTGATAATAATTCTTTTCTTACAACTGCGTGCATTCCTTCTTTTCCTGTTCACACTTAGAATTTCCATTGTATTTGCCATCAGAGCTGTTGCCTAGACCCGGGCTTTGTAAACATTGTCTGTAAAGGGCCCATAAGAAATTATCTTAGGCTTTTCAGGCTGTCTCACATTTCTCTATCACAGTTACTTATATCTATTATTGTAGCATAAAGAGGTATAGAGAGTACACAAACTACCTAATATGGCTGTGCGCCACTAAAACTGTTTTTTGGAAACCAGTGGGGGTGGGGGTGGGGAGGAAGGAAGAAAAATGGGTGCATTTGGTCCATGGCCCTGACCCACTAACCTTGGATCAAAACTAGGATGATTTCATGTTCCTTTGCCAGCCCAACTGCCTGCTTCTTTGCTGCTGGGCTAAGTCTGAACTATGAATAGATCAGGTAACAGAGTCCTGGAGCTGCAGGGAATGCTGTGCATTGTTGGTATTGATGGTGATTAGGTCCTATTTACTTTATTATTTTGCTATAACCAGTTATACCAAAATTGCAACAAAATGAATATTAAGAAAATGTTTCTCTTAGAAAATTAGAGTAACTGAAACATCTTTACATCTCTATCGACTGCTGCCACTGCTGCCACTGTCTTTAAAGATGAACATCGCTGTGCAGAGCGACCCCTGGGAAGCGATGCCAGCCCATCATCTGCTCACTGCAGAAGTCATAATTCAGAGAGAAAGGAATCTGCAACAGGAAGGAGTCCTGCCACATTTTTATGAGTGTTTTATTGTTCTCCAACTAAAATTAGACCTCGTAGTAATGTCACCTGTGAGTAAGACCATCTGCAACAGATGAAATATGAAGGGCTAAGTTAAGCATTGTTGAGTCATTTCTCAGGCAAGATTATGTCTGCTTACCAAGAGAAGGAAGGGTCTTGGTTCCTTTCCCCAGAATCAGGAGCTGCTGGGCAGTTGCTATTTACATCAAACATGCTTTTCTTTCTGAGTGATTGCTATTGATGTAAGTATTTAAAAATCACTCTTGCACAGCTTACTTTTGTGGGAAACATTTATTCTCTTCCAGATTATATCAGAGGACTGCAAATTCAACATCTCTTCCTTCTATATTTTCATCTAGTTTCCATGCTTCTGAGGCACAGCAGTCTGCTCGAGGTAGGGAAGATTGAATAGAAAGGGCGAAATTAGGAATTATAGCTCTCAGGCAAAGCTTTAAGTCTTAGGTTGGTAGGACTGAGGAGGTGAACAGTGAGGACAGTAACAGGGGAGATGCACTGCAAAGTCTCTAGTGCTCTGTCGGGTGCACACCATGGGCTCTTTTTGTACCCATTTGCCATTCTCTAAAGGTGTGTATGTGCACATATGTATGCCCATATAGAGATGAGAGGAGGATGTCAGGTGTCATATTCTGTCACCCTCTACCATATGTTCTCATGTAGGGTCTCCCACTGAACCTGGGGCTAATAGGCTGGTAGCCAGCAAGCCCCAGAGCTTATTTCTACCCTGTACGATGCTGAGTGACAGGTGTACATAGCCATCCCTGCTGTCGTATCTGGGTGCTGGGGATTATAACTCAGATCCTCATGCTTGTGAAACAAGACCTCTAAGCTCTTACCTACTGAGTCATCTCCCCAGCCCACTTTTGTCATTAGTAATTCTAGTAGTGAGTGAAAAGTATCCCTGTCTACTGCAACTTCCTGGGCTAGGACCAAGCAGATACTTGGTTCTAAACCAAGCAGAGGGTTTAGAACAGTGCTTGGCACATGGTCAACAGTGAGTGAAGGCTGTTCCACAAGGCTCAGATTGCTACTGTAGACTGTAAACAGGACTACCACTTTCATTACACACGAGAGTGAAAAAGCCTGTGTAATCTTGTAAACTGTATTGTCCCAAGTTTGATTACCTCTTTGCACTGTACTGTTTCCTGATGCTTCCTTTACTGCACTACCATAAATAAAGTTCTGTGGAATCCAAATCGTGCTCATTGTTTCTGTGCTGTCTGTAGCTCTTATGTTCTATAATGACCAGCTGAGTAGGTGTGACAGGGCTGATGGCCTGCAGAATATACTTCAGTGTCTGGCTTGCTAGGTGAATTTCAGAACTCCTAGATACAGGTTTTTCATTCAGAGTAAAGGGAAATAAGATGTTTTCAATTATAGAACAAGTTGATGTGGCACAGAAGTGTTTAGAATAAAATAAGACATTTCCCCAGGTTTTTATTTATATTGTTACTAAAGAGTTGCTTGTGAATCATAGGCAAATCAGCCCATGTGAACTGGTTGAAGACTGGAAATTCTTTTTCTTTTATAATGAAAACGAAACCCAGAGCTGAGAGATTGCCATGTAATCATGAGGGCCTGCATTTGGACCCCCAACCCTACTTACAATGCTAGATTCAGTGGTGAGAGCTTGTGATCCCAGAGCTGGAGAACAGGAGACAAGTAGATTCCTGGAGCTTTCTGGCTAGCTACTCTAGCCAAATTGATAAGCTCCAGGATCAGTGAGGGATCCTGTCTTAAAAAATGAGATGGCAAAATATAGAAGAAAATTCCTAATGTGGACCTCTGTTCTCCCTTCATTCATTCATTCATTCATTCATTCTCTCTCTCACACACACAGAGAGAGAAAGAAAGAAAGAGAGAGAGAGACAGAGACAGAGACAGAGACAGAGACAGAGAGAGAACTTAAAAAACCCTAAAAGCTTTGGGGGCTGAAGAGATGGTTTCATGGCTCTTAAAGAGGAGTTGGTTCCCACCACACACATCTTGTAATTTTCCTCCACCTGTAACTCCAGTTCCAAGAGACCTTGTGTCCTCTTCTGGAGTCTGTGGGCACTGCATTCATGTGTGTATATACTTACACAGAAACATACAGAAATGCACATGATTAAAAATAAAAACAAAATCTTAAAAAAACCTATCATTCTGGGATGAACTTTGCTTGCTTGCTTGTTTTGGTGTATGTGCTGCTGAAGTAAACACGGTGCTTTGTTTCCTTTGAATTTGTGAATATTTCAGAGCAGCGCTGAGCTGTATCAGCTCAGAGCACCAACTCACTGCATTAACAATTCAGGACCTGGGAGCCAGTGATGTCATTTGTCCATAGGGACAGTTTGTTATCACCAAAGGAACAGGACTTTCACAATCTCTAAAAGGAATGTACCATTACTATTATCTTGCTTGGATTCAAGACATAATAAACAGCGCGAGCGTAAGCCTAAGATAAAGTTTGAATGCATCCCTGATTTTAAGTGGAGATAATGTGTAGATTTTGAGTGTGTTTTTGGTACAGAGACAACTGATGTCTCAGAAGCAGATTGGCCTCAGGAGTACTTGGTTTCAGTACAGTCCCCTTACCAGCAGGGGAATAGCAGACAAGTGGTGTTTTTCAGACAGTCAAGCAGATGGCTCTTTCTCATCAGTACAGGGTGTGCCAACCACAAGAGACAGCTATAGAAATGTTAACCCCAGAGGGGAGGGAAGGAGGAAACAATTGCCATCAGTTGTTCCTTACAAGTCTGACTTCAGAATGCTAGGGGAAGTATTTGTTGTTTTAAAACATGTGTATTGAGTATACCACAATGAAGCCCGTATTCTCAGAGTACTTACTAAGATGGTAAGGGATGACATATTTACTTTAAAAAGGAATACAACCCTCTACGGCTGACATTTCTGGCTAATGTGGTGGCAGATGACTTGGACCTGATATCCAGCTCCCAGATTCCTGTTTAAACATTGGTGAAGATGGCTGATGTTGGGCGAGGCATGTTACTATAAACCAAGAGCCCTGTGCAATAAGGCTTGTGGAATGGGTTAAGAATAGCCATGCTTAAACACATGTTCTTGGAACTAGAGCATTGGAATGCCCCATACTGGGTAGACCTGCATGAAGGCTTTATTCACAGGGACTTCTGGAAGACAGAGTGCTATGCTGAGCTGTAAAAATTGGCACTTGCAGACCGGAACCAGTGTTAATCTCAAGCTTTTCTCTTTTGTGTTTGCTTTGATTTAAAAATGGAGACTTCCACTGCGCAGTCCAGCAGCAGGGCTGAGAGAATTGAGCACCCTGCACTTGGGAGCATGAGCCCTTAAAAGAGGAGGAGCCTTTAGGAGGCTGTGGCTCCAAGTGTGAAGCCTTGGGCTCTCGTCAGCACTAATTAACTAATCTGAGCCTGAAGTGGGTGACAGGAGAGAGAGCTGAGTACCCTGTTGTCCTATGTAGTGTATGGTGTGTGGTGTGTGCCATGGCTGATGAGAGGAACAGACTCTCACCAGGAAGTTCTACCTCCAGGCTCATCAGACAAATGTGTTACATGTTACCAGCTGAGGCCAGAGTGGGACATAGCTTACTTCTGAATCTAACTTGAGAGGGAAAACCTGCCAGTGACTAATGGACACAGCAGGGACTAAGGAATTGTTGCTTATTCTTGCTTGAACTCAGGTCTGCATGGCAGAAGCCTTGAATGTGGCTAGTGGGGAATAGGTATGAGGGGAAATAAAGACATTACTCTTCTGAAATGATTACATATGTGTGGTGGTTTGAATAGGCTTGGCCCCTATAGACTCAATGTGTGTGAATGCTTGGCCCATAGGGAGTGCCACCATTAGGAGGTGTGGCTTGTTGGGAGTAGGTGTGGCATTGATGGAGGAAGCATGACACTGTGGGGTGTGAGCTTTGAGGTCTCCAATACTAAAGTTCCTCCCAGTGTTGAATCTAGTCTATCCCCCTTGCTGCCTAGATAGAGATGGAACAGAGATTGAGGGAATGGCCACCCAATGACAACCCCAAGTTGAGGCCCATCTTGTGTGAGAGAGCCAACCCCAGACACTATTAATGATATTGTATTTTTAAGATTTTGTTTTTATTTTTAATCATGTATTAATGATACACTGATATGCTTGTAGACAGGAGTGTAGCACAACTGTCTCCTCAGAGGCTTCATCCATCAGCAAATGGAAACAGATGCAGAGACCCACAGTCAAACATAAGGCAGAGCTTGGGAGGTCCTGTGAAAGAGTAGGGAATGGGGTTTAGTGTGTCAGAGGGCTAAAGGACACCACAAGAAGACTCACAGAGCCAACTAACCTGGGACCATGGGGCCTCACAGAAACTGAACCACCAACCAAAGTGCTTGCAGGGGTTGGACCTAGGCTCTCTATACATTTATAGCATATGTGCAGCTTGGTTTTCATATAGGTCTCCTAACAACTGGAAGGGGTGGGCTGTCTAAGACTTTGTTACCTGCCATGGGCTCTCTTTCCCTTAGTTGGCCTGCCTGGTCAGGCCTCAATGGGAGAGGATGGGCTTAGTCCTGCCTAGACTTGAATTCCTAGGGTAGGGTGGTACCTAAGGGGGCTTCCCCTACTCTGAGAAGGGGAAAGGATAATGGGAGGAAGGATTTGTGAGCGTGGGGCTGGGAAGATAGGAGGGAGGGAGCTGCAATTAAGATGTAAAGTGAATAAATAAAAAGTAACTCATAAATAAATAGAAAAAAAAATCAGAAACCTTGACTCCTTCAACCAATCTGCCTTGCTTCCCACCATGACGATAAATAACCTGAAACCTCTGAAATTGTAACATGGACTGAACCTCTGAAATTGTAAGCCTGCCCCAATAATATCTTCTTTTATAAGAGTTGCCTTGGCCATGGTGTCTCTTCCCAGCAATGAAACCCAAAGCCAATGAGAAAAGCAACAGTAGAGGTAGTCTAGTAAATGTCTCATGGTGTCTTAGGTAAAAAATAAATAAGGCAATGGCTTTGAGAAACAAAAACCCTAAGAAACAAACAAACAAACAAACAGAACAACACATCAGATCCTAAAAAGGAGCAACTGAGATACAAAGGGTGTCAAAAGAAGTTGGTTGAAATAAAAGAATGAGAAACAAAAATTGTTTCTAGCTTAAGACATCTGGAAGAAGACTTCGTTTCTAGATTGGAGGAGTAATGTGGATGCTGAAGAATGCAGAATGCTTAGAAGAAAGGCAGGGCTATGCAAATGTGGAGAGTAGAGGTGGTGGACAGTGGACAGGTCTTTAACTTAAAAGAAGCTGAACCGAAAGGCAGGGAAATCACAGTCAATGGCTGTGCCGGAGAAGCGGATAAGTAAATAGCAAAGGAACCCCTGAGAACTTCCAACATTAATGAAAAAGGTTTCCACATAGACCTGCTTGGCAAAATATTTGAATTTTAAGGATAAATCAACCCCAGGAGATAGAGCAGGTTGCCTGCAGAGGAACATAAATTAGGTTTGTCTCAGGCATCTTGTCTATTAAATGCCAGAAGTATAAGGCTGTGGCCCAGAGACTGAATCCAACTGCATTGTTAATGTGTGCTGTAATGGCTTTCTTCATTCATGTTCCACATTCCACCTATCTTTTAGAAGATTTTGTAAACACATGTTTGTCATAGCAAAGAGAACTGATTTAACTTATTTCTCTGACCTTTAAAATAGTGTGTGTGTGTGTGTGTGAGAGAGAGAGAGAGAGGCGGGGAGGAGATATTGTGCATATTTGCTTGTGAGTATGGGTAAGTGTGTGGAGATTAGAGGACAAGATTGGGGTTTGGCACTTGCATTCCATGTTGTTTGACACAGGTCTCTTGTTGATGGCTACATAGGCCAGTCTAGCTGGTCTGAGAGCTTCCAGGGGATTCTCCCATCTTCCATTTTACCATGAGATTACATACCTACCATCTCTGGCTTTATGTTCTGGGGATGTGAACTCAGGTCCTCAAACTTGCATAGCAAGTGCTTCATCCCCAGAAACATCTCCTCAGCTCTATATTCTGATTTTGAAGATTCAGTCTGGCATGAAGTCTTACAACCTACTGACCCTCTGGGAAGCTAGGATATGTTTATGTTTCCTGTTCAATGATTGGTGATTAGCAGCCCAAACTCTGGAAAGTTTTAACTCACTGGTTCAGGGAGTTGGATTATCCAAGGGAAAAAAATGGAGCAAATTATAATTAGATAATTAAAAACTCACCAATCAAACAAAAACCAAGAGCAATTTAACTGTATGTCCTTTATAAAAGGCATATTCAAAAGGAAATTGCTCAAAGGCTTTAAATGAGAGAAATTGATAAACACAAGCAAAGAGAATGTAATAGCTTGATTGTAAGACAAACCATTAAAATAAGGACACAAATTATAAAGATGAAAGATGTAAGCTGCAATTATGACATAGCATGAACTTTTATGGGTGTTACATCACAGTGCACATTCATTATTGTAAATGAAGGAAGAAGAGGAATGGTGCATTTACATACTTTTGGACACATTAAATTAGACAGTAACAAAATAATAGAGGCTGTAAGTCTCCTGATAATTTAAGGGTGTCCTAAAGGGTAGATATACATTGAGACCAGTACCTTCCCAAAAGACAAAACTTATCTTTAGAGCTACATTGAATTCTTTCGTCCAAATAATATATTCTAAACCATAGTCTAAAAATTGAATATACTGAAAGCAATATAAGTATATCCTCTAATAGCAATAAAATTTGAAAAACACTAACTATGAAAAATGAAAAGGAAAATCCATATTCTCTGACCACCTCTCAAGCTCAGTAACTCTTCTCAGTAACTCTTGAGTGGGTTAAAGAGGACAAGACTTTTATTTGGAAACTTCTGGTACATATGAATCCTGTGAGATGTGATCAGAGCCACTCATTAGAAGAACATAGTATAATTAGATTCTAAACAACAACAACAACAACAACAACAAAATTAAGCATTGCAGCTCAGTCATTAGAAAAAAAAGAAAATTTATGGGAAATTATTAAACATACAGAAACATGTACAAAACAGTTATAGGGATAAATCTCAAGGTAAGGTTTGTAGGTAACCTAATTCACATACACATACACACACACACACACACACACACACACACACACACACACAGAGGGGGGAGGGAGGAGAAAGAGAGAGAGAGAACATTAGCAATGACAAGGAGGATATTAAGGAAACATGAAGATACAATTTATGTGCTTATATTTATCAATTTGAGACAAAGGAAAATGAATGCTTTTCTAGAAAAAAAAGGTCCAAGTTCAGTACAGAAGAAAAATAGGCTAGAAATAGAGAACAGGAAAGATTAGTAAGTAGGCCCCTTGCTCCTTACAACATAAAGCTGGTTTTCATTGGTGAATAAAAATCACATATATGCCACTTAAATTGTTCCTAATGGGGAGATAAAATATGTTTAGTTTGGATATAATTTCTCATGCCATTATGAAGTTGGTTATCTTTCTGGCATCCATTATCCCTTGCTTACTTCTTACAGTGCTTCTTGCTTTTGCCAGGCATCTGCTCCATCCTTAGCTCTAGCAGGCACGGTAGTGGTGGTTAGTTGGGGAAGAGTGTAATCCTGAGAATTTAAGAGTTAAGTAATGAGAAATGAATTGTCCTCACACCATTCATTGTCAAGACTAGTCACTGGGAAAGGAATAGTGTTTTGGCAAATGGTACCAGGAGGATTGAATGTCCATATGTAAAATCATGAATCTGGAGCCCTATCTTCTAACACGAATGAAATCACCTCCAGCTGTTATCATCGACCTAGGACTAAAAGCTGAAGAGAGAACTAGATGAAAGTCCAGAGTCAGACAAAGGCTGTCTGAGATATGATATGAAAATCGTAAGTGGCAACAGGAATATTTGATAAAATGAACCTAAAATCAACCACTTTGGAACAGTCTGTTTATCTCTTCATGATTTTGCTGTGAGAATGACAGCTAGTCTGAGGACAGAAAGATCCAGGCCAGAGAGAAAGGCCCTGAGTTCCTGAGACTGTCACTGAGCCTGGAGCTAAAGAACCTGGAAATTGCTTTACCTCAGGATTTGCTCCCAAGAAAGGCAGTGTCTTCACGGTGGCATCTGGAGTCTTTGTCACTTGCCCTTAGTGCATTGTGAGTGATACACGCTGACACATGGAGCTAGCTCAGAAGATAGTGCACAATTCAGAATGACATGCATTAAAGGCTGCTTGACAGAGATGTCACCGTGCGAAGGAGACAGATTTTGTTTCAAAATCTACAGTGTTCCATGATTTAATGTTTAAAAAATATTTTAGTTATGTTCCTAACTTAAAATAGATTTTAATAACAAAACACAGAAAAAAGAAGAACAAGGCTTTTGATGTCAAAACTTAAATTTTAGAAACTAGAATCTAGTGATTGATTGATGAAAGTATGACCAAATAGAAATTATTCTATTCCCTCAGTGTTAAGAATGATTGCTTGGCATTAACGAATTTCATAAAATTTAAATTATGAACAAGCCAATGGAGGAAAACCTATAAGGTCTCAATAGATGGTAGAGAGTTACTTCATCAAATTTAATATCTTTTCTTAAAACAAAACCTTTCAGTAATAAGAATAGGAGGATTGAAGAATATTTTCCATCTTAATATAGTCAGTGATATGTCTTAAATTAATCAAAGCTTTTTAAAAACAATGAAACTCTAGAAACATTTAAAATTCCCAAGTAAGATGTCATTACAAGTTTTTTTTTTTTTTTGGAAAGTATGATACATTGTTATTTGATGGAAAATAACTGATAAATGTAACTGGTGAAGAGGCAAAATTAGGGTATGAGATATAATTAGAAAAACTAAGGCAGAAAGACTGTAGAAGCAATAAAGTGCTTGCTTATGAATTACATGCACAAATCCCTGTAGATTGCACACATACTACAACTGTTTTTAATCAACAACCGAAAACCCCTTTCATAATTGAAAACACCCAAGTAAATACAAATTTCATAAGAAGCATCTGTGTGAAGAAATGTGGTGCTTTGCTGTGGATGAATCTTCTCTATCACCCTCTCCCATCAGAGGCACAGAGACCATCATGGTAGAGTGGGTGGAAAGAGTGGAAGAGCTGTGAAATGCTGACTTCAGGACATGGCATGGCTGTTATACACACTGATAGGTTCCTAGCAACTGTGGTTATGTGTACAATACCACAATATCAAGCCAGCTAAAATTCCAGTATGATGGAGATGCTATTGATAATGATTGTTATTGAGGGAGGGACAGTCATTCTCCTTTAGGGACATGGCTGCTAGAACGGTGTCCATGCCTCAGTGGATGGTCCCACACTCAAATGCATATTAGCAGCACAAACTGGACTTGGGGAGGGTTGGTAATCAATAAAAAAACATCAGCAATTGGAGGACAGGATCTTGGGAGGGAAATGGAGTGGAGCCTTCTAAGTGGAATTGGAGGGAGGACATATGGATGGATGTAGTAAAAAGATATCGTATAAATATATGCAATTTTCAAAGAAATAGACATTATACAAGCAAAACTTTTAAGGATGTGTCATAAAAGAACTTGAGAATATGAGTTAGTGAAGTAGTATATAAGATATGACTGGAAAACCAAAGGTAGACAAACTGTAGAAGTAATTAAGGCATTTGTTACATATTTTGTAGTTCTTACACAGGCCAAAACAACCATGTTTAATCAATAACAGAAACCCTCCTTCATTATCACAAGCTCTGAATAGAAATAGGTTTCATTTTATTTTATTTTTTATTATCTCTAATCTTTTCTTTACAGTCCAGTCACTATCCCTCTCCAGATCTTATTCTGACAGTTTCTCATCCCATTTCTCCCCCCTACCCCCTGTCTCCAAGAGGGTGTCCCCACCCCCACACACCACCCCAAACCACTGCTCAGGGCTTTTAGATCCCAATCCATGGGGTCTCAAGTCTCTCAAGGGTTAGGTGCATCTTCTCTCACTGTGGCCAGACCAGGCAGTCCTCTGCTGTATATATGTCCAGGGCCTCATACCAGCTTAGTGTATGCTGCCTAGTTGTGGCTCAGTGTCTGACAGATCTCGGAGGCTGCTGGTCTTTCTATGGGGCCTCCTTCCTCCTCAACTTCTTCCAGCCTTTCCCTAATTCAACCACAGGGGTCCCTGAGTTCAGACCAATGGTTGGGTGTAAGTATCTGCTTCTGTCTCAGTCACCTGCTTGTTGGGCCTCCTCAGAGGGCAGGCATGTTAGGCTCCTGTCTGTAAGCACACCATAGCATCAGTAATAGTGTCAGGCCTTGGGGCCTTCCCTTGAGATGAATCCCAATTTGGGCTGGCCACTGGACCTCCTTTGTCCCAGTCTCTTTATTTTTGTCCCTGCAGTTCTTTTAGACAGGAACTATTCTGGTTCGGAGGTTTTGACTGGGGATGGTAACCCCATCCCTCCAATAGATGCCCCGTTTTTCTGCTGGAGGTTGAACAGGTTTTATGAGAAGTGTACATGGTTTTATTAGTGCAGCCCTACATGTGCCATGACTCAACTCTAACTCATAATTCAGATCTTAGATTAATTTCATGACAGAGCCCTTTTCTGACTATTCAAAATCAATTTACTCTTTTTGTTGTAATACCATTTGAAGCCTTGTGCTTTTCTTTCATATTGCTTACATGTAATTATGTGTTTTTAAAAATGTACTTTAGTATTGTGCATATGTATGAGTATGGGCCTACGTATGCCAAGGCCCATCATGTGTGGAGGCCAAAACAATCTGTGGAGTCCATTTTTGTCTACCTTGGTGGAGGTCTAGAGATGGAACACAGGTGTCTAGCCTCAGACTGCAAGTACCCTTATGTGCCCAGAGATCTCATTGTTTGGGTTGACTTGTTTTTAGTAGCCTGTTTTGTGTATGTGTGTGTGTATGTACTTGGGGTTTCATCCTCAGAAATGCTGGCTGTCCACCCACTTTGAAATGGTCTCTTGCCTCCCTGGAACCTTTGCAGATAGGCTTTCTGGGCAGTAAGCCTCAGGGATCCTCTTATTTCTGCCTCCCCAGCTCTGGGATTACAAGCTTATGGCACTACGCTCAAAGATTTTTTTGTGGGTGCTGAGGATTGAACTTTACAAGATAAGTACTTTACAGAGTTCTCTTCCCAGCCCAGGACTGTATCTCAGTTCACCACTGTATGTGTAACTGTGATTGTGTATGACACAAAGTAGACATTCAACAAAAAAAAGTTAGTGAACCTTTAAATTATACACAATTAAGCATTTTGCATAGTGTAATGTAGCATGCTGCACCAGCATTTTTCTTACATAGCACGATTACAGTCTGTCAGAGAATTCAGTAGTCAATAACAGGTTACAGTTAATTGGAAGTTCATTTGCATGAGCACTTGAATTTTTTTAAAAAAAATGGAAAATCAACAGTAATGAACGCAGACTTGCTTTTATATACCACAAACTATTGATAAAGGTGTAATTATAAAATAACTTTAATATTTGCTCAGGAAAAGGCAGCAAATGAAAAAGTAAAACTCTAGCTATAACCCCAAATATATTTGAGAGGTTAGTATATATTAATATATTTAACTTAACATTAGAGGAAATATGGTATGGTACCCAGCCTCTAGGATGGCTGACACTGATCTTTGACTCCTGTGTTCTCATCCTCATATACATGCTTCTTACACTGACTCTGATAACTAGCATGATGCCATGAAAATGATGGTGTGTGACCTCCAAGATTAGCTTGCAAAACACACTGCAATTTTTGTCTGTGTTGTCTTGGATTATTTGTTCTGGAAGAAGCCAGCTCCCATCTTGAGAACATTCATCTACCCTTGAGGAAGGTCCCTGTGCAGGGGACATAAAATTGATCAACAGTAACTGGCTATTTTGCCGGCTGTGTGGATACACAGTGTTGGAAGTGTATCCTCCAGTCCCAGTGAAGCCTTCAGATTATTTTGGTCAGCAAGACATCAGCCAGATATTACTTGGCACGAGATACAGAACTAAGCTACACTTGAATTCCCAACTCATAGAGAGTGTAGTAGAGAGTGTTTACTGTCCTTTAAAGCTACTGCACTTTAGAATCACTTCTTTCATATCATTAAGTATCTGATCAAATTGATTGACTA
Organism: Mastomys coucha; assembly: GCF_008632895.1. Taxonomy (NCBI): domain Eukaryota; kingdom Metazoa; phylum Chordata; class Mammalia; order Rodentia; family Muridae; genus Mastomys; species Mastomys coucha. The sequence continues at coordinate 135,629,941 of NW_022196905.1, forward strand.
GTATAGCCAGCTGGAGTTTGGGCATAAAACATTGGTTACATTTTTTTCTTCTTAAAATCTTCTTAAAATCCTTTAAAAAAAATTTAATGGAATGGCTTAATGGGTAAGAGTGCTGGTCATCAAACCAATAACCTGAGTTTGATCCTTGGACCCATATGATTGGAAGCAAAGAACCAACACCTGCAAGTTGTCTTCTCACATCCACATGATGTGTCCTCCTCCTCCCATAATTATAATAAATAAACATAAGAAAAGTTTTGAAAATCCCAAATGGATGAAACATTTGAATGTAAAACCTAGATGCATTTATTGGAACTAAATAATGAGGATTTTTATAATTTAAAAACATTTATTCTTTGACAATATCATATATATGTATTATATAAATATACAATTATCTTGATTATATTCTCCCCAACTTCCCCTCCTGTTTCTGCTGATCTCCCCCAATATGTCTTCCTCCCTTATAAACTACTGAATCCAGTTAGTGTTTTCCACATGTACATGAGTGTAAGGCTATCCACTGGACCATTGGCAACCTACTAGTTGCCATATCCCTGAAGAGAAGTGATTTCTTCCTCTCCTAGAAGCCATCAGCTAAAGGTGCGCCTCATGAGGTCCCATCCTCACCCATACTGCAGTGTGGACGGGCTTAACTTTATGTAGGTCTTATGCAGATAACCACAACTGCCATGAATTTGTGGATGCAACATCTGTGCCACATCTAGAGGACATTTCACTGCACTTTTCCTCATCCTCTGGGTCTTGATTCTCTTCATCTCTATTTCTACACGGTTCCCTGAGCCTTAGGATGTGGATCCATATGAACCATTTAGGGTCAAGCACTCAATAGTGCTTACTCTCAGCACTTTGATCAGTTTCCAGCCTCTGCACTGATTGCTGCACATTGTAAATAGAAGCTTCTCCAGCCAAGATTGAACGCAGTACTAATCTATGGGTGTAAACAGATCTAGGAAATAGTTACATGTCCATTTAGTAGAACAACAAGCAGTGATAGCTTCCAAACCTGGGCCTATGATTTCCCTCATTGTAAATTTTGACCATGTTTACTGTGCTGCATGCTGTCTAAGGAGTAGTCCTCAGGACCAATCAGAAAGCACTTGGTTACCTTTCAACAGCCATGCCACTATTGCACTAGGAAGCACATCTTGCTTTGGTGGTCAGTAGTGTGGCATGTAGGGTCTACTGCTGGGTAAGTTGGTTGACGACTTTTCTAGCAGCTGATACAGCGCTTCTAGCACCAGGGAAACTAGTAATCATGAAGAAAGCTTCCAGGTCTGTTCTACCATCATTTCTCTATGCTCTGTAACGAAAAGGTAATGTCTTCAGCAATAAGGTTCCACCATCTTAGTTATAGGGCAACCAAGAGTGATGGTAATAGTTTGTGTTGTTTTAGGGGCCTGTAGACTTCCCTTACCCATAACTCATAGGGAGGTATTCTACAACTGGTCCTGAGAGTTTCATTTTATTAACATGTCTTCTTGGGGAAGTTTTGCCCACCTATATAAGGTACCTCATTTAAACTCCTTTATATTTATATTTTAAAATTAACTTGTAAAGTAGTGTTCATACTCCTTAGTTTTGGTTAATCCATCTTCCACCCCAACTTTTCTTAATCGCCTTACCTCCAGTCCTTCTAAAACCTTTAACCTCTATGATTTCTTCTCTCCACTCTCATCTCCTATGCATTCACTATTCTCTCCATACCTTTAAGGCTTCTTCCTCTCCCCCTTCTCATTGGTCCTTTCTAGCTTCTTAACTAGACTTTCCAAAAAGCTTGTGTATATATAGGGGTATATGCATATATTCCTGGTCACATACAGTGTGTGGATACCAGAGGTTAACATTAGGTATCTTATTCTATCTCTACGTTATTTGTTGAGATAGTATTTCCTACTGAAACTGGATTTCATCAATCTGACTAGGCTAACAAGTGAACTACAATGATCCTCCTGTGTCCACCTCTTCAGCATTAAGATTACTGGCATGCATTATAACACTCAACGTTTATGTGAGTGCTGATTATACCAATTTAATTACTAAGGCCTGGACAGAAAGGACATTACTGATTGGGCCATTGCCTCAGTTTAGTTTTTAGACTTTTGAAGTAGAGTGATCGTCTTCTTATTTAAGACTAAAATATTAGAACTAAGATAATGCAAAATTTAAGAAGTGAATGAGTACTTACTAGCTTAGTGTCTTAGGGTTTCATTGCTCTGACAAGACATCATGACTAAGACAACTCTTATAAAGGATATCATTTAATTGGGGCTGGCTTACAGTTTCAGAGGTTTAATCCATTATCATCATGGAGGGAAACACAGTGGCATGCAGGCAGGCATGGTGCCGGAGTAGGAGCTGAGACTTCTAAATCTTGATCTGAAGAGAACAGAAGGAGACTGCTCCACACTGAGTGTAGCTTGAGCAGTGGAGACCTCGAAGCCTGCCCCCATAGTGATACACTTCCTCCAACAAGGGCACACAAACTCCATCAAGACCAAACCTCCGACTAGTGCCACTTCCTATGGGCCAAGCATTCAAACAGAGGAATCTATGGGGTCCATTCCTATTTAAACTACCACACCTAGATTATTTAAACTCTGATTTTTTCTCCAACATATTATTCAGCTAGTCTTATCTGTACTATTTATTGATTCCAAAGTTCTCTTGTATACTATGAGAATGTGAGGAGGTCTTTTAGGCCACAACAAATATTGTTTATTTCCAAGGTCCTTTGTATTTTTGTCTTGCCTATTTTCTGCCCTCTAGACTAGGCATTCACAAGATAGGTGATTTCCTCGAAATCCATAGTCTTCATTATGTGATTAACTTGTACTTGAAAAAAATAAAGACAGTATCTTAGACTAGGGTTTTAGCTCATTTGGTAGCTTTCTTGTTCAGTGTGTACGAAGCTCTGGCTTCTGTTAACAGGTCTGCATAAACTAGGCATGGTAGTCCATATCTGTAATCCCAGCATTAGAAGTCTGAAGCAGGAGGACCAGAAGTTTAAGATCATCCTTGACTATCTATATAGTGACCTGAGGCCAGCTTGGGCTACATGAGGCCCTATCTCAAAACACGGCATTATCACTTAACAATATTAGTTAAGAGTCTTTGTGATTAATAGCAATGAAGAAAATAAAATTTATCTGTTATATTTACACAGGCTAAAGAGTCTCTTCCATTACATGGTTAAAAAAAATATGCAGAAATACAGATGTATGTGTTTCCTGGAGGGCAACAGAGCATGTCTTCTAGGACTGATGCTCTCTGTTCCACCTGTATGCTCTCATGCAAAGGTCGGGGCAGCACAAAGGAGAAAGCCCATATTGCCAGGAAATCCAGCATCCTTTGACTTGTGTGTGCTTTCTCATACCTTTCTCTGTTCCCTTCTCTGTTGTCTCTATCCTCCTAATTGGAAATTTATCTTGGATCCTCCACATGCATTCCACTGTCCTGTTTGTCCCTAGCAGTGTTTGTTTGTTTGTTTCTTGTAATTTTTTATTTCTTCTCTACCTAGTAATTTTCTTAACTTCCATGCTGTTGATTCTTTACTTTGTACTCCTTCAACCCTGCTTCGAAAAAACATCAGTCTGGTGATTGCTTTGCCCGTTTTCCCTGGCATTCTGTTCTAGAAAGGGTATTAAGTTCTTGACAGCTTTCCGAGGCTATTAATTAATTTTTTTTTCTTTTAGATACAGAATCCTGTTTCTTCCAGGGCTGCTTGTGTGTGTGTTCAGCTAGTTCTTTGTCTCTTATTTTTATTTCGGCTCTTCTCCAAGATCTGATGATCCTGGATTGACTTCGCTTTTATGAATGGAGACCCAGCTTCATTAATACTGGTAGCTGTCACATGTTTCTGATTCAGCCATGTGCTTTTCCCTGAAGTGGGAGGGTTTAGGGTTAGCCCTGTGTAGAGCTTGGGGCATGGGACTTGGCAAATATCCCTGTAGGGTGCAGAGTGGGTGGGGAGTCAGCCAGCCAGCTGGATTTCCTCCTAATTGCTAAGGCAAGAAAGACCTGGCTTTGTTTTAGGGGCACTAGTCTCATTCATAGCAGAGTTGCTCTCAGTCCCTACTGTACTCTCTGAAACCCTCGGATATGCCATTCCTCTGGTAAACCACCTGATTTGCACTCTCCCTGTCTTGCTGAAGGCATAACTTGCTTATTACTAGCCCAGCTGTCCTAACTGGGATTTCCAGTGCACGTGCTGCTGAGCTGCTCATGCCTCTGCAGTTTTTCAGGTCTGTGCTTCTCTTGTGCCTTGGGAAGAGCTCTGGGCTAGTTTTAGGGGCCTCCTCCCTGTGTGCTGCTCAGCTCAAAGTTCCTCTGTAGGCTTTGGCCTTCGTGTGTTTTCTGCCCTGTAGGCAGTCTAGAAAACATATGGCCTCCTTCTGGCACTTTTCACTGTATTCTGGAATTCTTTAGTTTCATGGGGAAACAAATGTGTGCCATGAGTTGATATGAAAGCGTGGGTAGGAGGAAGTCATTAAAGTGCTTGGTTGCCCAGTTCTTTCTGTGGTGGCTGTCTTCCCTTTGTGAGCTTCTCTGGGACTGCTCACTGTTGCTGTAGTCCCTTGCTCAGTGCATTCGCTGTTTCATTGGGTTGAGGGTGTACACTGTGCGGGAGGAATCGCTGAAGTCAGCTTGGTTTCCAGTGAGGGCATCCAGCTCCCAAGAGCATCCTCTACCCATGTCTTCTGGATGTTTAGATTGTTATCTTTCCTTCATGCCATTTCTTCACCTTGAAAGTTTGGTGCTGGGTGTGTTTTTTCAAGGATTTATCACTAAGTGCATTTCCTCAGCTGTGTGAGATTTTTCTTGTCATCTGGTGGCAAACACAGGAGCTCAACTTCAGGTGACTGGATGGGGCAGAGCCTTCACTTACCTGTCTTACCAGCAGAGGGGTCTGCTGCCTGCCCCCTTCAGAACTTGCTGTCAGTAAGCTGCTCTGGGCCTGACTTCCCACCCTTTCCCCTGTGGCTGTCTGAGCCAGCCCGAGGTAGGGATGAGGCCTCCAGCCTTTGGCTAATTACTTGGCCAGTCTTCTTCCAGCTCTGTCTAGGCTGTGCTGCACTGATAATGGGATTATTCTTAGCTGCTGCTGGGGAAACTTTGCAGCTGACACAGGCTCCGTCTAGTTCTTCAGATTTATCATCATGATTCCTTTCAGTCTCAGAGTTTTCCAGAAATCCACTCAGCTATTCTATAAGTACTTATTGTGAATGGTAGTGTGCTGGGTATTTAGGAAATACAGGTCAAAAAAAGGAAAGAGTGACTACCTGTGGAGGGGAGGAGACAAGCTTTAAAATAGTTAACTCATATATTCCAGCCATATGTTTTGAGAGGCACAGAAAATGTCACACTGAAGTTATCTTAGAAATTGGCCTGGAGCAAGTAACATTGACCAAATTAGAAAGGAAGAGAAAGAGTGACCTAGTGATGAAGACTAGGGAGAAAAGAACTTCCAGATGGAGCAGGACACAGCTGCTGGTATTGATCCTCACAGGTATTTATTTACTCTTATTGTGGATTTGTTTTCATTTTGAGTATCTTCAATATAAAGGAACTTGAGAAGGAGAAAAAGTTATGAGCCATCCTGGACTAGGAAACCTCAACAAATAGTGACTTGAAGAACAATACGTACCATAGGAAATACATGAAAAAGCATGAAGCCTGACATATCATGGGACTGGGGATGTGATTCAATTAGGAAAGTGTTCCCTAGAGCAGTTGTTCTCAACTTTCCTAATGCCAACCATTTAATTCAGCTCTTCATGTTGTGGTGACCCCCAAACATAAAATTATTTTGTTGCCACTTCATAACTGAAATTTTGCTAGTGTTTTGCATCGTAATGTAAATATTTGTGTTTTCTGATAGTCTTGTGTGACCTCTGTGAAAAGGGTCGTTTGACCCCTCCCCCCGCAAATGGATTCATCATGACCCACATGTTGAGAACTGCTGGCTAGCATGTATGAATTCTTGGGTTTTATCAGTAGCACATCTATAATCCCAGCACTCTGGACATATCATGACCCATATATTGTGACCCACTGGCCCAGCATGTATGAATTTTGTAGGGTTCTGTCAATAGCACAATCCATAATCCCAGCACTAAGGACATAGAGACAGCAGGGTTAGAGAGAAGGTCAAGGCCACCCCAGCAGGAAGTGAATGAAAAGGAACATCCATAGTAGTCGTTTGGAAGAGTTTGAGAGTAGGGTAGTGGAGGGCAGGGAGTGATGTGTGGGCACAGAGCCTTGATTCAGTCAGTTCAATGGTACCGACTTTTACTCTTAGGTGGAAATTAATTTTAAAAGCCTAGTTGACAGATTTGAATGCTGCCTACAACTATGACTTGTTCAAAGAACAACTAAAACAATACCTTTTCTTATGCCTAACATGAGGAATTTCTAATGAGAAGTACGATGACTATCTTGGTCAGATCAAACACTGAAGCATCTCCCTTGTGTTCCTTCTACAGTACGCACAGAAAGAGCCCACAGGAAGGCATTGCTACCACATCTTCAAGGTGGTAAAACCTAGACTCAAATCACCAGGCTAGTTAGAGCTGACACTAGGATTCACCCTGCATCTCCAACTCCAGAGTGGCGGGCTTTGATTTAGCCATAGGAAACTGGGGATCTTATATGTGAAAAATAATAAAAGATTGACAGTTTTATTTGGTCCACCCTAATGTATCTCTGCTAAATCGCTAACAGTGTCAGTGCCCCATCTGCTAACTCTGCCAGGTCGGGTCCCTTGCCCAACTGTAACATTTGGAAGTGCCTGCAGTCTTAGTTACAATGAGTTTGAAAACTGTCCTGCTTAGATGAATACTTGAGTAACATAGCTTATTTTACTTTAAAAGAATGTGTTTTGGTTATGACATTACTTTTCCCTGACTATGCTGACACAATTATATTTGGGGAAAGCTGCTAGGTAAAGCATGTAGAAGAGTACTCATATTGCAAATCTCATTTCTCATCGTATCATTTTAAAAAACTTTCTGCCTAGCATGTGCTCCAGGGGAGTGATCTCCCAGGGGAGTGCTGTGAGCTGCTTCAGCTCTGTACTCTTCCTTCTGACTGTGCTTGCTGACCTCTGAGCAGCCTCATTCTCTCAGCTATGCAGCGTACATGGGCGACAGAAAGAATGCCCTCCAAAACCCTTGCTTTATTTCCGAGTGCAGGTTCCTGCAGACATCAGCCAGTATTAATTAGGAGTAAATCATACTGAGTGTGCAAGCATAAGCAAGCCACGAGATATAAGAATGAAATAGTGAAACCTATTATTTTGTATACTAACTGAAAATAATAAAGAAAAATGAAATCACCCATGTAACTTTGCTAATGAAATATTCTTGTTGTATCATTACATTCTTAAAAATTATGAACTTTGAGAAAGGGTGATTTTTTTTTTTTTTAACTATGGCAAATATGTTTTTAATGAAGGTAAGATCTGGGTTGGGGAGAGAGAGATGGCTCAGCCATTAAAAGCTAGGCTCACAACCAAAATGAAGATAAGATCTTTAGTGTGGTATTTGGCACTTTGTATAGTTTTTTTTTTTTTTTTGAGGGGTCTTATGGGGGTCAGAACTGAGGCCTCTTTGGCTTCAGTATAATCAGTTAACATTGTGTGTACATTTGGCATACTTAGTATCTGATTTAAAAAAAAAAAAAAAACAAACATGAGTCTGATTGTAATGTTTCTCATGTTGAAGACCTGATCTTAAACACTGTGGTCTTGTTGTTTTCATGTAACTTTTAGTTCAGGTACAATAATTCTTTTAAAAGGCATGGGCAATTAATTATGTGACCGCAAAAAATAATTTCGCCTAAGTTAATTGCACAAATTATTGTAGCCCCGAAAGGTTAATGACTGTCAAACATCTTTGATGCATAGAGCCCATTAAATGCCACTGTCATCTGAATAATGTAAATGAGTAGACCCGTCCTTCCTGGACAAATGAGTTTCATTCAAAGGACAACAGTAAACAGTGCCTTGTTGTGTATTAGAGGAAGATGATCAGGCTCTTCTGCAGAGAACTCAAATAATTCAGTCTGAGGGGCCATAATTGAGTATTACATTTCAATATAAGCCATCAAAACCTCTTAGATTTCAAAAAGTAAATAAAAATTTTCAGTTACTAATTATTCACACTTAGTAGGGCTTCTGAATCACTGAGGTTTGTGGATAAATTAATATTTTTATAGGGACTTTGCTTAGGCCTTAAAGAATTTGGTACAACCAATAAACAGGGGACTTTTTTTTTTTCTGGCTATTATCCCAAGAGCTGAGGAGAGCCCTGGGGATTTCTGAAATGGAAATTCTTTTATAGCTGTCGAGAGAATAAAGTTTTTAATATTAATTTTGAGTTTGTTAACTGCTAAAACTTCAATTAATTATATAATTCTTAAAACTTATCTTTGTAACTTTACCACTACTCTTTGTGCATGGTATATAGTCTAAAGTACTTTTGTGTGTATGCATGTGTGTATGTGTTTGTGTATGTATGTGGAATGCATCTGTGGGTAAGAGTGTACATGTATTGGTATGTGTGTAGACTTGAGGACTACCTTGAATGTCACTCTCTAAGTCATCCACCTTTTTTGAGGGAGAATATCTCCTTATCCTGGGGCTCCACCTTGGCCAGGGTTTCTCATTTGCCCCAGGGATTCACCTCCTGTATGAGCCCAGCTTTTTAAAACATAGGATTTAGAGATTGAAGTCAGCTCTTTATGCTTGTACAGCATATGCCTTGCCAGCTGAGCCATCTTCCCAGCCTTTGGACCCATTTCTATTTTCAGCAGCAATGTATCCTGAAAGATTTCTAAACCCCTAATTCCTTTAAGAGATGCTTTGCCAAAAAAGAATTCTTTTGGTTCAGGAAAGTTTGGAAAGACTGCTTGCCATATCCTTTTCTTAAAAAAGCCACAATATATATTTATGTATTAAAAGATTTGTGAAATTCTGGGAAAAATAAATGTACCACCATCCAAAAAATGTTTTATAAGTTTATCTGGTGACAGAAATGCCCACTCATGTTTTGTACAACAGTTCTGAACATCTTAAGACTCCAATGACTTCATGTGCTGTGTAAATGCTTTTGGATATCCCTCTATATTAGTGGATCTTGTTCTCCAACATTCCAATGTGGCAGCTATGTTTATTTGCTACAGATGTTTCTGTATATGCATATAAACACAGCTGTGTGGATCAGTGCACACATTGTGAGCTTATGAAACACATGCAGGCTTACACACATAAGTGTGTTTGCTTTTTAATTTTTAGTTTGATACCTACAATCTATAGCAGACAGTGGAATCAGAAAATATGATCAAATCAGTGAATGGGAAAAACAATACCATCATACATGCCTTCTCTATTGCTACCTTCAAGATGCAAGACACCTGCTATCCTTGATGATTGGCCCACAGTCCTGGCATCTTTGACATACTGGGATCTCCACTCTAACTGGGCTGCACCTTCACCAAGAGCCTGGCCTGCTTTCTTAAATAGTGTCAAGCCTCAGCTGCTCTCCATCATCCCTTCATGTCTTCAAAACCGGTACCACATGTGAGACTCAAACACCCTGTCAGATTAGGCTGCCATAGTTTCTGTGTGCTGACCTTGAGAGAAGACTCTCATTGCCTGCGTTTCAATGATGCTAATCTCTTAATTACAGATGTGTTCTCATTCCCAGCAAACCATCGTCAGTTGTCCTAGTAAAGCAAGGGAGCAAGGCATAAAGTTTGACTTTACGGATGTTGACTCTTCAGCTCCAGCCTCATTGAAATACAGTTGTAGGAGAGTCCCTCCTCAGGGTCAGCACAAGAAGCTGTGGTCCAGAGCTGGCCAAGACTGCGTCGCAGGCTGGCTACCATCAAGGGCCATCGGCAGAGAGAGAGCAGAGTTGATATGAGCTTATGAGCAACTGACATTTATATAAGATAAGCTGTGTTGTGGATGGCAGAGCCAGAGAGGTGGAGCTGCCCAACCCTTTGGAGTCCAGAAAACTCTGAGTCCCAGACATTAGACACTGAACTATTCACATACACCATTGTGCTTTGATTTGATGTGATGTGATTGTAATTAGGCCCTGGTTCTTCCCTGTTGGAATAACAAATATTTAACATGTTTTTAAAAATTTATTTTCTAAGAGTCCATAGTTGAGAGACAGGATTTTGTGAAAGACTTAAAAAAATACATTGAATTATTAAACAGAGATTGTACTTTTAAATAATGGAATTTTTTTTTTTTAAGATTGTGGGACTTCCAAAGTTATTTGTGCTTTTTATTGTGATGTTAATATTAGCATGAGATTTTGGGGATATATGGGAAAGAAAATGATAGTGATGTCTTATGTGCTGAATTGACAAGGGGTCAGTTGTGTTGGTTAGTGTTTCTGTTCACTTCATATGTTAGAGTCATATGGGAAGAGGAAGGGTCAGTTGAGGAATTATCTCCATCCAATTGGCCCATAGGCAAGTTTGCTGGGACATTTATATATATATATATATATACACACACATACATGATTGATATGTGTGAGGCCTGCTCATTGTGGGCATTGCCACCCTGGGCAGATGACCATAGGTATATGGAAGCAGACTGAGCAAGCTATGGAGAGAAGCCAGTAACAACATTTCCTCATGGCTTCTGTTTCAATTCCTGCTTCCAGGTTCCTGCCTTGAGTTCCTGCCCTGGCTTCCCTAGGAGTTTGTAACCTAGGAGTTATAAGATGAAATAAGCCCTTTTCTTGCCAAGTTGGTTTTGGTCCAAGTTTTATCACAGCACTAGAAATCTAATTAGGACACACTCTAAACCATGAAGAGAAAAGTATATTTTATTATTATTGAATAGTAATGAATGGACTGTTTCCAGCCTTTTCTAAGTGAACTCCTTAAGGGCAGCTTTATGCTCATGCCTCAGACCCTTTGTAAAGATTGGCTACTCTGTCTAGAATTGCTCCTTTTTGTTCTCATAGTCTACCCACCTTATATGTAGAAGCAGACTGGGTGCTGAGTATCCCCTGTATCTTCAATCCTTTACAGTGGAGATTATTAAGGTTTCAGTAGTAATTTGGAAACTTAACAAATTTTGCAACAAGTTTTTACTTTTTCTATCCATTAGTTTAGAACTAATGAAGCTACCAGATACATAGATTACTCAGTAATACTAATAGAATTTCAATAATAAAATTTTTATCAGAATACATGTAAATTCTTTTTTCTATATGAAATGCTTTGCACCCCACATGAATAAAACTGCATTCTAAGACAATTATGTTTTGCCAGTTAGAATGTGCTTCACCTTTATTAGCTTTTAGACTTAAGTAATAATCTGAGAACATTCCAAAGCTAAACAGAAGTGTGCAGTTTTCTGTTTCTTCTTAGGTTGTTCCTAATGTTTAGTTGTTTTTCATGTTCAATGCTGAAAAGTGTTCCCCTTCCTCTGGAAGTTAGGAGAGTTTCCATAAACGTTTCTCCTCTGCAGCTGTGCGTAGTCTACTTGTGGACTGTTTCCAAGGATGCTCTGTGTTGTTGAGGAGAATCCTGTTTAGATCTCTTCTTAGTCCAGTACCAAAGGCAGGAGTGCTACTGGACCCCGTGGCTGTCCTGGGAGGCCTTCTGCTAGTCCCAAATGATATCATGATGTTTTAGTGAACTAGTGAGACAATACCCAGTCTCCTCTGGGAGATTTCTTAAATGTGTATCTGAAACCTGGCATTATCATTTGGAAAGAAATCTCTGATGTAGATTGTAAATAAAAGTAATAATAATTATGGGATGTGGTGGTGTCTTCCAGCACTCAGAAGGCAGGGGCAGGCAGATCTCTGTGAGCTGGAGGCCAGCCTGGTCTACAGAGCTAGCTCCAGGATAGCCAGGACTACACAGAGAAACCCTGTCTCAAAACAAAACAAAATGATAAGAAGAAGAAGAAGAAGAAGAAGAAGAAGAAGAAGAAGAAGAAGAAGAAGAAGAAGAAGAAGAAGAAGAAGAAGAAGAAGAAGGAGAAGAAGAAGAAGAAGAAGAAGAAGAAGAAGAAGAAGAAGAAGAAGAAGAAGAAGAAGAAGAAGAAGAAGAACAACAACAACAACAACAACAACAACAACAACAACAACAACAATAGCAACAGCAACAACAACAACACCCAATGATGTTGATTTACAACAACAACAGTAGCAGCAGCAACAACACCACCACCCAATGATGTTGATTTAGAAGGAAAAGAAGGTATTAGTCAACTGACATACATCATACAGCATTCAGGAGGCAGAGGCAGACCAGTTCTTTGAGTTCTAGGCCAGCCAAGTCTACATAGTGAGACCCTGTCTCAAAAACTATAGAAAAAGGAAAGGAAGGGTAAACATTTAAGATGGGGAGATGTTTGTCCAGGTACATGCACCTGATAAACCTCACTAAATCCAATCCTTGAAATGGATGCACTTCACTATAGAACTCCCACCCCATAAAGACTTGTTTTAAAAGTAAAACTAGAAAGTTCTTAAAACATTTGTTCCTTTTATTTTTGAAAGTGTGGTTCCACTCATAGAATTGGATATTTGGAAATCATCAGAGCCAAGAACAATGATTTAAATACACAGAAACTGGGGTTGGAGAGGGCTCATGTAGTTAAGAGCACTGACTCTTTCGAAGGGTTCAGGTTTGATTCCCAGCACCCACATGGTAGCTCACAACCATCCCCACCTCCATTCTCAGGGACCCAAGGCCCTTTTGGGTGCTATATGGTACACAGACATATAAGCAGGCAAGGCACGCATTTACATAAAAGGGAAGAAATAGAATTTTTAAATAAGTGGAAAAAAATACAGAAATTGTCCTTATAGTGTGCTAACTGGAAAACTCCATAGTGTATCATTCTCTCCACAAAAGACTGGTCCATTTGATGATACAGTCAAACATTAAAAGTCAATTTCTGTGTGTATTTCAATGCCTAGAGGCCTTGTAATGATACTTACATGATTAAAAAGAAAGAAGAATGTAGCAGGATATAAAGGGGTGTGCACTGTTAACTCTAGCCCTTGGGTGCACAGGCAGGCAGATATGAGTTCAAGGCCAGTCTGTTCTATATAGCAAGTTCCAGGCTGGCTAGGTTACACAGCCCTAGCTCAAAAACAAACAGCACAGAACTAGAATTTCTAGTTGTTTAAAACCAATAAGTTTACTGGCTTATCCCTGGGGAGTTACAGATTTTTCTTATAATTTTTAAATTTTTTGCAATAAATATATCTAACCATATCATTAGAAAAGCAAAAATTGTGGATGAAAGAATTTTAAAAGTGTATTTAAGCTGGGCGGTGGTGGCTAGTGACAATACCCAATTGTTGAATCTCCTTGAAACTGTGGTCCAAGAATAGACAGAATGTCTTAACTGGGACAGGGTGCAGTGTTTAAAAACATGTTTAGAGAGAGCACTGCATCATGAATTCAGACATTCTGACTCAAGACTCCCAGTATGCCTTCCTCAGCTAGTTACGTAGGATTAACTGCCCTACAGTGCACTTGGCATTGATTGCCATGTCTTCTGGGCTGGCACATTATTTGGAGAGGTAACACCCTCTAGGCACATGGCTTCTTTTCTAGGGTAAATCCACCCCAAGCCAGGGTCTACCACACTTGATTTCAGGCTGTCCATGTTTTCAGTCTGAGCACCTATGTTTGGGTGCGTGAGCGTGGGTATCATAAGCCACTGACCACCTTTAACAGCGCCCCTACCATACCTTTCCTCAGGTGATGCCTAGAACGCCTCATCTCCTCAGTGTCTGTACACAGCTCAGAGGCGAGCTGCCTGCCATTTCCCATCCTCCCTGAGCCTACCTTCGTGGTGATTATTTCTTTTCGGAAGCTTTGTCTCCTCGTTGACACCTGGCACAGGACTCTACAAACGGCTTCCTAGTTGGATTTTAATAGAATCTAGCATCTCCCAGCATCACAGAAGAGCCCTGTATGCCAGCCACCGTGGAGTTCTGAAACCTACAGTCAAATCTCCATGTTTTGAAGATCAATGTCCATTTTTTATCTCATTTTCATGTTTGCTGAAGTGTGTCATTGCCAGAGAGGTGTGAAGATGGCTGGCAGTGATTATACATGAGCACAGGTGGAATCACTGTCATACATCTATGCCGAAAATGCTTCAAGTGGTGGTGGTAATGTTTGTCACAATTAGAAAGCTGAAAATTATATTGCTTAATAAAATAAAAGTTTAAGCAGTTTTTAGCATATGCCCACAGTTGTTCCAGCCATTTTACATAGCAGAGTTCACTTTATTTCTCCAATAACAATATGAAGTTGTTAGTATTGCAGTAAACTACACAGGAAGAACCCGTGCTACGCAGGCAGAAAGTATATAACATTTTCAGTGTCACCTGAACACTGTATGGGACAGCTGCTGGGATGTGTAAACTTGATTGTTGAAAAATACTAAAAAGGATTGTTTTTAAAGTCTCTCTACTTTAAATTGTGTGTGTGCATGAGTGTGTGTGTGTATGTGTGTTGTGTGTGTGTGCATGCCAAGTATGTACATGTACCAGAAAAGGTTGTAGCTGGAGTTAGAGGCAGTAGTCACCTGCCTCCTGTGGGTGCTGGGAGCTGAATGAACTCAGGTCTTCTGCAAGAGCAGCATGTGCTTTTGTCTACTCAAGCCATCTTGCCAGCACTAGGGAGATGACATCTTAAATGAAAGCCACAGGACAAGAACGTAGATATCTGAAAGAATTAGGGCAAGAAGAGCACTCTAAGTGGTTGTGGATGGGTGGGTAGCCATCCACTCCAGAACCTGCTGTAATCCTGGCACCTCTGTGCCTGCTGCTTTCACTGGGAAGAGGGCTGCAGATCGTCTCTGGAGGATCGTGACATGTGGAGGTCATCCTGGATCATCTGGATGGACTTTAAGTGCAGTGCACGAGTCTTTAAAAGAAATCAGCAGGAGACAACTAGAACTGCTGCAGCTGCAGCTCTACTTTTGAAGATGGCTGCAGCAAGAGGCCTCAGGCCAAGGAATCCGGGGAGTGCCACTCTGGCAGCATCTGGATACAGCCTCTTGACACTAATGCTTTGGACCTCTGGTCTCCAGTACAGGAGGAAAATGGATTTCTCTTGTGTTAAGGCATACTCTCCTAGCAATTTGTTATAGCAGCAATAGGAAATGAGTGTAGTCCTTGGAAGTGGGATGCTTCTATAACAGATCCCTGAAAATGTGTAGGTATAGCCAGTAGGTAAAAGCTAGGGTAACTGTGAGGTTGAGATTGAAGTAACCAGGCAGCCTTAAGGAGATTGCTGGTAGGAAATGGATATTAAAGGCTCTCTGTGGGCTCAGAGGGAAAAGAGTGACTTGTCACTGCACAGTGCAGGAGCATGGACTTATTAGGTAGAGGCAGAAAGCTTACCTGAGTTTCCTGTACATCGGATGGAAAGCAGAACTTGTCACCATGCACTTGCATATTTACCGAAGAAGATTTCCAAGGAAGGTACAGTGAAATAGAGAAATTATAATATGTCTATAGATTTCAGCTTCAGGTTGATGTATCCGAATGTTGCTGTATTCTTTCTGCCAGTTTGCCTCAGATGGCTAGCTAGCTAGTAGAGAATTGTTTCCTCATATGGTCAGATAATGTGGCATATACGAGAATTGGAGATTCCTCATCAACCTTTTAAATATTTACCACTGACTGAGACAAATACAGTTGTCTCTTATCTAAGTCATAGATAAGAATTGTGGGGCTAAGTATGGCACTATCCATCTTTTGTAACAGTTCTCAGAAGGCCTTCAAGTGGTGCACTTGGCATTATGTTCTCATAGTCTCCTTATGTAGCAGGATTTAGCAGTGGATGAGCTGGTCTGGGAAGGTCAAGACAGCTTCTCTGTGAGTTGGAGGTCAGCCTGGTCTACATTGCATACACTAGCTAGGGCTCTAAGAGAAAGCCCATTTTTAACAAAATAAAACACCACAATAATAACATTTTTAAAAAAAAGAATTGTGTATTCTCTTCTTTTCCAAATGTTATTTGGAAGTATCTCCTCTATGTGGGGTGGGAGAACATCCCCTCCTGCCCCCTCAAAGGTTGTGGCTACTCAAGGCTCATGAATATAGCTGTATGTGGATGTAGTAGGGTCTTTGAAGACAGTCTCAAGTTGAGATGAAGTCAGGTAAGGTTATAGTAGGCTCTGAGCAATGTCTGAAGTCCTTGCAAATGAGACAGGTTGTGCCATACAAATACATAAGGGGCATGGCTAGTGAAAATGGAGCTAACTGGAGTGAAAGTGCCACAAGCCATAGAATTCTAGGGTTGTCTATATCTGCCAGGGAGGTGGTGTCTTGATCTTGGCCTTCTTTCTTCCAGATCTGGGAGAGAATATGCTTTGCTAATAGCTTCATGATTTGTGGCATTTTTAGAACAACCATGTGGTCCTAAATACATCTCTTGACAAGCAGAAATTAAATAAAGCACTCTAATGGTTTAGAAGACCTCTTTTCTATAAAGTCTAGGTCTGCTCTGGCTCTTTTTCAGAACTAGAGTTCTGCAAGTTTCACTGAGGAATCGTAGCTCTTTAAGTAATTCCCCAACCTTTTGGATCAGGTCAGGCTTAGAATGGAGTTAAAAGGGCTTGGATATTGAATCAGATTTAATATCACACAGAGAAAGACCTGGAAGGAAGGGTGTATAGAGTGGCCCATGTCTTCTGCAGTTTGCTGCCTTTGTGTAATACTTGCCCTGGGCTGGCAGGGAAATAAAAGGTAGACGCTGTGCAAACTAACTCCTCAGGACATCTGCCTATCATTCTTTTCCTCTGACCTGTCAGCCACACATAGCCCTCGCTGCATTGTTGATGCTGAGGAAAGCACCGGGAGGCCATTTCTCTTTCTAGAAATGCTAGTAGTAGAGTTGACTCCTTTAGAATAGATTCATGCCTGAAAATTTTGCTTTTAACTAAAGCCATAAGTGAAATTATATATTTATTTTTTTACCATTTGTTTTTCTGTAGTAGAACGAAACATTTCTTTTCTGGTTGAAGATTATTTTTTATTGATTATTTTATTCATTTACATGTCAAATGTTATCCCCCTTCCCAGTTTCCCCTCCTCAAAGCCCTCCCCCACTCTCTGCACCCCACTGCTGCATATTTCTATTTATTCTTCTGGCCCCCTTGACTTCTCTCTTGTCTCTTCCCATACCTGATCCTGCCCCCCTTTTTCCTCTCCCTCTCCTCTCCCACTCAGGAACCTCCCTCCCTCTACTTCCCATGATTATTTTGTTCCCCCTTCTAAGTGGGATTGAAGGATCCACACTTTGGCCTTCCTTCTTGTTAAGCTTTATATGGCCTGTGAGTTATATCGTAGTTATTTTGAGCTTTTGGGCTAATAACCACTTATCAGTGAGTTTCTATAAAGAAATAATTATACTCATAATACAAGTTAAAAGTATATATCTTATTAAAATTTGAAAGAAATATTTTTTTGCCATTGTATGTATATGTGATATATATACAAGTGTGTGTTTGTATGTGTGCATGTTTGCATGTATGTAAATACACATGTGTATGGGTACGTATGTGTGGAGGCCAGAGCTTGATGTCAGCTGTCTTGGTCACTTGCCATCTTATTTTTTGAGGTAGGGTTTCTCACTTGAACCTAGAGCTCATCAATTAGGCTATTCTATCTAGTCAGCTTGCTCCAGGGATCCCTTGTCTCTGCTTTCTGCATGCTGAGATTACAGGTGAGCCACTATAGCTACCCCACATTTACATGAGTACTGATCCTCATGCATGTGTAGTGAGCACTGTACCAGCCAAGCCATACCCCCAGTCCCAATTAATACCTTTTATCACATAATCACCAAGTAAAATGTATATGCTACCTGAGGTTAAATTTAACCATAAACATGCAAGGCCCAGAAAGTGCACCAACACACCACACTTATGATGGAATGTGCCAATATTACAAAGATGGCTTTGCCCCATTGTTAACTCACAAGGCTATTTCCAGTCAGTAGCTGGACAATGAAAAAATTTGCATCATGCTCATCTTGAAACTCAAAAGAGCCAAGCAGAACAATGCAGTGAGCCCTTGCATTACAGCAGCTTTGAGGACTCTCAGTGTTTGCAGTTCTACGGGATTAGTGTTGTTTGTTTTATTTTGTTTTCTTGTTATCTGGAAACTCCCAAGACAGGCCCAGCATTCACAAAGCCTTCTTACCTATGATTTCTTTGCCTTGCACCCCTAACTGTTAAGTAATGTTTCCAATATGATTCTTGTTCCATTCTGATGAAGGAAACTCAGAGCAGACCTTAATATCATCTAATTTCCTATCTGTAGTCAGAGTTCAACAGTTGTTTCTGAAGGTGGCTTTTGAAGGTTGGCTTACTTTAATGCAATTTGCATCTAGGTCCCTGTGTTGCATCTGACCCTATATATTTATGTAGTAATATTCGTACTGGATGGAGGCCTCCCTCCCCTCTCTACTTCATGGAGGGGATTGCTAGGGTATGTGCATGTCTCTACATCTTGGGTTATGGGAAGCTTCACTTGTGGTTTTAGTGTGCACTGCTGATTTTCTAGAACCATTCTTCATTCTGAGTCACCAGATGGCATGTCTTGCCTAGATCATTCCTTAGGCTTAGCTGGAATGCTTTACAGACCTTGTGCCTAGGAGCTGTATAGTTAGTTACCTTTAAATTCTCTGTCCTGGAAGGGTGGGATTAGTGCAAGTTTGGCTTTTTTTTCCCCTTTACCAATTTCCAGAGTAATGAACTGATGCCTGCTTGGTTATCTACAGCTGAATTACAAATTATCCCAAGACACCGGGGCATGAAGCAGCAGCTGCTTTATTAACTGTCATGATTTGATAGGTCAGGAATTTTGGAGGGCGTGACTGGGCAGTTTGCTTATGTAGCAGGATTTAGCAGTGGATGAGCTGGTCTGGGAAGGTCAAGAAAGCTTCTTTCACATGATACCTGCGTGGAAATAGAGAAGGACATGAGGAAGGACCATCCATCAGCGAGCCCATCCATGCCCTCTCCAGCACCTTCTCACGGCGGAATCCCCTTGGAGAACATTATTCCTTAATCCGTTGAACCTTCTGGGATGTGGCCTTGACATCTTACACGATCATTTTGATTGTGTTCTTTTGGTCACTGACGTCACTAAGTCTGAGTTGATTTAAGGTGAGACACAAAGAAGGGTGGTCACATCTTTTATTTAAGTTGACCTTATCATCTTTTGGTTGTGCATGAACACATTAAAAAACAAAGCAAAAAATACTCCCTTACTTTTATTGTAGCATTTTAAAATATATCTGGCATAAGATTGTTATGTTAAACATTAGGTACATGATCACGCAGGGCTCATTTTATTCATTGTTGGTTGGTGCTCACCAGCATCTGTTTCTAAGTGTTCCGAGCACAGGCCCTGACTTCATCTGAGGCACTTCCTCATTCCTCCTCCCAGATGCTGGAGGCATCGAGCTCCCGTTGTGTCTTTATGCATTCTCCTGTTCTAGAAGCTTCAAATCAGTGAATCTATGCAGCTTACTTCATTTTTTATGTGATGTATTTCCTGTCATATCTTTTGCACACTTTGACAGCATGTACCATAAATTCACGTTTTAGGGAGTGGTGTCATTTTTGTGTTTTTTGAGACAGGGCCTTTTATATACTCTGTGCTGGTTTTGAACTCCCTGTGATCCTCCTGCCTCAGCCTTTTGGGCAGTGAGAATATTGGTGTGCATTATCATGCCTGTCTCTGTTTCCTTTTTTAAGCTGGATAAAATTAAAATGTGTGTACATGCTGCCTTTCCTGCAGTGAACACTGGTTTACAGGCGCTCCTTTGAATGTGTTATAGTTCCATCAGCCTTATTATACCCAGGAGTAGAACCATGCAGTCATGTGGTCACAGTGTCCTGTTTTATGAAGACTACTAACACATTTTCAGTAGTGGGCACACCATTGTCCCTACCAAGGATGTATTCAGATCCCAGTTCATACACATCCTTGCCAACGTTTGTTTTTGTTTTCACATTTAAGAGCCATGCTAGCAGAGGGCATCTCTAAAGACATAGATGCTCACTGCAGCCCTGGTTTGAGTCAAGAAGTTGGAAAACAACTGGGTTATTCATCATGACAGAGCATATACCTAAGCCAAACACACGACAGTTAAATCGAACGGGCTTGATGGCCATCTAGCCTCTTGGTTTAGGTCTGTAAGGAAGAATTGTCTGGAGAGGATATAATTCCACAGAGCAGCTCACACATTCCTGTTGTGGCACTGATGCCTAGATTGTCTTATTACTTTGAAAAACCACTCTGATACACAAAATTGAAATTTCATTTAAATTGCCATTCAGAGCTTATAGTTACATAACTGTGAGAAGCCATTATTGTATATGCTGGGAACACTGATGACATTCATGCTGGTTCCATTCCGTGCAGCAAAACTCTCAGAAACAAACAGAATGGCCAGTGGGAAGGGAATAGAAGACTCAATCACACATTTATGCCATGGAATATGACATAGCATGTAGTTCCGTACTGAGGCTTTAAAAACCACTTAATAGAGGTGTGTTTTACATATCATAAGTTTCATCTGTTTCAAGCACACAGTTGAATTGTATGACCACCATTCTAAAGGTTTTAAAACACTTAAATTCACTCCTATCTACCAATAAGTCCTGTAGGTAATGTTTCCACCTTCCAGCACCCCCAGTCCCTACTGCTCAGCTCTTTCTATAAACTCACCTTTCCACAGGATTTTTAGAAATGGTAGCATATGGTGTGTGGTCTCTGGTATCTAGCTCATTTTATCACGAATATAGTTTTTAAACTTTTTTCTGCAACCATATCATGTGCCAGCAATCTGTATCTCTTTTTTATTACTGAAGAGTGTTTTGCTGTGTAGATAAAACAAATCTCTCTCTCCATTCAACAGTTGATGCATATTTTGTTTTTATTTGTCAGGTTTTAGTTATTATAGATTGGGCTGCTTTAAACCTTTTTGTGAATATCTCTGTGTGTGTGGAAAAAAATGTTTAATTATCCCAGAATAGACAGACTTGCAGGAGCATGTGGTGGATTTGTATTTAAGCATTTGAGAAACTGACAGACTGTAGTCCAATCCAGGCTGTACTTCTGCTAACAGTGTGTGGAGGGTTCTGCTGTTTCACAGCCTTTCGAGCCCATGGTACCATATGCCTTGGGTGTTCTCGTTGTTCTAGTGTATGACGTAACAGCTCCTCACCATTTAATTTGTGTTTTGGTAGTGGACGATGGTGTTGAATATCTTTTCCTGCAACTGTCATCCATTCTCAATCCCTGCTTTGGTGAAGCGTCTTAATATCTCTGTTCTTTCTCTGTCATAGCAGTCCTTCTGCATATAAGTTGTTTATATGATATGGACTGTGTGAGCATGCTCTGTCAGTCTGTTCTCCTTTGCTTCATGGTGTTATAGATGAAAAGATTATACATTTTGATAAGGTTTAATTTATCAATACGTTTTCTTTCATAGGCTGTGCCTCTAGTATAGTGTGTAAGAAATGATTAGCCTCAATTAGCTAGTGAAGGCTTCTGAGTCAGCAGTCTTTCTCAGTTGGTACCAGTGCACATTGTTTGGAGGGAAGGCATCTCGTAGCATCTCTTTGATGTTCATGTCCTGGTTTTATCTGTTAAGCAGCCTCCTTTCTTCTGTTGAATCATCTTGGCATCTTCCTTTAAAATAACCGTTCTACCTTAAATGTACGGCTTTCCTCTGGCTTCTCATTTTTCAGTGCTTTCCCTTTTTGTGAGCACTAACCCGACTTGATTGGTGGATCGTGATAGAAATTTTGAAACTGAAAGTTCTTCAAGTAAGTTTAGTTATTCTAAATGTTTCTCTTTCCTATATACAATTGAAGATCTGCTTGTCACTTGCTTGAAAGAGTTTCCTGAAATTTTGATAGGAATGGTTTTGAATCTGTACATCAATTTTGGGAGAATGGGTACCTTGATATACTGAGTTGTTATAACTTTTGTATATTGGATACTTTACCATTTTTCAAAGTCTTTAACTTCCTTCCACAAACTTTTGTAAATTTTAGGGTGAAAATCTTTCAATTCTTCTACTAAATTTATTTGTAAATACTTCACTTTCTATAATGCTAGTGTGAATGAAATTGTACTATAATTTCAATCATCTTTTATTGTCATATAGAGAAATACAACTGGTTTGACATTTATTACATTTATTTATTTGTGTGTATTAATTTGTGTATGTTGTTATCCCAAAGTGTCAGAGGACAGTTTGTAGGAATCACTTCTTTCCCCAAGTTGGTTCTGGGAACTGAACTCAGGCCATCTGTCTTGGTAGCAAGTGCTTTTCCCCTATGAGCCATCTCGTCAGCCTCTGCTTTTGATATTTTCAAATGATTTCATGATGGACTGCCCCAGAGGTGTCAGAACTGTGTTCATGTTCTTCTCTTCTTAGACTGTGTAATCTCAATTGATGTACCATTGACTTTGCTGGTTCTTCTGCCGCTTAGACTGTGAGTTGTGCCCTGGTGTAAGCATTTCCTTGATTGTTGTACTTTACAACTTCAGAGTTTGTTTGCTTTCTTTTAATAATGTCTACTGCCTTTAAATTTTTTTCCCTTGTGAGATAGTATTCTCACATTTTAATTTTTTAGGCATGTGCTGTACATATTTGTGATCATTGCCTTAACACCTTTGTCTTACATCCTTTATCTAGATTTCCTCAGGGACAACTTCCACCCTCTGCTTCCTCCTGCACATGGACAATGCTCTCTTTGCATGTCTCATTGTTTGTTGGAAAATTTAAATGACTCACTGTATAGATTTGGGGACTCCATACCTCCCCAGGGTGTCTCCTGTTACTGTGGTGGCTGTATGTGTGACTGGTATTTCCTGTACTTATCTGATGAAGTCACCTCTCTGTAGTGTGTGTGGCCTCTGAAGTTTCTTTCTTGGTTTGTTTATTAGCAAGTGAATGAGTAGACAAAGACTTGTGAAATCCATTTTACCAATAAATGTCACAGTCATTTGGGGGCTCTGAGTCTGTGTTGGCCATTCCTCTGTCAGATAGATTAGGAATCTGCTTTAGTCTTTTTCTCTGGTTATATGGGACTTAAGGTCATCAACAACTGAGAAATTAGGGGACTCCCAGATCTTCCCTGGTCATTCACATAACCCCACAGTAGTGCATGGAGTTCTAATGTCCCTTGTAGAAATTTCATTTCATGAACCTTCCTTTTAAGTTTTTGACCTGACTCTTGTTTGCCCAGCTGGTATGGCAAACTTAATAGCTGTGATGTTAATCAATTGTAGCTGATTGTTTTTGACAAAAGCTTTAGAGACTGGGCTTTTTCTGCTGAGTAAGCTCTCCTGGACATCAAATAATGCTAATGCTTTGTGAATTGGGCTTCCCCATGGAGTTGGAGAGTCAAAGAGCCACAGTGTTGGAGTTGGGGCTTTTTTTTGCAGAGTTCTGAACCTGGTGTGTTTCCCCTGTGGCTCCAGGATGGAACATTTTGTGTGTACTGTGACTGAGAAGCTGCTAGTTTTGAAGGCTACCACAGAGCTTCAGAGAATGGATGCCCTAGGTCAAGTTAAAATGCTATAAACCAAGCTGCCAACAGAGCATCAGTGGTTTTTCCTTGAATGATGCTGTAGGTTGTTGTATATCTTTGGTTAATTTCTAGAACTTTGAAAATTCTGGGTTTGAAGGCCGTGACTGCATTTTTTATCGTTTCTGTGAGTAAAAGCATTTCTATAAGCCATCACCATTCAGAAGTTTCAGCCCCATACAGCTGAATTTTAATAACAAATGAACAAAGTAAGTCCTGAAGATTATAACCCATCTTATAAATACAATACAATGATAAATGCAATATGATTTTTATAAACATTTTATAATCTTATAAACATAAATACAAAGTAAGCAAGCCCTGAAGACATAAACCCATTACAAAAACAGGACTGAAATACGTAAAGCAATGTGTATTTAAAATATATTTAACATCTGTATTGTACAAAGGTATTGATGATCATAAAACTATGCAAAGTATCGGGTTCCAGATGTTAGTTACCCATTGGATAGTAGGCTTGGGTGGGAAGAGGTTTTACACAGGAGTATATATAGTCTCCCATTTTATCTCTGGGGGACACATTTTAAGGCCCCTAGTAGGTGCCTGAGAAACCAAAGCATGGAATCCTCTGTGTTATTAAAGCTAGCTTGGTAACTACAATGTACTGCAGTAGGCTATTCAAAATCTTCAAGTGACTTCCAGACTTCTTCACTGGATTTTTGTGAGCTATGGTCACTGTGAGAAAATGCAAAGTAAGCCCACAGACCCTGGGGGAAGTGTTGTGATATAGGGCTTTGTTTCCATTTTAGAATGGTGGCTCCTAGTTTCTTCCCACATCACTGAAAATTTTGCATAAGCAGGCAGTTCATGGTTTTTGTTGTTTTGTTTCTTTCATATTAACAGAGGAAAGGAAGAATCTGATACACACTCTTGTACACAGGACCCTCAAAGTCCTGTTTGTGGCCAGAGTATTGCTTAGGAAGCAAGCTCTAGGCTTCCACGGGCCTACCCAGTTGGCCCAACTCCAGTGACTGACCAGGCCAGAGATAAGGGGGACAGGAGTGATGGTAGCAAGTGTGCCTGTGAGGTGAGCAATCACAGAACACTGTCCTGACTGATGCCTGCTGCTGCCAGTCATCTGACAGCCCTGTGCTCTCTACTGTACACTGAGGAGTGAACACAGGGTGCTGACCATCCAGTAGCTGCACAGATAATGTTCCCCTCTGCCAGGTCCATTCTTGATGTTATTAGCCTCTTGCACAAACATCCAAGGGTTTACTTTAGGATAACCATTATGACTAGTGTTTGAGGGATACTCAAAGCTCAGATTATGCAGAGTTGAACATGATATGGATGCAAAATCAGAATTATAGAAAGTTAAATGAAGTTTTCTTGCTTCAAAGAATAGTGTGTTATAGTGAAAGACTCAATGTGTAACCTTAAAAACAGGATTGTTAGCATTCAATAAGGTTTGGCTGAAAGCATTTTTTGTTTGTTGTTTGTTTTAGAGAGAGAGAAGAAGAGAGGGGGAGGAAGGGAGAGAGAGAGAGGGAGAGAGAAGAGAAGAGAGAGAGAGGGAGAGAGAGAGAGAGAGAAAGAGAGAGAGAGAGAGAGAGAGAGAGAGAGAGAGAGAGAGAGAGAGAGAGAGAGAGAGAGAGAGAGAAAGTATACTTGTAGCATCAAACAGTAGTTCCTAAACATTCCTGGATAGAACTGATATGACTGATCTGGGGTTGTGGCCCCATCAGACCAAACTGTCCATAGTTCAGTAGATGCTAAGACCAGGTCTGATCCCTTCTTATGCTACCATGAGCAGTAAAGGTAATTTTTGAGCCTTAGCTTTACTGTCTGATCTGTGGGGCTGATACTGCCTATGTGTAGTGATTTTAATACTTACTAATATTAGAATGCACAACTTATCTCTTATTTTCTTAGAAACTTAAATAATAAAGTACCCATTTGAATGCTGGTCAAAATGTGAGCAAATGCCATTTGTACAAGTGCATAGCCATTAAAATTAATCAGCAGCCTGCACTCGAAGGCCGGTGCATGGCACTGCCCTTAGCTGCTGATCATGCTTGTGTGTATTTATGGTGCTGTCTCCTGTATCTGCCAATTAGGAGGAAAGAACACCTGCTGTAGGTGTCCCTTGAGCTGGTCATTGTAGGAAGCAGGACAGAAGCACACTGTGGCCCCTCTGTCATGGAGTTCAGTGTGGTTTGTGAGATGTAGCTTTCATGTGAATCATTCGCATCAAAGCAGCACCATTTAAAGAAAATAACGTACAGAAAATACGCGCATAAAGAGCAGAGAAAGAGAAAGCTCAGCATGGCAGCGTGTGACTCAGTAGCATGTATGGAAGACGTGTCAAAAATATACTTGTTAGGGGAGGCTTTAATAAAGCACTGAGCGATGCTAATGCTCAGCCCTTCAGAGAACAATGGCAGACGCACTTCAGCATTTTTTATTGTGTCTTCCTAAGAAATCACTTGGAAGCACAATATTCATTTTTGAAGAGGGAAAGACTAAGTGTAAGAAAAGAAATTTCTCCTAAATACTATTATAAAGTTTGAGCATTTCTATTATGATTTTATGACCTCCCATCTGTGGTAGTTGCTTTATTGAGATTATTGGGATGTTACCATCAAGCTGTGACAACGATGCTTTAAAGGTCACACACAAAACACAATTAAATTTTCCAAGTGGAATAGGAATATGCATTGTGAAAGGCAAATACTTTGAAGTAGTTTTGTTCCCCCCGAATGGGCCATTCCACGATGACATTTTGAGGTGCTTAAATAAATCACAATGTTGTTTTTCTTCTTGATTGCAATTTCCCTTATCTATTTGTATAGCATAAAAATAGAAACTGGCATACTTAAGTTTCAACATTATTGAGCCTATTAGTTAATATAAACTTTATCCTAAACTCAACAATAGATTTCATTGTAACCATAGGAACTTATTATGGTCCTTTTGCACTTACACAAGTGTGAGGATGTCTGGTTGATAGAGACTTAGTTATCCATTCTCTGGCTTGTTACAAATCGGATAATCCAACATTTCTACAGATTTCTCATCAGCATATTCAGTAGGAGTAGGAAAAAACCCTTTATTTTTCAAAACCTGTTATTCTGTTTTATTTGGCTTTTCCCCCCTTGTCACTCATGAATGTAATGAGTGGTTGTTTTGCAATTACTAAAACAAATTTAGTTTCTCCAATCTTTGGGCCTCAGTGTCTTTATCTGAAAAATGAGGATTATCTTGGGATAGGGTTATATATGCAAGTTGGTGGAAACATTAAGAACAACAGATGATATAAAATGTTGGAAACTGAGCCTGATAAGATAGGTCAGCCAGTAACGTACTTGCCTCGCAAGTGTGAGGTCCTGAATTCTATCCCTAACATAGACAGGAAAAGTTAGGTATGGTGGTCTGTGTTTATAATCCCACTGCTGGGGAGGTGGAGGCGGGAGGATTTCTTAGTCTTGCTAGCCAGTTAGCCTAGCCTCATTGGTAAGCTTAGGTGAGTGAGAGGGACCCAGCTTTAAGAATACAGGGGCTCATCTTCTGAGGAATGACACCAGGGTTGGTGTCTGTCTTCCATAAACAGATACATATGTATGTCCTCCCCATCTCCGCCCCCCCCAAAAAAAACCACTTTGGAAAGTAGTTCTTCCTATCTTAGCTTATAAGTAAAATATAATTTACTACAAATCTGTAACAATACAACAATAAAGATAAAACTATACCCGGAAAAATCATCTTTCTGAAGTTAGAAATTCTATATATAAATGAGTGAGACACTGTTCACATCCTATGAATGCAACCTGGAAATATACTATTCTAGTCTCAAGTCAGGCATAAAGGCCATGCGTGTGCATACACAGCCACATATACACGTCACAGGGGTTACATTACTTATGGGTGATCACATGGTGGTATTTTCTGATTTGTGGTATTGACTTATAAATGCTACTGTGTAATTAAACAGGAATTATTTAGCAGCTTAATGACTTGGATGCTATGAGGAAGGTGATAGAATCAAGGTGATCTGAATTAAGACATACATCCTATTCAAAAAGTCTCAATGGTTTTTTGGTGTGAAGGCCAGAGGTCAATCTCAGGTGACTTTCTCTATTGATCTCCACTCTAAGAACATTTATTTCTGTCTTCATTTGTTTGTTTGTTCATTTATTTTTTTTAAAACAGCGTCTGTCACTGAACCTGGAGTTCATGGATTAGACTAGGCTGTCCAGCTGGTAAGGTCCTGGGGTTCTTTTGTTCTTGGATGACATCTGGCTCCTTATATGGTTGCTGGGGATCTCAGCTCAGATGCTCAGGCTTGTGCAACAGACTCTATTCACTGAGCCCTCTCCCCAGGCCCCTTAGCAATTTGTTTTTTAAATTGTATGATAACTGTTAAGATACAGTGTAAGATACAGTGTTCTATTTTTCTGAATTCATGCAGGTTGCCCACTTGTATAACCCCTGTGAAGTGTATGTGTATGCACATGCATGGTGTTTATGTCTGTCTTGAGACTAGAGTAGTACATTTCCAGGTTGTATTCAAGGGATGTGAATGGTGTCTCACTCATTTATATATAGAATTTCTAACTTCAGAAAGATCATTTTCCAATGTATATCTTTATTGTTGTATTATTACAGATTTGTGTGTAAATTACATTTTTCTACATGGGCTATTATTTTCTTGTCCAAATTTCTAAATGATTTAGAGGAAAAAAAAAATACACAGTTGAGATTCAAGAAGGAGCTTCAGAGGAGTGTGGGCTCTGATGTGGGCCTTCCCCAGCAGCCTTTGTGGCTCTGGGAAGCCTCAGGTTTTTTTTTTTTTTTTTTTTTAAAGAAGATTTATCCAATCCTGGGCTCCTTGATAAACAAGGAATTAATTGGCTCCCAGGTAAGCCAGAATTGAGAGCATCGTTATTAATGGAGTCTGTTGACCTTGTTTGTTTATTATACGATGCAGTCTTGTAGTCTGCTCACGGGCTTTGGTTCTGTTTGTTTGTTGTTTGTTTGTTTTGTGGGGGACGGTATGTAAGAAGAGTCAGTACAAAAGGCCCTCATTGTAAAGTGTTTAAAATTATGAAGTGCTTCCAAACTGGTTTTGAAAGCTTCTCTGGGCTGAGAGCCAATTGATTGTTGTCAGTGTTCTTATGTGACCGAGGTCAAGTGCTCAGAGCCTGAGCAACTGCATTGGGTAATAGCCCTGTGCAGTGCTACAATATGAGATCCTTTAAAATGCTGCTGTGATTGGAATTTTAACAGATGTGCTTCGACTGGGCAAGAATGTAAAAGTTATTTTGGAGTATGTTCAAAAGCACATGGTTTCGAACGTCGTAACTTGTTAATTTTCTGCTCTGTAATGTACATAATAAGACTGGGGTTTGTATTAAGTTAATGAAAATATTCAAATGAGACTTGGAGAAAGGCATTGTCTGTTTTGAGAAAGATTTAGAGAAAAAAAAAGTACATACTTGGGATTCAAGAACTGAAGGAGCTTCAGAGGAGCATGGGCTCTGATGTGGGCCTTCCCCAGCAGCCTTTATGGCTTTGGGAAGCCTCAGGTTTCTCTTTAAAGATTTATCCAACCAAGGACTCATCCAACTTCCTTATTACTAAAACTGTTTTTAGTACTACAGTACATTAAATAAATAAGCATAGTATATCGATTTGGAAACTCAAAAGGACTCTGTTACTAATCTGAGTTGAGTTGGGAGGGGCAGGGTAGAGTAGTTAGGGGCTAAAACTCGGGTCCATAGTGTCACAGCCTTGTCATAGGATGGATTTTACACAGTGGACAAGGGGGAAGCCTGCCGCTCAGGCTCAGGGTTGGCCACCAGTTTTACTTTCGGCACCAGAGTGTCAGAAAGTTTGAATTTATGCAGCATCACAGGTGTGTGTGCTCTGTGGCCTCTATAGTCTGTTCTTCCTCATCTCATACTGCGCTCTTCCTCTTGTCTCCTGCCCTTTTCAGCCTTTGAGCTCATGACACGGTGGCGTGGTATGCCCACAGGTAGATGTTGAGCAGGAGTGGTTTGTGCATGTGTAATAGGCTTGTTTCTGCAGCCTTGCACACCTAGAGCAGAGGCTGCGGAAACATTCGCATTAGCTCTGGAGAGGGCTTGACACCGGCCTTTTCCTGTTTATCTCATTACCTCAATAGAGTTCAGTTGCATTTCATTTTCTCAACAAACTCTAGAAACAAGCTAGTCGAGTGGTTAATCCAAATGATTTCTGCTCTCATTTAAAAACTGATGCATTGAAATGTGAACTAAGTCAATTACTGTCACAGCGAGTTTCCCTGGATGTGGAATTTGGATGTGTGCATTACATCAGACTCTTGACTGCGAAGATTACCAATCTATATCTGTATAACACTTTTCAGATACTACAGAGCCCTAGATCTGTTCTTATATAGTGCTGCCCTTTCAGTCTGAAGTATTCTCCAAAGTCCCTTGTATTGAAGGCTTGGTGCTATGGGACCTGGTGGAATTGTTAGGGGTCCAGAAGTTAGGCCATTGGAAATATGATCTTAAAAAAGATCTTTGAATCACAGCTGATTCTTGGCTTCTGTGAGGTGATTGATATGCTTTACCACGTTCCTATGCCCTTATGACAGAACCAACCAGGCCAATCAACCAGTCCACCTGACTGGAACCTTCCAAACTGTGAGCCAAAGGAAACCTTGTTTTCCTAAGTCAGTTCACCTCAGGAGTTCACAGTGCCACCAGAGAGCAGATCACCTCAGGTCTTCACAGTGCCACCAGAGAGCAGATCACTTCAGGTGTTCACAGTGCCACCAGAGAGCAGATCACTTCAGGAGTTCACAGTGCCACCAGAGGGTAGCAAGCACATGTAGCACATGCTCTCTGGACCAGAGCAGACCTTGCTGGATTTCTCTTTCCATTTCTACTGTGCTTCTTTGGTACTTTATTGCCAAGTTCACACTCTCTGGACTCAGGCAGACATGTTCAGATCTCACCTCTCTTTTCACATTCGTTCCAGTGCGTTCATCAACCTGAGATATTGTTGATATTCCTTAACTCAAGGAAATATACTTGATAGTGGTAACCAGCCAGCCAGAGCACTAAACAGGGATAAGCCAATATCCTAGTGTTTGCATGCTTGAGAAGGGAGGACAGTTGGGGTGGGGTGGAGTCATTAATCTCTGATTATTCATCCAAACTAGTTTGAATTATTGACAATCTACTCAACACACATACTAACATTACATAGAGGAGGTTTATATGTGTATGTACATAAGCACAAAATGAAACTATAAAGTTAATTGATGAATCAAGGAGTTTTTGATGCTGTGAAATAAACAGGAACGGTACATTTATAAAAACACTACATTCACATAAAGCAGGAACTTTCCTATTCTAGTTCGTCTTTCTATGTGGTTAAGACTGAGTGAACTCCAGAGTGGGTGGGCCAGAGTAGTGCTTGCCAAAGGATCCGTGATCGGAGAAGAGACAGGGGTCATGCTTTCATGCTGAATCATGCTCACTGCCTGTACTGTGCAGGAACACAGGAAAAAATAAGTTACAGACAAGGGATGCTGGTGTGCAGTAATGATGTGTGGGGTCAGAGAGGTCCTTAGCTGGATTCTTGCTTCCCTCTCAGTTCACAAGCCACTCCCCACTTCCTACACACCAGGATTTCTGGGCTTCATGTGAACAGTTCCAGAGGCCACGACAGGAAACTTCTTTTTCTTTTTTTTGATTTTTGGTAGTATTGGGCATGGAACTTAATGTGTGTGCTTTCTAGTCAAGCATTCTATGCCTGTGCTCTAGACCTCAGCCCTCTTTTTACTTTTTTTTTTTTTTAAAGACATGGCCTCCTAAGTTGCTCAGGCTGGCTTTGAATTCTCTTTGTACTTAAGGTTGACCTTGAACTTTCCATCCCCCTGCCTCGATGTCCTGGAGTATCTGGGATGACAGGCCAGCACCACCAGGCCTGGTTCAGCAAGAATTTTGTGACAATATAGCATTTGCTGACAGGCATTATCCATCATGAATTTTTTAGTGGCTGATGGATAACAAAGCTTGTAGGAGCCCTCTTCTACAGTACGAGGCATTATGAAATTTTATTTCTTTTGAGCAGTGTATTTTGTGAACAAATCTTGGGATAACTGATCAGTACCTTACATCTGCAATAAAGATATCTGAGCCAAAGAGTAAATAAATGAAGGAAAAATAAATATACTAACAGTTTACTCATATCCAGAAATTAGTTATCTTGGGGGTGATATTGAGCAACTTGCCATCATTTAATAAATTAGATATTGTTCTTTAGGAAATCAACCTTTGTTAGTAAGCTACTGTACTGGCTGGTTTTGTGTGCCAACTTGACACAGGCTGGAGTTATCACAGAAGGGAGCTTCAGTTGGGGAAGTGCCTCCATGAGATCCAGCTGTGGGGCATTTTCTCAATTAGAGATCAAGGGGGTAGGGCCCCTTGTGGGTGGTGCCATCCCTGGGCTGGAAGTCTTGGGTTCTATAAGAGAGCAGGCTGAGCAAGCCAGGAGAAGCGAGCCAGTAAGGAACATCCCTCCATGGCCTCTGCATCAGCTCCTGCTTCCTGACCTGCTTGAGTTCCAGTCCTGACTTCCTTTGGTGATCAATAGCAATGTGGAAGTAAGCTGAATAAACCCTTTCCTCCCCAACTTGCTTCTTGGTCATGATGTTTGTGCAGGAATAGAAACCCTGACTAAGACAGCTACTTAGTAGTTTATTATGATCACCCAGGCTGGCTACAGTAAATTAGACATTAAGTTATTTCATTTAATAGTTATGATATTTAATTGCCTGTTATGTCAGGCACTGTTGTAGGCATTAACTACATAAGATCAAGATTTCGTTCTTAGTGGGCTCCTATGTTTGAGGCAGAGAGAGCCATGAAAGCAAACCTTCCAGCTACTTATTGTGTGCTTCATAGACTAGACCTTATGCTAGACTCTGTCAAAAGAGATAGATAGACCCTCCCTGTCAGCACACCAACCATCAGAAAAATGAGTTGGGCAGGGCTGGGCAGACATAGCTAGGGCCTAGAAAGAATTGAGCACAGGGTAGTGTTGTGTGATGATCTGGGGAGACCTATTATGTACAGTTTAACTTTGTTTCAAACCAGTTCTTTATGACTACAATGTTGCTTTTCATTTATTTCATATTATTGTAAGATGATCTTGTCGTTAATTATAAAGATTGACACATTGGGTGTCCTATGATGGTTACCTTAAAAAAGTTTTTTATTTTATTTTATTTATACCATTGTGTGCCTGCATGTATATATGTATGTATGTATGTATGTATGTATGTATGTATGTATATATGTATGTATACATACCATGTGCATACCTGGTTCCTGTATAGGTCATAAGAGGTCCCCTAGAAATGGAGTTAGAGATAGCTATGGGCAGACATGTGATGAATGTTGAAATTTGAACCCACATCATCTGCAGGCTCAGCAAGTGGTCTTAACTGCTGAGCTCTCTTTCCAGCCTAGCTGTTATTTCTAAAGGAAATTATGATCAGGATTCTGCAAGACAAATGGCTAGAAAATAATATTTTTGAGTATCCAATCTTTCTTGTTCTGCAAGAAGGCTGTAAAGGATTACTCTTTGTTTCTTCCATGTTGATCATACTTTTTAGGTACCTATTTATTAAACTTACTGATTTGACCTGGCCTTCAATGAACTATTATCTTTTGATGTGTAAGGCAGTAGTATAGAGTCCTCTGCTTATGAGCTGTTTTTCTTTAATATATGTTTTAATTCAAGTTTTTAAAACTTTGCTGGCTTCTGTATACTCTTGTATTCAGTCATGTTCAATAATAATACATCATAAAATGGCCATGTTATTTATTTACCAAAGGCATGCAATATTTATATAGCAGTTTGCAGTTTTAGGATAATTGCGCAATGCAGTTCCCCTTGCATTTCAAAGATCTAACTAGTTAATTAGCTTAAGTGGTTCTGTCAACTCTATTGACAGTTGGCAGTCTATAGTGCTGGCCTGTCATGGGGCTAATATAAAACCCTTAAGAATGGTTCTGCTGTGGTTAGCTTCCCCCTCTGCTTGAGATAGGAGTTGGCTTTCTTTCTCATGTCATTAAAACAAAACCAGTTAATATACACTGACCCTTTTGCTTCTCATTACCGTGATCCTTCCTGCTCAATTTCATGATGGTGTTCTTCACCAAGACTGCACAGGTCTTCATACTGTTAAATACCATTCTCCACCCCACTCCCACATGATGGTCTGCTTTAAGACGCAGTTATGTTTGGGTTTTGGATACCTTCAAGGCCTCTTGAATACTGCTCCCGGAGAGTTCACAAGGAAATGGCACCTGATCATATAGATGTCTCTGCTCTCGTATCTGAGGCTTGTTGCCCATGCAGTCAGATGGGCTTGATCTGCTCTGCTTCCACTACCTGGTTGGTGGCCATGTGAGGAAGTTTTGGAGAGTTGGTGTCCTGTTTCCATCAGCCTTGATATGAGTTCAACACTAACCCCAGTTGTATATTGAACAGTTTGTTTGCCTGCAAAATCCATTCTTCAGGCAGGACGGGGTAGAGCGAGTGGAAATGGAGGAAGAAGAAGGAATACAAGGGGTGAGGAATCCTGTGCTGGAGCTGAGTTAGAGAGGGAGAGCAGGAGGCAGGAGAGCCAGGAAGACCCGTGGGTTGCTCCTGGTGCTGGCCGACTCCAGGCAGGAAGGTGAGACTGTGCTCTGTGTCTGGTGAGGTG
The DNA here is from genome assembly GCF_008632895.1 of Mastomys coucha. NCBI lineage: Eukaryota > Metazoa > Chordata > Mammalia > Rodentia > Muridae > Mastomys > Mastomys coucha. The sequence continues at coordinate 135,664,332 of NW_022196905.1, forward strand.
TGGTGGAGAGGAGTGAGATATGGACTTGCTATGTCCATGTTTTTCTGTATTCATGTATGTGCATGTTTGTGGAGGCCAGAGACCAATGTCAGGAGTCTGCTGTTCACTCCTTACCTTATGTTTTGAGACTGAACCTGGAGTTCATACATGCAGCTAGACTGCCTGGCCATTGAGCTCCTAAGATCTTCCAGTCTCCACCTTCTCAGTTTTGGCATTGCAAGTGGGCACAGTTCCTGATGTCTTCATAGGTGCCTGGGATCTGAACTCAGGTCCTTATGTTTACAGGGCAAATCTTTACCCACTGAGCCATCTACCTAGTCCTGCAGTTTAGATTTCGTCATGTCTTTCTGCTGATAAGGCATCATGTGGAAGTCTCCTAGCAGAGTTTAGCTAAACCGAGCAGTGGATTAGGCAGGCTGCAAGTCTGAGAGTGCCCAGGACAATCTCAGAACAGTTATTGGTGGTGTTTCGAGTTCTTACCACCATGGGGATCTGCTCTAAGTCCATGCCTCAGCTGCTTTTCCTGTAATGGGACCTAATAATAGGATTCTTAGTGAGGATTAAACAAATACGTATACACAAATTGCTTAGCTGTAGCTGGCATATAACGAGTGATATTTAAAGGTTATCGCCATTGTCATCTGCATTTCATCCAGCCTCCGTTCGGAAAGGGCAGTGTGCGTGTTCCACAGAAGAGGAAGCTGCGGCTCCAGGATCTTACCTGCTCTCTAAGTTGCAGTTACAGTTTGAACCTGCATGAAGCCGTGTTCTTATTTTTTAAATTTAATTTAATTTTCTGAATGAATTTGTTTTAAATTAGTGTACAGTGTGGTATGTTTTCTTATGGCATGTTGTACACTTTGTTTTGATCTTTCCCCCTCCTCTCGTTTATGCCCATCCACCTCCAGTATTCACCTTCCAGTCTCATACGTGATTCCTTGAACCCTCTTTTTTTTTCCCACTCCCCGATCCCTTCTAGCTTCTTGACCTGCTCACTCCCTCATAGATAGGAACATACACATAAAGTTTGTAAGCTAGGCTCTGCAGGTGAGAGCCTGCAGGCTTTTGTCTTTCTGAGCTATACTCACTTCCTTCCCCTTCCCCTTCCTCCTCCCCACTGGAGAAAATGGTCTATTTGGCAGAGGCCTCATAGCACAGAGTAGAGAGTCCCATGTAAAGGCTGCTGGAGGAATTAAGCAGACAAGGGCCCTTTCGAAACATCTAAGAAGAACTTCTCAGTGACAGTTTGTAAGAGATCTTACAGAAAGAACAATGGGGGTTGGCATTTGAACTACATGGAGGAACAATGGAGAGAGAAGGGGAGGCCAGCCCAGGGCAGAGCCCAGTCAGGGGGAGAACTAGAGAGTGAGAGGAAGAACCGTGTCCTTTCAGCATTCAGGAGCAAAGGAGCCTCCAAATGTAAGACAGTCGGCACTGCCAGCAGCTGCAGAGGGCTCGGAGGGAAGGGGCTTTCCTTGGTTGTAGCAGATAAAATGTATCTACTGTTGAGGCTGAAAGCAGTTGGCCATGGGTCAGCCTGTAAGACACAGAGACCTAGGAAGGATTCAGTGATACGGATGAGCCAGGAGCCAGGTTTAGAGTGTAGGTTGGTTCCTTTGAGTCCTCCGTCCCCCTCCCGTTTCTAGTTCATATGTTTTACTAATAGAGTATTCTAGTAGCAAACAGCATGTGACATTTGTCAGCCTAATTACATGTCCAGTTACAAAACTCAGCTATCTCATGTAACCCTTGTTTCTCGGTCTATCTGAGGTCTATCTGAAGAGAAACAGATAAGCAGCTGGGAGGGGGAGCCATGCTACCAAGAGCCCGTGACTGCCACCTCTTAATGCAGAGGTTTCTCTCATCCCTCTGAGTCCTCTTGTTCTCCCTCCCCTCCATGTACTTTGTGTCTGCTCTCTTTGCATTGAGAAAGTTTCAAGTGGACATTTGAAAGCAAAAGGCTAGGACCTGTTGAACCTAACAGGTTTAATGTCTTGATAGGGGTTAGGAAAACATTCACCAGGTATAAATTGACTCCCTACAATGGTGCCCAGCACATAGTAGGTCCCTAATTTCAAATAAGAAGTATGGCACAACTCTTCAGAGCTTTGCATTGATATAGCTTAGAAAAATATTATCTGATACAGTATGAAGATAAGCACATATATTAATTTAGATTAATAAAGAAGGATAGAATTCTGACTATCAGTTGTTGCTCTAAGTCCAGTGTCTGTTATATGACAGTTTGACTTTTATATGATTTTGGATGAGCACATTCCTGCACAGGTTCTGGTCCTTGTGCTGGTGGATGCACAGTGGGCTCAAGCCAGAATCTGAAATGGCAGGACCAGTCGATCCCTGGACCTGTAGGCCAGCACGAGTGAGCTCCTTAGGGTCTTTAGGAGGATTGCTAATATTTACAAGGCATTTTTCACTGAGCACTGCTCGGTAGCATACAGTGGGTACCCAGACCTGGACACTCACCATGCAGTTCCCTTTTAGGTAGCATTGTGTTTTACTTTATTAAAGGATAGAAAAGTGATCTGAATTGAGAGTGAGCCCTGAGGGACAAGCTTCCTGTTCTGGGATATGGATGTTAGCAGCTGTAGTTTGAGAACCTACTCTTCACCAGGGCTTCAGGGATGTAGAGAAGAGAAAAGCATTTAGTCCTGGGGAAGCATACCATCTAAACCAGTAGATGGAGGCTGTAGTAGGAAGATGGATGTACATGATGTGGCCGCTGCTGAGTTCTGATGAGTAGTACTCCACTGGGTTCTCAATGGTACCCGGAGGAAAAGAAGTCATTTCCAATGGGAATTGGCTTGTACAGAGATCACACAAAGCATGATGTTGGAAATGTAGGGTTTCATTAGAAGAGAAAGAAAGATGGTGTTCCTAGCAGAGATTGGGGGAGATAAAGAGACACAGAGAAAGGAGGAAGCAAATTTATAATTTGTCTAGGATGGGTCAAAGAGAAATAGAACAAAGTTTGAAAATACATTGTTTGGACAGTTAATATATATATCTACTTCAAAATTCAAGAAGTTTAAAGAGATCTACAGAGAAAAGTTCCAACCCCTCTGTTCCAAGTATAGATGATGTTCCTCATCTCCTCTTTACTTTTCTGAAATGGTGCCAAATTATGATATCCTTCTGTGCCTAGCCTGATTTTCACTTCCACATTTCTTTAGGACACTCTTTAACAGGTGTACTGCCAGCATACTTAGCTTCTTTATTAAAGTACTATATAGTTATCTTTCACATTGCTGTGGCAAAATACTTGACAAAAGCAACTTTAGGAATTCAGGGTCTGTGTTGGCTCTCAGGTCAAGGGGCTACAGGTTGTTACAGCAGGACTATGAGGTAGCAGATCATACAGTATCTGTAGCCCATGGAATGATGTCCTGCCCCTCCACAGTAAGTATGGGACTTCCTACCTCAATTAACCCCATAGAAACCCCATAGAAACTCCCTCAAAGATGTGCCCAGAAATGTGTCTCTGAGGTAAGTCTAGATTCTATGAAGTTGACAATAGTCACCACCACAGGGGGATTTTACCATGTTCTACAACATGGCTGGGCTATCGTTCAGCCTCTTACTGACAGACACCACAATGTTTTCTGTTACACATGTTAAGTATTCTAATGAAGAACCTTTTACATGAGTCACTTCACACATGTGTACAGAAAGTTGAGTAGTAGTTCTGAGGGCAGCTGCATAAAAGGTATGTGGAGTCAGGATTTGAAGGGATGGAGCCAGTAGCCTTCTGAAGAGGCTGTAAATGTGTGAAAGTCTTTTAATTCCAAACCAGCATCTCCTCTGTGCTGCCTGCTATAAACTGCCAATTATGAATTTATTTAGGTTAATCAGTAATCCATGCCTGGAAGATTTAAGGAATGTGACCTTTCCAAGGCATATTATTTTTAATCACTATGCTTTCGACCTAATGCCCAAGTGAGACTGAGCCATCTAGTAACATATTTATTACCAGCCTACCATTTGGTTTAGGGCAACAGAGGAACAACGATTCCTGCTCTCTGGAAACTTGTGTTTTAGTAAATAAACGGTGTTATAATTCTAGTGGTTGTTAGACATTGTGAAGAATAAACGATTGCAGTTTCAAGGGTGAGATTATTTAAAAATAGTCGACCATCATGGAAAGTATCACCCAACGTAGCATTTCACCTATACCTGGGTGATGTAGAAAAGTGAGATCTGCGAAACATCTCCGGGGAAAGTCATGGGAATAAAATTGCAAAGTGCTAGTTCCGAGAGTAAGTCCATGGGGCTTCAGGGGCAAGTAGGCGCTGAGAACATGCCCCTGTTGCAACCTGAAGCTGGGACTGGGCAGGGGCACATGGTTAAGCTCTTAACATGTAGAAAGCTTGGATGATGCTAAGCAAGGAAGTGGTGCTGAGGCTGGTATAAAAGCTAAGTGGGATTGCTGATGAGGTGTGAACTCGGAGAGGCTGGAGGTAAGATGAAGAGACCTGAAGGGAGGTGTTTGCAAATCCAGGTGAGTGCACATGTGCTTGCTGGTGGGGCTGCTGAGGCAACGACAGAGATGGGCATGGCTTGGAAGACCCATGAGGAGGAGAAGAGCTCACTGATGGCTTAGAAGTGACAGATGGGGAGAAAGAGGAATCTGGAAGACTTTATACTACTTTGGTTTGCAAATGCTGGGAATAGAGGCAGGAAGAGACAACTGGGGTGGCTTGGAGGTAAAGTGAAGAGTCCCAGGAGCTCTGTGAGAGAAATGATCTCGTGCTGGCAGAATGGACTATTTTGGCTTGCCTTGGAGAGTGGGGGAGTGCTGGATCTGGAGATGTGACATCTCTGACCAGGTCCTCCACCATGGTTCTCAGAGTCCTGAGGTGGGGACGATATCTGGCATCAGTGCAAAATGTTCCCAGACCTGGAGAACATTCGTCTCTTTTTTATTTTATTTTTTCTTCTGTAAGTCTATGAACCTTTTCCAAAAACAATGAGCAAAATTAACTCCATGGTACTGAAAAAGTAATGGCTTACTTGCTTTGTGTATGTGTGTGTGTGTGGTGTGTATACGTGTGCACGCATGTCCATGTAATATAAGTTACATGCTATGAAATTTACCATTTTAAAGTACATAATTCAGTTATCTTCAAAACATGCTGCCTAGGTTGCATGGTCATCTACATTTTCAGCACTTCACAAAACCCATGCCCACTAACAGCCACTCCAGTCCCCTGGCCCTATTTTCGATGTGTTCATACATGGGCTCACATGTGTTTGCTTGTGTGGTTGGCTTCTCCTACTTAGCATAACGTTCTCAAGATTCATCTGTGTCATCTCATGTGTCCTGGTTTTACTGTCTAAAACCTGTCATCTGGGTTGTTTCCATAGCTGTGGTCTTTAGCATTCAGATTCTCCTTTGGACACATATCTAATTTTCTTGACTCTGCATCTGGAAACAGAGTCACTGGGAACTGGGTTTACTCCTTTGAGGCTGTATAAAACTTTATAGTGTCTAGAAAGTGCTTTGTTTTCCTTTATGTACCCTACTTATCACAACCACTAACTGAGAAAGGGCACATGAGGTTGGAATGGGCAAAAGAAAATTTCTTTTTTGCCATAAAAACATTTAAAATGCTTTGACTGACTATGAATGGCTAGATCTAGAAACTGTGACATGCATTTGTCAATGAAAATTGCTATTTTATGTGGTGTGTGTGTGTGTGTGTGTGTGAGAGAGAGAGAGAGAGAGAGAGAGAGAGAGACAGAGAGAGAGAGACAGAGGGAGAGAGAGAGAGAGAGAGAGAGAGAGAGAGAGAGAGAGAGAGAGCGAGCGCAAATGAGTTTAGAACCATCAAACCTAGATGCACATTATCTTGGCTGGGGTAGACTAAGATCAAGAAGTAATGGGTCAAAAAGTGACTTGAAGAATGATGTCACTTATCTGAGAAAACCACAAAGTGATAGTGTTCAAATATGGATGTAGGTACAACTGTGTACACACACACAAAAGCATACAAAGAGCTTGAAGAACCCTTACCAATCTGTGATACTGGCCGCTCTACAGTGGCTTCCTGAACTATGAAAGCCGAGCATTCCACAGCAAACCTGTACAAGTGATCTCCATCTCAAGGCTGTGCACTTTGCAGTGGCTGCTGTCTTCTCCACTGCTGGATGTCTGTCGACCAACACACGCGTGTAAAAATATAGTTTCAAAAGTCTAGCTGAAAACGTTCTAGTTTATTCAAATTGTTTTGGGATGTGAGAGGCCACAGCTACTAAATAAGTCATTCCCCGTTTTCTATTCATTGTCTCTGCTCTGTTCCTTCATATTCAGTTAGTGTTGTCATAATGCGAGGATTGCAATTACAAGAGCAGTTTCGAGTGACAGGGCATGCTAACGGAGCAGATGGTGGGCTCCGGGAAGCAGGGTGAAAGACTCGCTGCTAAAGGCATCGCTGTCGCCTTTAAAGTACAGAGTATTTTATGATTTCTCAGTAGATTTTATCTTCATTGTCAAGGTAATGATTATGGATCAAATAAATCTTTATGGCATTGTTGTATCAAGTGTCAAATTACACAGCTCAGTTAGGTAGTTGTGGAAAGAAAGATATCTGAGATCAGAACGTGGTAGGACAGAGGTTTGTGCCTTCCAGTGTTAGTCTCACTGTTCCCATGGAGAGGAGAATGCTTTCCCATACTTGCCTCCCCTCCTTTCTCTTTATTAAGTTCCCCATAGGGCAACAGTGGGGGAATTGTAAAGTTCAGAACTTGACATTAATATGCTTGAAGTCACTGTTTCCACACGGTCTCCATCTTCCTCTTTATCTGTGTATTTCACAGAATAGAAAAAGTGCCTGCTCTCCAGCTTAATTGCCTCCTGCCTCCAGGCAGTCAGAACTGGAGCTGTTGTCCTGGCAGGCCCAGACTGGCCTGTGGTTTCTAACTCAGTCAGTGTCTCAGACCACACACACTTACTGTGTGAACCCATTGCCTCTAGGTCAGGAGGAGAAACATGGGAATACCTGTATGTAAGGCAGGTGTGACCTGGATTCTGCAGGAGCTCTGGGTTCTCCTGTGTCACCAAGCTTCCAAAAGCTCCTATTTGGGTCTTCATTTATCCATTAGCTACCTGCGGTTTATAGGAGCAAGAACAACCGGTAGATGTGAGCCATATGTCTGGAGAAGGAGGGTGTTGCTCTGACTGCTGGATAAACTGCACTTTCCCATTGTGACTATAGAGCAGAGAGAGAGAGAGAGAGAGAGAGAGAGAGAGAGAGAGAGAGAGAGAGAGAGAGAGAGAGAGA
>NW_022196905.1:135671770-135692856 GCF_008632895.1 Mastomys coucha
GAGGGGGAAGGGGGGAGGGGGAAGTCTAGTCCCACATCCAGCCTGCACTCCTTGAACCTTCTTTGCCCCCTTACCCACTTACCTCTGGGTGTAGCAAGCTCAGAAGACCGCCTCCTGTTCTGTGCCTCTCCCTTCTGTGGTCAAGCTTTGCTGACTCCTGAGTGTCTCTCCCTCTCACCCCAAGGTTGTACAGAATGCTCTCCTCTGCTAAGGTAGATGTGGCCTAGGAGTAGGAGCTTACCATCTGCCCTGCTTCCCTTCTGCAGTGCTGATCATGTTGTAGTTAAATATTTACCTGTACTCTGATTTATCAGTTGTTTTCCTCATTTCCATTACAGTCTCTACCTTGTGATCACAGCATGCAGTACAATGCCTGACACACAGTCTGTGGCTAATGGAGATTTGTTGAGTGAGGGAAGTAGCAGTCCCCTACTGCCCTGTGATACTGAGATGGGGCAGAGCAGCTTTCAGAAGATAGGTGTGTTTGTCCATAGAAGTCATTGGATTTTGTAGGAAAAAATAAGTCCAGCATAGTAGTGAGGACTCCAGCAAGGATAAACCATGTTATAATTAAAGTAGTAGTATATTGCTTACTATAAAACACTGGAATACTTGGAAATTATTTCCCCACTGATAGCAACTTTTTTTTTTTTTTGAGTTTTACATCTTTGGTAGACTTCATTAGAATCTGCTAGGCTATAACTATAGGATAAAGGAAGGGCTCTCAAGCTTCACTCCTATGACATCTTATACCATGGGATATTCACTTTGGTACAAATAATCATAGGCAGGTGGGTTAGTTAGTGCATTGTGCTCCAGAGAGAACAAAGAGGAACTAAATGTTGCAGTTTTCCTGAGCTCATGGTTGAGCCAAATGTACAATCATTCTTTTAAAAAAGGACAAGTGGCATCAAAAAAAAGTTTTCTTTTATCTTTGTGCTCAGCAAGACTCAAAATGAGCCTTAAAAGACTAAGCCTTTATGTAACCGTGGTATGATTTGGAAATCACTACAGGGTGGAAGTGGTCTTGTGAGCACATTCAGTCATGGCCTTCAGGGCTTGGGGGTGGGGAGGCTTGCTGCAGGCAGACGCACTAGCAAGGGGACAAGGATATGGACGGTTGAAGTGTTTTACTTAATTAACTCACATTCTGAGCAAGTTAACTGCTCTGAGCATTTTATGTATGCTGAATCCTTGTGACAAATCCCAAAAGGGCATTTTCTGCCTTTATCCCTTTTTACTATGATTGGAATATGTTCCAGTGAGTATCTGGATCCAGGCATCTCCTTCAGGATACTGGTCTTTGCCTGTGAGGTTGTCCTTTACATCTATCTGTGGACATTGGACAGAGTCAGTACTTGGGATTATACATCATTCTTTCCTCTGCTTCTCTTCTACCACTCAGGGTCTCCTCCCTACCCCCACTCATCTTACACGGTCCTACCTAAACTCCAGTGTGTATTATCAGGAACATTAGCTCAGAGCCCTCTGCTCAGTTGGCTGTCTCTACAGAGGACCACCATTTTGGAAAACGCCAGGCTCTGTAGATTCCAGCATCTCTTCTGTAGGATCCTTGTATAGCTGGAGCTTTATTGAGGATCTTTTGATCCTTCCACAGCACTGATCAGACAGGAAAACCTGTCTTGCCACATTTGTGATTCTGGAACATGATATCTGCTCTGCAGCTGATAACTGCCTACCTGTGTATGCATTAAGTATTGAAGTTCCCAGTGTTCGCAAAATGCTGTGTGCTATTAAAAAAGAATTAACAGCTTTCTCTAAAGAACAAAACTAAGCCCAGTGTGGCCTTGTATTAATCCCTGCCTAGAAGTTTCACAATCAAAAGGGCAAAATGTGGGCAAGCCAAGATAAATAAGTAAAATTGGAAAATATGCAAAGCCGTTAGAGATGTCCCAGTGATTCCCAAGTAGGTAATAATGAGAAATGCATCCAACCCCTGTGATTGTGAAAGGTGCCACCAGAGTGCTGGGCATTTGAAGTATCTCTCTGGCACTTGAGCTTCCTGTGAGCAGCAGGCTGAAGAGGCTGCATAGTTACATGCAAAGAAAAGGATGCCCTGAAGTGAAAACAGAATGAAATACTATTTAAACACTGAATTTTGTGTCTTTCGAATTTGAAAGTGTTAGTCATTCTATAGCAGAATTAAGAGTCCTGTCAGATTAGCTCTAACAAGTTTCCCATTACCTGTTTGACTTGGTGGACCTGAAAGTATTGTTAAACCTAAAAGATTTTAAAAGGTTAGAGGAAATAGCACTTAGCACAGTTTAGTGGATTGCGGGCAGCACAGAAGCCGCTGGAGCTCAGATGGATTGAGCCCCTGTTCCTCTGGTTGGCTTTCTTTTTCCATTAGCTTCTTCACCCAGAGCAATGATCATTTGACTGTGCAGAATAGATGTCTATGCACTTAGGTGCTAATAAACTCTCCTTGTGCGCTGCATTGTCCTCTGTGACCAGGACTCTAACAGTCAGGCTAGCCCTGGGGGCGGGGCCTGGGAAGAATGCACTTCACTTTGGGGTTGACTTTGTCTCCCTTGGAGATAGCTGGTGTGTCCATATTAAGTAGGAACCTAGCGAGTTGTTGTAGAGGACAGGGATATTCTGTCCCTGTTCTGCTCAACAGAAGGAATCTTTGTAGAAGAAATCCCCGCTTCCCAAGATCAGCTCTTTCTTAGAGATTTCTTTGGACTGTTTTATTGCTTTGTTGCTTAAGTAGCTTTCTGAAAGAGAGTCAAAGCATTTTATCAATGACTTCTTGGGGGTAACAAATGTGTTTCTTTATTTCCTACACGTCCAGTTTACCATCTGCCACTGTGATATTTACAATAACCAAAGTCCTTCTGTGGTTCTGAGTTTGGAACCTAGAACCTTGTGTATACTAGGTAATTATTCTATCCTCTCCCAAACCTTTTAATACTGAACACACATACACACATACATGCACACATGCATGCACATGCACACACACACATGCACACACACGCACACATGCGCATGCACACACATGTGTATACATGTAGCTATCTTGAGATAGAAAACATTGTATCTTAAGTATTTTAATACTCTTAAAGTTTCAGGCTAGTTTAAGTATGTAAAGGTTAATTTGTTCTCAGTATTCAGTTTTCATATGTAGGGGATTATGCTGGGAAGTGAAGTCTACAGAGAACAGATACTTCTTAGTGCATTCAAGTCTGCCACTAGAGTGAGAGAGCTTCCCATCAGCTCGTGCTGGGAGGCTTGTTCTTGCACAGTTGATGATAAGTATTACACTCACAGGTGTAATGTTCTCCCCTAGTTTAAAGGCGACATATAAACTGTGGTGGTGTCTTGAGAACATAGTTTTATATGTTGGCAGAGGGGCTGAGGCCCTCTATCTCTCCTACGTTCTGAAGACCAGGTACATCTTAGGAAAGATCTGCAGTTCTCTTGTGCATGAGCTGTCACTTTGTCAGCCAAGGCTCCCTCCGAGGTGGATGCTCTCCACTTGTGGGGCTCACATGTTCTCTCCTCTCCAGTTTCCTTTGGTGAACATGAGGAACCATTGGAGTATCCTGGCTTTCAGTTTGGATCCAAAGTGGGTTTTCCTGGATGATGTTTAAGCTTGTAGCTTCCAAAGACCACCTTAAAAGACTGATTGAAAACAGAATTGGATGGGTGTGGGAAGGAATCATTAGAGGCTGATAAGGGTCGCTGGTGGAGAAATTGAGTCACGGAGGGGCTGGCACTCAAAACCAAGCAGCAAGTTAGAAGCCATAAGGCAAGTTCTCTGCTGCTAACAGGCAGAATGCTGTGGGATGTCTGAGTTTCAAAATAGAGAACATTTTGTGAGCTTCAGATTAATGTATGTCACTTGAAAGTGGCAAATATGAAGACAGATGTAAGAATTCTACACCTAGTTAAACTACTGTCACTTATGTGATTGGAGATCAGTACTTCCAGATGCACTATTGATCTGTGAATCCTTTCAGAATTAAGAAAAAAAAGATTTCTGAAATGCCTAAGATGGTGACAAAGTCAAAAATGTAGCCCACACACTATAATAGGAGTGAACTAATTTGATTATATGAAAATTGTGCGTTCACTTCAGTTGGAGCTGGATAAAGGTTAGCAGCAGGCTGAGAAGACAGGTCGAATCACTGACACAGAAAGTGCCAGAGAACACACAGGATTCCTCAGGATTACTGTATTCGCTGTGAAAACATCAAGTTATTTCTTTCTTAAGTTCTGAGTTCATATGTGTCCCTGATTAATATCTATCCCAGCAACACAGGCCTGGGAAGGGGATGAAAGGTAGGGAAAATCAGAGGCATGTAGGATGTGGGGGTGGAAATAGTACAGACACAAAGGCCTTCCCATTCCAGTTGTCTAAAGGAGTCAGAGAAATAGAGAGCATCTGTTGAATGCTGTAATATTTCTAAATATAGTGCTTCATACTGAAAATAATTTAATTAGACACACACACATATGCAGGCAGGCACACACTTTCACATAAGCATGGATGCACAACACACACACACACACACACACACACACACACACACACACACACACCATGGTGCATGCTTGGAGGTCAGAGAACAAGTTATAGGACTCAGTTCTCGCTCTCTATGGTGTAGGTTCTGAGGATTAAACTCAGGTCGCTGGGCTTACATTAAGTACCCTTAACCTCTAAGACATCTTGATAGCCTGTGAGCAATATTTTTGCTAGATCATTTCACCTAGCATGGGTTTTCAGGAGTATTAAGTCCCTGAAAAGACTAAAACAAGCATTTATTCCAGTATTAATTTGAAAGTGATTTACAAATATTTCCCCTTAACTTTTAAATGTAAAAGGCTAGGGAGTAACCATATCTATGGGGAGGTACAGGCAGATAATCCATTGCAGATCTCGTGCGGGAAGAGAACAAATGGCTGGTAAGAGCTGTACCCTTCCCAGAAGGCAGTGTCAGCACAGGTGTGTCTAAGAATTTATGTTTTTTCATTACGGCCAACAGAGCTTGGGTTATGTTAGACAGCAAAGAAGAGCATCTTTTTTATTTTTTATTGAAGTGGGCCAATATCTGTCTTTGGAAGAGGAAAGTATGTGGTTAATTTCCAAGATTCTTATCAAAAGAACAGTGAAGTTTTGAGCAGCCTGGCTGAGCAGGCCTGATGTCACCTTCCACAGAGAGAATTTCTTCTGTGTATTATAAAACAGATTCCTTGGGACAATGAGAACATAATACATTCAGAATGAAATCATAATTGATTAAGTATCTTGGATTGTGTTTTAATCGTGGAATCAATTGTTTTTTTTATACTTTTCCCAATTTTATTTTCCATAAAGAGAATTCTAAATGTCTAGTTTTTGGTATTCTTAACTGAGATAGTTTTGTTTTGTTGATTGAGAAATGAGAGATAGGACTGGAGAGATGGTTCAGTGGTTAACAATACTGGCTGATCTTCTGGAGGACTCAGGCTCAATTTCCAGCACCCACATGGCTGCTTGCAAATATCTGTAAGTCGAGTTTCAGGGGATCTGATGCGTTCTTCTGGCCTATGAGTGCACATAAACGAAGTCAAAGCATACATACTCATTAAAATAAAAATTAAATTAAATTAAAAAAAGGCAAAGGCAAGAAAGAAGAAAGAAAATTGAGGCCAGATCGGACTGATACTGCATTAACTTATTAATTCATTAATTTTATTTAATTACTTTTTTAATGAAAATTTCAATTTGACTTTGTTGTATTCTCTAAATAGTAAAACCCTTGTTTTCTTCTTCATATGTTCAAACAACAATCAAATAGTTCTTGATATATAAGTACCAATTTAGTTTGATGGGCATTGTTTTATAATTCATTTGGTTCAGAATTATAAAAAGATAATTGGACCTAGATATTAAAATAACCAAAATAGTTTGCTGTTGATATTTAGCACGATTAAAAAAATTCTTTGTTTTGAGGTAGAATCTTTTTGGCAAAGCCCAAGCTGGCTTCAAGTTCATAATCCCCAGCACCCAACTGAGTGATAGGGTTGCAGGTGTGTGCGCCACCACACTTCTATAGAATGCCTATATTTTATCACTCTGAAACTTAGGGACTTAATAATTCATTCTAAACAAAAGAAACAAAAGACAAACAACAAAACCCACCTAAAATATTTAAGAACACTACAGTGGTTTTTCATTTTCTCTCAAATAGGGAAGGCTAAATAAAGCCAAGTCAATTGTTGGCTAATTAGTGTTGGTATTATGGTAGAGTATTTAAACCTTGAGTTAAGTTGGGAGGTCTATGGCTTTTTCTTTGTCTTTCTTGAATGTCATAGTTCTTCTATATTTTGCAGTTGGTGGAAAAGTTGTAAGAACTACTAAGCTAAAACAAACACACTTTGTTTTTCTTGCCTAAGCTGTTGTTCTGGAGAGGAGTACCATCCGTGAGACAGATCTGCTATCTTTCTGTGGGACTGATTTATGTCTTCACACAGGCAGATTTACAGCCTTTATCTGTTGAACACTTTATGAATGACTGGTATAAATCAACGGTTGAATGAATATTTTTCCCTTTGAGCATAAATCTATGATTGGGAGTTTGATTTCTGAGTAACTTTTGGTAACCTATTTAAAATGTCATGAGATAGCCTTTCCCCCGTGTATTTTGGTGTGCTGAGTAGCTAAAAATATGTCTAATATCACAGTTGCTTTTATGTTAAGTAGGTCTGGAATTCACCTATACCCTTCTCAGGCCTCTATAATTTAAAAAAGTAGGAAACATACTTACATGGCAGGAATCCCATCCCATTGACAGGGGTAAGTCTCACTCTATTGGTGAGAAGGGGACATGAAAGAGCAGTCATGTTTAATTTCAAGGCTCCCGATAAGGAATGTGCCTTCAGTTAGAGGGGAAAAGTATGTAGAAAATTTCACTCATTTTTAGGACATTTGATGACTAGAAACTTGTATCACCTCTTCTGGGAATGTGTGTATGAAGAAACATCTGTGGTCTATTGGATGCACATCTGTCTGAGGCACTGCCCTTCCCAACATGGGACTGATGGTGATGATAACTGGAAATCAGATGTATCCGCTGGTACAAGTTCAGCCAACTACAGTTTGGGGACAGACAGCTTTTATATTGAGCATGTGCTAACTTTCTCTCCATTTTATCTCTAAGGAGTTTCATCTAACAATTCTTCAAACACCATTTACATCGTGTTCAGTGCTGTAAGCAATGGAGAGATGACTAAAATGTACAAGAGGATGTGTGTAGGTTATATGCAAATTGTCATTTAAAATTTCACTTTTTATAGACTCTGAATAGCAAATACATAGGGACAAAGAGGTGGTTATTAGACGCTTAAAATCAAATTTGACTTCTCAAGGCAAGAGTCTCTTTGTTTCTCCCTGCCCCCTGTGGTTGGAAGAAAAGGCTGGTCAGGTGGCAGGTGGTCTTGATTATCTTCAGCAGAGCTTTTATGGTAGTAGGAAGAGCAAACTGTGCTGGTCCTGCTATCCATATGCAGGTGATGGAGGAAAGAAAATGGCCTTGTGGGGAGACTGTCATGAGGGGCAATCACAGGAGACTGGGCGAAGGGGAACAGACCGGGGGGCCATTGTAGGATAGGAGTAAAGTGGGCTTGGTGGCTCTAGACTTGGGCTGCCTGATTGTGTCCAGTGGGGCTATTTGTTCACTGTCTTCTGGCCCTCTGGGCCTTTCCTCTAAATACTGAAGTCTAAGGGAACCTACTTTCAAAAGCTTGTACAGGTTTGGGATTCAGTGGGTTAATAATGTATGTGTAGAGCCCTTGACACAGTACCTGGTAGGTTGCATTCAACAAATGTCAGCCAAGTGCCAACCGCAGCTGTTCTCAGAACCCCTGGGCAGCCAGTCACCACCCTTGCTCCGTTGCACCTTTGATTTATTTAACACTATATAACCTAGGCTGTCCTCAGCCTTGAGATCTTCCTGCTTTCCGCTCCTGAGCACCGGGATTACAGGTGTGTGCCATCGTATGCAGCTTTTTCCAAAGATGCTTTCTCTTCTTCATCCAGGGGTCACAGTTGCAGACTTCAATTTTCCGAGTGAATTAATTCAGTTCCTTCGTCGAGTCAGGTTCTACTGACATCCACTCTGTACAACATGACCAGTTCATTTTCTGAACTGCAGACCCTCCCTGCCATGCTTCCTAAATCTTTTCAGTGGCTCTTTACCATCTTTAAGGAACTTACAAGTAGTCCTCCTCATTAAAGGTCTGAGAGTTCTTCAGACTCCAGCCCTTGCCAGCCTTCCCACCCTCTCCTCCCAGTGAGCATTTGAACATCCACCATCGTAGGACTTACTGCCTCCTTCCCAGGCACGTGCAGACAGTCCTCCTGCTCAGATCTACAGGGCCATCATACTGTGGCATAAACAGCACCATGCACGCAGAGCAACTGTAGTAGGGAAAATTACAGTATTTCTAGGTCCTTTAAAAGTTTTTGTTGTAACATTAAAACTCTGTGAGTTGTGCATAAATGGGGGACTGAAACAGTGGTAAAAGCTTGTTGTTGATTTAGCATGACATAATCTGAAACATAAGAAACACTGAGAATTAGAGCTGCAGATGTGGTGTGGTTCGTTGGAGTGCTTGCCTTGCGTGCATAAATTAAAATAGCCATCATGAGTAATTTGAATTGTACCCGCCTTCCCTGTCTTGTCACCTGCACATAACATGGAAGAGGCAATTTTCCTCTGTCCTGGTGAAGTCCTACACTTCATTCCTACTTTGGATCCTGTTTTTACTGTTGTATAGAATCGTTTAAAGCTCTCTCCCTCTTTCCCCCATCTATCCCCATCTCTAATACTTAATTCTTTTTGTTCATTTATGTTCATTTGGTCTCTGCTGAGTCCCTGTGGCTGCACAGGTGGTGTCTCTCTGAGGCTGGGGGTGCCCTTGTTCCCAGGAGCTCTTTCTTTCTTAAACTTGATTTAAATCTGATCTCCAGTGTCAGCATCAGGGTTTCAGTTTTGTGCTTCCATCCTTCATAACTAGTTGCATCTTAGGGACAGTCTGTTTGTAAAGTGTCAGGTAGATTCATCTCTAGGAAATATGAAATAGTGCGGCTATGCCATTTGCAGTCTGTAAGTGAGCTAAGGTGCAAACAACTAGTCACTGACAGGCTTTGGCAAGATACTAGTTTTTGTTTTGTTTTGTTTTGTTTTTGAGACAAAGTCTCATGTAGACCAGGCTGGCCTAAAGCAGATCTTGTTATGTGTCTAAAAATGGTCTTGAGTCCTTCATCACCTGGGACCACTTCTCTGAGAACTGGGGTTACAGATGTGAGCCATGGTCTCCAGCTTCACTTTTGCTCCTTATGTGGTGATTTGTGTGTGAAAGAGGTGGTGTGAGGTTGTCTTTTATGAAACTGCACCTGGTCAATGTGCTGACCTTTGAACCTTGCCCCAGAGAGAGTGGTGTTAACTGACCTGTGGTACCTCTGAAGCTTATAAGTAGTACCTCTATTGTAGAAATGTAGATTCCCTGTATGTCACCACCATTTCACAAATGAACACATTTGAATCTTGGAAGGGCTACTTCACTGCCTTCACTCAAACACCTGAAAAGTGGCAGAAACCCATTAATGTAGCTGTCTGTCTGCCTTTAATATTATAAAGAAGCAAAATTTCTCTCTATGCCTTCATCAAAGAAACTACTGATGGGGTCCATGGTAAAATAGATTGCCTTTGGAAGTCTCTGATTTCTAATTAAATCTGTGTCCAGTGGGAACTCTACTTGTGTCTGTTTATTTCAGCTCCCCACACAACATAGCCAGGGCTGGTATAAAACATGAATTATTGTTCAAATCTGCCAATAAACCTCTCTGACCAAGAGGTTAAGTTTTGGAATGAATCACAAATCTTTAGCCCTTGTGTTGGGAAGGACCAGTTCAGAACAAATAAATAAAAAGTTTCTGAGAAGGAATGGCACAACCCAAGAGTTAGCCAAGTGAGAAAACTGGCCTGTAGGTTAGCTGTGCCTATGTCTGTGAGGACGACCCCGCAGGGGCCTGCGCTCATGCATGGCTTCTCCTCTGGCTAGCTGGTAGCAAGGTTCATAGGGAAGCAGTTACATTTATGGAAGCATGATCTGAGATGTAGTCTAGCTTCTAGAATCTTGAGGAGACTCATTTTGTTTTGGATGCAGGATAGATGATAGATGAAACCAATTAATACTCAGGCCCAGAGAAAATGATAGCTGAAAAAAAATAATTTAAGATAAAATTTTCTGACATTATTTAGTGCTTCCAAAATGTCAGACCTTATGTGTAGCTCTTATTAATAATGCAATTCTCATAAAAAATCTTGTTAGTATGTGTTATGGTTATTATTTTAGAGATTAAAAAACCAAACTAAGTGATGTTTCTGAGGTCATAGAAGCTACTAAGTAATAAAGGTCCTCCCCCACCCTGCCCACCCCGAGATGCTTTTGTAAGGTATGTCACGTGTCTTAAGTAAAGGACACTAGACCTAACCCTAATTAAAGTAAAGCTATTTGGGAAGTGTGTCTTCTTTGATTAGGTTCTCTGCCTGCTACACGGTCTCAAGATGGACATCTTTGTTGAAATATATTTGAAAATGTGCTTTTGTTCCTGGGTCATTTGCATACTTTATATGTATGCATGACTATATATATATCTTTTTATATTTAAAATGTCTACAGTCTTGGGGCTAGTAAGGTGGCTCAGTGGTTAATAGCAGTTCTGTTGTGCAGAAGTTTAGTTCTTGGAACCCATCAGATTGCTTCCAACTCCTGTGACTCCAGTTCCATGGGATTCAATGCTCTCTTCTGGCCTGCATGGGCACCAGGCCTGCACGTGGAACACATATGTTTATGCAGGGAAACTATTCATGCTTTGTACTGGCCTGTTTGGGTCAACTTAACACAAGCTAGAGTCATCAGAGAGAAAGGAGCCTCAGTTGAGAAAATAACTTCACAAAATCAGCCTGAAGGGCATTTTCTCAATTAGTGATCAGTGGAGTAGGGCCTACCCTATTGTGGGGGTGCCATCCTTGGGCTGGTGGTCCTGGGTTTTATAAGAAAGTAGGCTGAGGGAGCAAGGGGAAACAAGCAGTAAACAGAATCCCTCCCTGGCCTCTGTATCATCAGCTCCTGCCTCCAGGTTCCTGTCTTGTTTGAGTTCCAGCCTTGGCTTTCTTAGATAATAAACAGCATCAATATGGAAGTGTAAGCCCGATAAACTCCTCCCCAGTTTGATTTTGGTCATGGTGCTTCATTGTAACAGTAAAAACCCTAACTAAGAACATGCTTAAAAAATAAAAATAAAGGGGGGGGGTAAGTGGCTAAGAGAACTGACTGCTCTTTCAGAGGTCCTGAGTTCAATTCCCATCAACCACATGGTGGCTCACAACTATCTGTAATGGGATCTGATGCCCTCTTCTGATTCGTCTGAGGACAGCTGTAGTGTACTGACATAAAATAATAAATAATTCTTTTTAAAAAAATTTTAAAAATGAAAGTGTTCATAATCTTCATATGAAAACAGAGATAGAGTGCCTTAGTTGTAAAACAGGACTCCTATGAGCATACAGATGACATTACTTCAACATTATCTGTTATTGATTATCCTAGATGAGGACTGTCTGTGGGAACAGCCTGTTTCACCATGGGCAAATCTTCTTCAGGAAGAAGAGACTCCAGGATAGATGAGTAGCCCTCTGAGTCTGTGACAATTTCCTCATTTCCCAAGTACCTCACCCCACTCCTACAAAGGGTCACAGCCAGCTTTTTCCCTTGGCAGACCCCTTGGTTTCCCAAGGAGAGAGGCTAACCCTCCCTGTGTGTGTTAATAAACACAGCCCCATCGGTTGAAGGTCAGACTCTTGTCCTTTTTCTATCCCCTGTCTTTGTATGATCCCCTCAGAGATCCAACAAGCAAACAGTGCATTTCAGGGTTCCAGAAACATCTCTATGTTGTGACTCTGGGCTCATCATCACTCCAAACACATTCTTCCCTTTTCACCAGCTTCTCTAGACTGCTGAGCATGTTGCTGGCCATTTGTGACAGCTACCTTGTGATTTCAGTGACCAGTGGTAGATTCTAGCAAGAATCACTAAGACCTTATTCCAGAATCTTCTTTTTCTTCCAGTTTTTTATTAGATATTTTCTTTATTTACATTTCAAATGTTATCCCCTTTCCTTGTTTCTCCTCCAAAAACCTCCTATCCCCCCCCACCTGCTCACCAACCCACCTACTCATGCTTCCTGGCCCTGGCATTCCCCTACACTGGGGCATAGAGCCTTCACAGGACCAAGGGCCTCTCCTCCCATTGATGACCGACTAGGCCATCCTCTGTTACATATGTGGCTGGAGCCATGAGTTCTACCATATGTACTCTTTAGTTGGTGGTTTAGTTCCTGGGAGCTCTAGGGGTACTGGTTAGTTCATATTGTTGTTCCTCCTATGGTGCTGCAAACCCCTTCAGCTCCTTGGGTCCTTTCTCTAGCTCCTCCATTGGGGACCCTGTGCTCAATGCAATGGTTGGCTGAGAGCACCCACCTCTGTATTTGTCAGGCACTGGTAGAGCCTCTCAGGAGACAGCTATATCAGGCTTCTGTCAGTAAGCACTTGTTGGCATCCACAATAGTGTCTGGGTTTGGTGACTGTATATGGGATGGATCCCCAGGTAGAACAGTCTCTGGATGGTCGTTTCTTCATCTCTGCTCCATACTTTGTCTCTGTAGCTCCTTCCATGGGTATTTTGTTCCCCCTTCTAAGAAGGACCGAAGTATCCACACTTTGGTCTTCCTTCTTGAGTTTCATGTGGTTTGTGAATTGTATCTTGGGTATTCTGAGCTTCTGGGCTAATATCCACTTATCAGTGAGTATATAGGAAAAGGTGACTGTGGCCTGGGTAGAGTCAAGAGCCCAGCTGTTTTTGCTATTATTATTAGTTTTATTTGCTATTTTTTTAAACTTAGAAAATGTACATTCTTTGCTGTCAACTGAAACTTTCACACCCAGTGTTCTTGATAATAAAGTTTTCAAAGAACACAGTAGTATGAAGAAGGCAAGAAACCAGTTTGCTGTGAAAAATATGGAATGCCCCTTCTTAAGCCACATTATCCATTTACATAACCAGAATCCAGCAGCCTAAACCTTCAGATAATTAACCTGAAACCATACATATTGGCATAGATTATGAGGCCCATGCATTTCAGTCATAGTCTACGCTGCCTCATCGAAGTAAGGAAAACTACTGAAGGTGAATACCAAATCAGCCTCTTAGTATTAAGCTTGCAAAGGCAGCCACGAGTGGTGAATGGAAAAATCAAACTTTTATGGTGATCTTCATTCTAATCCATTCTTAGTTCAGCCAGAGGAGCAGCATGGCCCAGTGGACTGAGGGGAGGATGGGGAATTTGGAGCTCTGAGATAGAACCTATTCTGCAACCTACTAGCTTTGTGACATTGAGGAAGGACAGTGACCTCCTTCTGCTTCTTCATATGCAAAATGGATCTACTCAGTGGAAATGAAGTGGCTTCTGATTTAAGCAAGGTGAACAATGAGGCAATATAGAGATTGAAAGTATGCAACTAGGAAAAGAATCTCCCTAGAATTCCTTTAAGGCCCATCTCTTCCCACCTGTTTAACTATGATTAAAATACATTAAATTTGGGGAGATGATTAATTTGGTAATGTGTTTCCCCAAAATGCACATTAATAAAAGACTCATGTGGCCACATTTTTGTAATCTCAGTTCTGAGGAAGCAGAAATGGGGGGTATATGGGGGATAGCTACGTTTTAGCATACTGGATGGGTTCTAGGCCAATGAAAAACCTTGCCTCCAAACAATGGTGGCCAGTACCCAAAGAAGCACACTTGGTTGTCTTATGGCTGTTACATGCATATACATGTGTACATGTGCATGCACATTTACAGCAAAAGACAGCCAGTAGATCAGTAGGTGGAATTTTTTTAAGTGAGTCTGCTTATTATAAGAACTCAGTCTATGAAAGACTAACAAAGCAGTGTTTGTTAGGCCACTATAAAGAAAGAAGAGCTCCATCCTCTAGGCTTTTAAGTGAACTTTTTCCAGGAAAGCAGCAGCATTAGTTCCAGTTTTGTTAGCTCTTGGCTATGGCTTCCACACCAGAATCATCATGTTGTCTTCGCATTATGATGCTGGGGCTGAGTCGGCATGTGCTGGCCCATGTCATCTTGCCCCAGTCAACAATGACTGCAGGCAGTTTACTTCATCTGCTGCTGCTGAATTCTGATGTCATGGTGTTGAAGGATTGACTTGTACCATTGTAATCTTATGCTTGCTCTCGAGACAGTTCTCCAGGGGCTGCCATGTCAGCAAGTGTAAGTAGCGATGCAAAGTGACAGTTTGTTATATATATGTTTATGTTGAATTTGTATGTGAGTTTTAGTTATTTAAAAGCATATTCTTGTAGGGAGGGAATATATGTTGCCAGGTTTTACATAGAAAAGCTGTTTAAGCACAAGATGGCTAGAGACACATCCTACCTGAGTTTTAATCTTCCTGGTATAGACTGGCCTGTACCTTAATAGGATGTGGTGGGTTGGGTTGTGAAGTATACTGTTGCTCACATTGAAGTTGCTTTTGAAGGACGAAGTTACCCCCTTTTATAATTAGAGCTTGCTAATAACCTACAGATGAATGGTTTTTTTTCTCCACCTAAAAGGGGCTCTCCTAGACCAATCTGAAAAATTGGTAAACTTGAATACTGCTGTTTCTCTTTTCCCAGAATTTAGTGGCTTAGCCTTATCGCTGTGCAGATTCATAGCCTGTTATTACTAACTTGTAAATATTCATTTATAGAAAATACTGACTAGAATTCTTAAGAGCTCTTTTATATTGATGTTGAGGTTTCTATCTGATTTAAGCTAGGTTTTCTTTCAATTTATGGGAAGGCTTTCCCAGACAAGGATTCATCTTGATTCAAAATGTTTCCCCAAAGATTCTGGGCAGCTAAGCTCAGGCTGACACTAGTTGCTTTCCAGTATGACTTCACAGTTTTTAGAAGTCCATGTGGTAGAGCAACTGTCTGGAATCACCATGTTGGGGACTAAGGGTGTGGCTCAGTGGTAGAGTACCACCTCAGAATCCCCCAGTGAGAGACTTGGGGTGTGGCTAGGTGCTAGAACACCTGCCTGACATATGAAACCTTGAGTTCTATCCCCTATCCCTCATGTATGGGATTGGTGTGGGTAGATAATAGTTGTCTGCTTTAGTGTTTTAATACTTGGGGAAGATGCAGGTTAGATTTGATTTCTATTGTAGAAGAAGTTCTCAGACTTTTGTATGGTTAGTAAACTCTACTCTAGATTTCCCCATTCTCTTTCCTTTCCCCTATTTCTTCTTGCTTTTGCTTACATTTATATGAAATTTCCAAGCATAATGTCAGAGCAATTCACAACATTAAAGATTGCTTGGCCAAAATACTATTAATCTTTGTCTGTCAGACTTTAAGGACTAACATCAAGTATACACACCTTTCACCATTCTAAATTCAACTGAATCAGAAACATTTTAAGAGCACTCCTTGCTTAGTGGGAAAAGAATCCTATAGTAAATTCAGTAGACGTGTCTTTAAAGTGTCTCTAAGAACTACAGTCCTGACAGTGTTGTAAATTGCTTGCTCGCCACAGTTGGCTGCAAGAATCTGTGTTGTAGACAAAATCTGATGTTAAACTCTTCTGTAAATACAATGTCTCATTTAACCTTTGTTAAATAGGCTGCTTTGCATACAGCTGCTACAATACATTAGTAGGTGTTAAGAATTGTTAATCGCAGTCATCAGGCAATTTCAAGTAGTGTTTCATTTAGACAGTCGATTGAAGGAAGTTCAATAGTGGAATAATAAGAGGAAAGAGGCAGAAACTATAGATAGCTGTCTATTTCATAACCTGTTCTTATAGCAATTTGGGCTTATTTTGTGATGGTCTTTGTTCCCTGCTCTTTGAAGACTTACTGAGGAGTGTGCCCACTGCGCTTTTCAGTCTACCAGGTCAGAGAGCCAGTGAGCAGGGAGATGCTCAGGCCTCATGTTGAAGCCCATTAGTGGAGGTGAGCAAGGCCACAGGCTGTTTCTTTCATCAGGCACCTGCAAGAGAATTTCTCATTGGTTGGTCCCGACTTGGTGTGTAAGCTGGAACTTTTACTAAGGTTCTTGGTGTTAATTGTTTAAGGATAGGTGTCCTGGGTGCTACGTACCTGCACTTCACGTGAGGAAGTACCACTCACACCCTTTGAACATGAAGCACCATGGCTGAGCTAACATTCCCATTACTGGGAAGCACACATGTCTCTTCACTCAGTTCTCACAGTTTCATAAGCATTGTCTTCATTTGTGGATGAAGTCATCCCTGGCTCAAAGATGCAATGTAGCTCACATAAGGTTATTTTGTCAATGAAGTGGTTCAGCTGGGATTCCAGCCTAGGCAATTCAGCAAGATGTTGGCCCGTGACACATTCCTTTTTTATGGGATTATTGCAGGTCTGTGGGTTGGACAAGTTTTGTTTTATTTTGTTGATGATGATCTGTCAAAAATACCTGAAAAAAAAAGTCACTAAAAGAAAGGAAAGCCTTATTTTGGCTCACCATCTTAGATTAGCTTATGCACTGATGTGGGTTTCTGATAGTGGCTTGCATCGTGCCAGCCAGAGCCAGATGTGGTAAATCAAAGTTGCTCACCTCATGGTGGGCACAGAGTAGAAAGGCAGAGAAGATGCTAGGGCCATGATATATCTTATCAGAGACATGTCTTCAGTGACTTCTTCCTTCAGTCAGACGCTTACCATCTTGTAATTGCATCAAATAATGGTCCATTAATGCAGTGGTTCTCAGCCTTCCTAACACTGCAACCCTTTAATATAGTTCCTCATGGTATGGTGACCTCCAGCCCTAAAAGTATTTCATTGCTACCTCATGACTGTAATTTTGCTATATTAGATCACAAATGTAATGTAAATACCTGTGTTTTCCGATGGTCTAAGGTGACTCCTGTGTAAAGGGTAATCTGTAAGCCACAGGTTGAGAACCATTGTGCTTTACCATGATTTAGTCCATGGTTCATATTAAATCATTTATCTATTCACCTCCTGAGGTTTGGAACCACACATTGGTATAAGCCTTCACTAAGTATGTATTCTGATTACTTCATATCTGGAGCTTTTGGAGTCCTGAGTTGTGGCCCTACTACGTACCTGTAGAGGCAATAGAAAAAAAAATATCAGAACCAAATGGAGTCTCCCATGGTCAGCTATTGACTCCTGAAACTGGTTGGAAGTAGTCAACTTCATCATGAGGCTTATTTTACTTTCTTTGTTTCAACAATAATCTTTGTGAGAGAAAGATGATAGACTAGAATTTAAAATCAAATTTTGGAGTATTTTCTTAACTGCCAGATCTCTATTTTGTTCCCATTAATAAGATAGGAAGTTGCATCCCAAAGGGTTAAGCACCAAAATGGGCAATTCTTATTCTGATCAGTTAATAACATTGATCCAGCTTCAAATGAGTTATAGATCTCTAACTTATTCAGTCATTCCTGTGATTCTTTGTTATCATTGAACTTTTTTTCTTTTTCTCATTACTGTGGAATACAGTGATTGGGAGAAAACAAAACCCTGGCAAGCACAAAACATGTTAAAAAAATCTATCCTAATGTCTGTCTCCAAACCCAGAGATCCTGACAGCTGACCTTTAAGGGGCTGCCTCTTACAGATGAACTCTCCATGCAGTTTCAGAGGTCTAGGTCCCATACTCTCTGCCTGCCTTGCCAGGACACCTCAGGCATGGTCTCTGATTGTGCTTGTGTTCTGGTGCCTCATATCTCAGGGGATTTGCAATCTTAACCCCAACGGTACGGTACATTTCAGGCCTTAGCTTCTCCCCCACAATCACTTGATAACCACAAGATGGTATAAAGAAATCAATGGGGGGGTTTTCTCTCTTTTAAAAATATATTTCAAAAGCAAAACTTGCCCTTGCTTAACTGCTTGCTAGACTTGGAAATTAGATCTTAATTACGTGTAAGGTTCTAAAAGAGCTCAGTACCCTATGGCTCGCACAATAAGTTACCTTAAAGAGTTTAGATCTATAATTGTTCAAAATAATTATGTCATTTTATTTTTACTGTAATATGGTTCTTAATTGTAACATTAATGGGCACTGAGGACACTTCCAGGATTCACTCTTGAAAAGTGACTTGGTAAATTGAAGTGAAATGACATTTGATGAATTTAGTGGAAGTTTAGATCCAATTTGCATTTCTGTGGCACTTTTATGCTCAACTTTAGTATTTCTTGGTAAATTAAAGGCTTTAGGGAGATGATTATGAAATAATTGATTTAAAAGTATGCAATATTGGTTTCCATTGAACATAAGCTTGTGTGGGTTCAATTTAAAACCTAATTCAATACATTTTAGATTTTGTATTCCCCGAACCTTTTTTTTGGTGTATTAATTTTGTCATGCTTGTCATTCTAATCTAATGATGATTTAATGTTTGCAAAACTGAATAAATTTGTATGCAAGGAGTTCTGCTGTGTTTTTAATCAATGAAGATTGAAATTTGGCAACTGAGATGATAAAAAATGAAAAATTTTAAACAGAAAATGAAAATAAGATCCTACTTTAGAAATACCTTTATTAATGTTCTTGGCCATGAACCATGACATTTTTTTTCTCTCCTTTCTCTTGTGTAATATTTTGAAGGTGACTGGACTTTAAAAGAAGTAATTACCACTAAATCATGAAGAGTATTTAAATGAGGGCAGAGTGTTGTCCTCAGCCTCTTCCTCCATCCCTGATACCCTTGGTCTAGAACCGTAATAGTCAGTAGAATGTGTGGCTGCCTTTTAAAATTTGCCTGTGTCCCCAGGAACCCACATAGACAGCAGGATGCTTAAAGAAGATGTATCCTCACCTCATTACGGCTTAACTACTGCTGAGAACAATGTGAAACAGAGATGATCTAATGGGTTTGTGCAGAGCAATCATGGAAGGGCCCTTGCCAGCCTTCAGCCCTCCAGGAGCTCCTCTCGCCAAATGTCCCCAGGACTCTGGAGGAAGCTGAATCCAGCCCTTAAAAATCAAGACAGGTCATTTTATTGTATCCCATCACCTTCACTGTCCAGTGCTTTTCAGGGGTGAAGGCAGATATTCTGATGCAAAACAACAGCACCCACAAATTTTAAACCAGAGTGATAACAAAGGGCTCTTCATAAGAAGAAAGTCTTAATACTTCATGATTCCAGGAGTGATTTGGGAAAGATATAAAAGGTAATATTTTTAATAGTTTTTAATATTTTTTTTTAATATTAAAAACAATAAATTTATGAAATTCTTAGGTAAATGGATGGATCTGGAGAATATCATCCTGAGTGAGGTAACCCAATCACAAAAGAACAAACACGGTATGCACTCACTGATAAGTGGTTATTAGCCCAGAAATTTGGAATTACAGGAAGAACAACCCACATTACACAAGGAACTCAAGAAGAGAGAAGACCAAAAGGTGGACATTTCATTCCTTCCTAAAAGGGGGAACCAAATACCCATGGAAGGAGCTGCAGAGAGCAGGGACTGAAGGAAGGGCAAGCCAGTCTAAATATAGCTATCTCCTAAGAGGTTCTGACAGTACCTGACTAACACAGATGTAGAGGCTCACAGCCATCCATCGAACTGAATACAGGGTCCCCAGTGAAGGAGTTAGAGAAAGGACCAATGGAGCTGAGGGGTTTGCAGCCCCTTAGGACTAACAACAATATGAACTAAGTAGTACCCTCAGAGCTCCCAGGGTCTCAACCACCAACCAAGGACTGCACATGGAGGGGTCTGATTGTTCTGGCAGCTTGTGTATAGTAGAGGATTGCAGGTTCGATCACCAATAGGAGGAGAGGGCGGGGTGACAGGCATGGGGAGGTGGGAGGCAACAGGGATTTGTTTTTGTTTGTTTGTTTGTTTTTTGGAGGGGAAACCGGGAATGGAGAAAGTTACATGTAAATAAAGAAAATATCAAAAAAAAAATATTTAAATAACGTCAAACATATTAACTGTATTGTGGACTCCCTCCCCTCTGAACACTGTTTCGAAAGCGAAAGAATGCCAGATGAGCCCCTAGGCTGAGGCCAGCCACCTGTGGTGTGAAACACTGACACTGAAGCTCCAGAGATCAAAGGACTGGTACTCAGCTAATTTCTGCCAGAACTCCCTCTTGAAGTTCCTGCTGTAAACAGAGTTTGCGACACTATGTCTGTTATCTTGTTTATGTTAAAAGTTTGATTGTTGTGGTTTTGTTTTGCTTTTTACTATATAAACACATTGCACCCTAAGTAAAGCACGCTTTGATACATAAAAAAAAAAAAAGGTAATATTTTTAAAGCTAAGGCTAGATTTTTTTTTTATATATACAGAGAACATTTAAACATAATATACATGTTTTACAGCATGTGAAAAATAACTTTTTTAAGAATACAAGCATTTAGCAAACCTGCAATTGCCCATTAGATACCAGTAGTCGAAATTAGATATGATTAAGGAGAATAAAAAAAAAATTATCCAAGGAGCTCCGTAAAAGCTTTAGCTGAATAGGAGTCGTGCCTTTCGTAGTACTGGAACTTATTAATGAGGCGATGGTGTAGCTGGCACCCCTAAAGACATGACACAAGGAGCTAAGTGTGCTCCCTTCTGTGAGAGCCTTGACAATTTCATTTTCATTCCCTCGTTTGATCCTCTCAGTCCAGAGACATTGTTAGGGCAAGTGGAATTGTTCTTAGATTTCACAGATGAAGAAGAGGACTGGAGATAATTAAGTTATCCAAGGACGTGTAGTTAATATGTGCAACAATCCTTCACCCGGGATCTTTCAAACCAGCTACCACCCACACCTCACGGCACTTTTAATGCATTGCTTTAAAAAAAATTGTTCTTATCATTCTTTTGTTTTTCTGCACTACAGTTGATACTAAATGTCTGGTATTAAGACCTATATAATTTCATCACCCAAATGGATGTGGTTTTTTTGTTTGTTTGTTTGGGTTCTTTTTTTTTTT
>NW_022196905.1:135692866-135700323 GCF_008632895.1 Mastomys coucha
TTTTTCTTTTTTGTATAAAAAGCATTTAACTAGGCTGTCACTCTCTGCATGCCACCTCTCCTCTGGCTGGCTTTTTACCTTCATGTAGGAACAGCAAAAATGATTATGGCATGTAAAAAAATATGTTTTTCTTTAACAGCAAGATATTCTAGACTCTAAGATTTATCCATGTACAAACTTCATATTTTTGGTTGTTGAGTATCCTGTCTGCTGTCTTCTCTGTCTGTGCAGTATGGATAGTTGTAGGGCCTTGTCTGGCTCCTGATTGGTCTACTGTGGGGCGTTTCACCCGCATTCTGTTGCCTCAGATAGAGGGATTGTCTGGAGTGTGGAGCAAACACACATGAGTTCTGACTCCAGCCTGTCTCTTACTGAAGTGACTACTCTTACTCTTGTTGCTGACCCCATCTGGTTCTTTTCTTCTTCTCTTTAACTTATAGTTTCTCTCTCCTTGGACTCTTGTGCCACGTCAGCAGCCCACATATCCCATCCTAATGCTTACTGCCCACTAATTCCTCAGTGTCTGAGGCACACTTCCACATCAGTTATAGAGAGTCTTGGTGTATAGTTGTCTGGTTAGAAACACCATAGGGTTAACCCATTAGAGCCAAAACCAAAATTGAAATCACCCTTTGTTTCCCTTGAGTGAACATCCCATTCAAAATTTGTGCCTCACTTTTGCTGACAGGCGGCTAATGTTCCTCAGACCTTGATGATCCATACCTAAGAGTACACAGGCTCTAGATCTAGCCATAACAAGAGGGGCCACCCACAAACAACTGGAAAGCTAGTAAATGTGATACTGTTTTGAGGTGTGGCGAGCCTTTGCTAAGACTGATTCATTTGACAGTAGTCAGCTGTGATGAGATGCATAAGGTAGGTCCAGAATCTGTCCCCAAGAGTCTTTGGAGATGTGAATCAGCAATGCAAGAATGTCCCAAAAGGGCCCAGTCACTACTCTCTAGTCATGGATCAAGAGAAGCAGCTGTTTCTATTTCTTCCTCTTTTGCTTCTTAAGGTGCAGTGTATCTGGGGGGAGGGTGCATCGTAGCTTGCTTTATTGAACAGAAGGAACAATGTAGATTATCCATGACTTGGTTATGATTCAAAGCTGTCAGTTTTGTGGAAGGAAGACCATCCAATTCTTGAAATTATGATTTCACATTGTAGGTCAGAATGGGGCAATCAGGTTAATTCCCAAACTACCCTAAACAGGACTTATTTTTGAAAAGTTATAGCTCTGCTGAGGTACAATTGTCATAAAATAAATGGCAGATATTTAATCTGTCATTCAGTATTTTTCAAATATATCATGAGATCATAACCAGAATATGACAGTGGACATGTGTAGATTTCCCCTCAGACTTATAATCCTTCCACAAGTTCTCTGCAAGTTCCACTCTGTATTTGGCAAATCCTGTACTCCAGTTATCAAACAACCACCAAGATCAGCTTTTTGTTTTGCCAGTTAGTTTTAGTTTCCATGGTTTGGCATTTTAGGCAGCCCAGAGTTCATGTTCTTTTTTTGTTCATCCTAATTACTCTAAGATTCATCTGTACAGCAAGCATTAATATTGAATTGCCTGGTTAGTATTCCATTGTGTGGGTAAAACACCATGTTGCTATTTTTTCTGGTGATAATGATTGTAGGCATTTCCAGTTTTGAACTATGATGAAGCTGGAATGTGTGTGCTATAGAAGTGTGCGTCTGAAAGGAGCTAGAGAAAGGACCCAAGGAGCTGAAGGGTTTGCAATCCCATAGGAGGAACAACAATATGAACTACCTAGTACCCTCAGAGCTCCCAGGGACTAAACCACCAACCAAAGAGAACACATGGTGGGACTCATGACCCTAGCTGCATATATAGCAGGGGATGGCCTAGTCAGTCATCAATGGGAGGAGAGGCCCTTGGGCCTGTGAAGGCTCTGTGCCCCAGTGTAGGGGAATGCCAGGGCCAGGAAGCAGGAGTAGGTGGGTTGGTGAGCAGGTGGTGGGGATAGGAGGTTTTTGGAGGAGAAACAAGGAAAGGGGATAACATTTAAAATGTAAATAAAGAAAATATCTAATTAAAAAAAAAAGCAGTGTGTGTTTGATGTATAGCCTGCCTTCCTTCCTTCCTTCCTTCCTTCCTTCCTCCCTTCCTTCCTTCCTTCCTTCCTTGTGCCTGTGTAGCGATCAGAGGATGATCTGTGGGATTTAGTTCTCTGCTTCCAACATGTGAGTCCTGGGAATGGAAACCAGATCACTGGTACTATTTATGTTTCTAACTGGTCAAAATATGGGACTGTGCCATGGCATACAGTAGTTCTAGCTTCTCTGTATCTATGCCAACACTTAATGTGGTCGGTGTTTTTACTTTTAGCAGTTGTAAGGAATGCATAGAAGACTCTTCCCATGCTCATTTGTAGTGCCTTACATGGCTGATATCAAAATCCTGTTGGGCCAGTTACAGTATCACATGCAGAATGGTTCTGGATTACTGCCAGTTAGCCACAATTCTTAAATACAGATCACAACATACGCTGTACCTGAGAGTGGGTCTGTTCTGCCCCCTGAGGACCCTCTCTTTGGTGGGTACTTTACCTTTTGAAGTAGGGTTATGGTAGAAGCCATGAAGTCAAATTTCCTAGGTTCTAATTATCATGCAGCTGTGAGCTTTGCAAATTTGGTTTCACCTTGATTCTTTTCTTTAACAGTCTAGAATATAATAACAGCAACACAGGAAAGTTCAAGTTGAGAACTTAATCAGATGTTCTGGGTATAGTTTGTGTTCTTAATCTGTTTTCCTTTGAAGTTTTTCTTTCATTCTGTGTGTTCTGGTTGGCATTGGTGACCTGGGGGAGTTCTGACTGTGGTCAGGGGTCATCTGGCCACACTCTGCCTTCCCTGCCCTGCTGTCCTCACACATCTAACCTGTCCTATCTCCTCTCACTCGTTTGCTCTTTTCTCTGTATATACTCTTTTACCTCCAAACTAATTTGTGTCTGGCATCCTGCCCTCAGACATCATCAGTGCTCTGGGTGATGGATGCAGTCATCCTTCCTTAAAAACTAGCCATACAACCCACCCACACTCAAAGTACTTTTAAAAAGGCCAAATGGTTTTCTCTATTCTAAAGTAAAGTTTTGGGGCTATGTCTTTACCATGTAATTAAGAAAGTTCCAAACATTTTATGTCCTACATAGTAGCACTGAGAGTATTTAATAAACATTGACAAAGAATTTTAGCCATGTGGTAGGTCACATTCTGCTGATTAACAATTTATTTTATTTAGCTGCATGATGAACTGTCAGTGTGAATGCTAGCAGTGCTTATTTCTGACAATTTTAGAATAGGAATAAGACAAAAATACTCAACAGAGATAATGGCAGCCTGAAAACCCTCTATGCCAAATATATTAAAATTTGAAATAGTGGAAGGCTAGAATCCAAATTCAGGAGTAATTAACCAAAATAGTTGACAGATGTCAGCCATGCTAATAAAATTTGTATACCCTGACTATTTCCCAGCTTGTAATTAACTGCACAGATGATGTGATCTGATTTTGTCACTAACTGCTTATTAATGAAGGAGATGATGACTAGTTACAAATCCATAGTGCTCGCTGAATACTGAGTTTAAACATTTCCCATTCAGCTGGCACAACTAGAAGGCGCAAGGCTTTATGCTGGCGTGATCTGCGCTTGCTCTCTTCATCCGTGATTGTCAAGGGGAAACAGAGTATGTTGATTTTCAGCTCCAAGTGACCTTGAGATTAATTCTTTTTATTTGCTGGTCAGTTAGCTCAATGGCTTTTATTTTTGAATTCACTTTTTATAAATTGCATGTTGTCAAGCTAGTGGAAGTTCTGCAATAAAGTATAAACAAGTGATTTCAAGTTCAATTAAAGCTGAGGAGAGCATCATCTTCCAGTGACTTGAAGGCTTAGATGTAGAGTACTATTAATAGACAGGAGCGTTCAGTAACCAACAAGTCACATCATAAAGTAGGTAACACTGTTACCTACTTTAGTATCAGAGACTGCTACAAGTGTCAGTGCCAACTACCTTAGTATCTAGGAGCCTGCTGACCTTCTAGGCACAAACAAGAGGTTGTGTCTGGTGTATTTGGCTTCAAAGCATGCATTCACGAGTGCCAAAGGGCCCTCACTCCTGGTTCCATTCATTTATTCTATCAACCAAGAGCTTACTATATGCTAGATGATAAAGTGAGTGTGGGGATAAAGTGCTCTGAGAAGCCAAAGTGTTCAGCACCTCAGAGCAGCTCACACTCCTACAGTGAAGCCCCAAACAGAATAGTCCTACCGAGTGTGACTATCCTCAGGGTTCTGAAAACTAGGTACCTAGTATTGCCATGGTTACTGGAGGTCTGGACAGGTTTTCTGGAGCTTGTGAGGTGGGTACTGTGATCTGAAAGCTGAGCAGGTGAAAAGTGAGTGAGGGTGGTGTGCAAGCAGAGGCCACAGCCTGGGCTAGGCCCTCTTTGATGAGTCTGGGTACTTGAAAAGGCCCTGGAGACTGGATCTGGAGAGGACGGGTGTCAGGTTTCATGGGGCAGAGCCAGCAAAGTCTGAAGTTAGGGCTTCTTTTAAAGAGCAGAGGGAAGCCTTGGCAGAGGTTAAGGAGAAGAGGCACTGTGGTCACATTATGTGCTCTCTGTAGCTCCCACTGGGAGATGTACTACAATGAGCCAGACAAGATGTGGAGTCCAGACGAGGACTTCGTGTCTCTCTCGAAGAGAGTTGGGTTGTCTAGCCAACAAGCATGGAAGCCTGACAAAAAGAAAAAAAAAAAAAAAAAAAAAAAAAAAAAAAAAAGCAGACATCCATGTGCAGCTCTGTGCTGGTGCCAGTTCTCTAACATGTTGCTTGCTCGCTTGCTTGCCAGCCAGCTTTTCATCTGCTCTTCTCTTTTCTGCTCCTCCCCTCCCACAGGACAGGCTACAAGGCAGAGCTCAGGCTGCAGCTCTAACTTCCTTCTTGCAGGGCTCCACCCACCCCAACCCCCCACCCTAAGGTCTTGACATTTCTTTAGCTGCTAGCCAGCTTTCTGCTTCACCTTTTCACTTGTACATCTCCAACACACACATGTCCTCAGAGTCCCTTTGACCCCCCTTTTCAGAATGATCATGTGGTGATTGATTAGGCCTGGGCATTGTGATCTTCTCTCTCCACAGTTCCCTCTTGTCCTCTCTCTTATTCTCTCTAAAACATTTGTAGAGTGGGGAGATTAGTTGACCCAAGGATAACAGAAAGCCTTTCTAAAGAAGTAATCTTTTTTTTTCTTGCAAAAGAACTAGTTTTTCAAAGTTGTTTTTATTTTTATTTCCTAGTGCTTTTATTTAATTACTTATCAAGACAAATTGCCTCTATTTATTCCAGGCTTTTCTCAGAATACTAAGAGATCTTCCTGTCTCAGCCTCCCTAATGCTTTCCAGCATTCCCGTGCCTTGGCACTCCATGCCTAGCTACAAAGTTATTCTCAGAGTGACTGTCTAAAACAGTCAAATGACTCTGATGGTTGATCTTGACTGTCAACCTGATAGGATTTAGAACCTCCTAGGAGTCTAACGAGGTTGTCTGAGTACATTTCCAGAAAGGTTTAACTGAGCAATGAAGATCCATCCTGAATGTGAGCAAAAGCATCTTTTTGGCTGGGGACCTAGACTAAATAAAGAAGAGAAAGCAAGCTGAGCCCCAGTATTCATCTCTCTCTGTTTCCTGACTGTGAATGCCATGTGAGCAGCTGCCTCATGCTCCTATGTTCGTGTGTTTCCCACTGAGATCGACTGTGCATGCGCCAAAATAAACCTTCCTCCCTTAAGGTGCCTTTTTTCCTCAGGTGTTTGCAGCAATAACAAAGTGGCTAACGTGACCTGACCACCCTGATCAGGATACAGTCTGCTGCTATTCTGTATTCACCTTTCTCTCTGCCACCCTCCCCAGCTATGTGTCTCTCTCCTCTGCAACCAGCTATGGGTCTCTCGGTTGATCTGTCTCCCACAGCCAGGGTCTAGCTCGTTTTGAAGGAAGTGCTCAGATCTTCAGCAGTATACCCCATGTGCCCAGTGACTTTATTTGCTCCCCACGGGTAGCTGGGAGGGCCTGTGCCTGTATGCTGGAATATCTTCTGATGTACATCACAGACCAAGCCACAGGAAGTCAGAACAGTATCCAGTAAGTCATATGGACAGTTAGGAGTAAAGCAAGCCAAGTGCAGGAGGTGTGTAACGTGGAGTAAATGAGAGAGTGAAGCCGTGGTTCCTACTCGTAGAACACCTTGAAATATGAGTTTAAAATGCAGCATTGATGTCATTAGAATTAGTGTGTATATTTGTGAATGCTTTACTGTATATTTTGAAATGTTTACACCCTGAAAAGATACACTGCTACATTCTTATAGCTTATGAAAGAATTTATATGAAGTCTATGAGCTGTGTTTGTATGAAAATTATTGACTTTGTGAAAGATTCAGACCTCTGCTAACAGTTGATAGGGTTACAGTTCTGCTTACCAAAGTAGACCAATACAAAATGGTCCCAAGAGGAATGAGCAGACATGCATTCAGAATAGCAGAAACAATGTACTCATTCTGACTGTAGTTAGGATAAGGCAATTAAGCTTTGGGGGAAATGGTGCTCCCTCTCTTCTGAAAAGTTAGGAGGCAAACTAACTTTTGTTATGGCTTAGTTATTCTCTTGAGTGACACTGGGGACCATGCCTCTGATGTCTTTCGAAGTCTTTGCAGGCTATCAGGAAGGCACGGTGTGGCACAGAGATGCCCTTGTGCCCTTCGCTGGTTGTGACGGTGGCAGCTACTTTTGTGGCTGCAGAACCAGTAAGGATCAGGAGACTGGCAGTGTCAGTTCAGTGTGTGGTCCTTGTCTTACTTAGAAGTGTGTGCTCCTTTCTGTTTATGATATAATTGCCTTCAGCATTTCTCCCACATACATCAGACAGTGCTACAAGTTTTGCCTTAACCATCAAATGCAATTTACAGAACTCAGAGAAGAATGTGCCCTGTGCTCACTTCTGTTCTTTGCTTTGTCTGGTCTCCCCAACCCCCTTCCCTAATGTTCTGAGTCTTTCCCCACTTCCCATCATCAGAATGTTCATTCTCTGAGAAGTCTTTCAAGGTAGGTTTGCTACAGAAAAATTCTTTTCATTTTCCTCAGTTGAGGATGTTTTGATGTCATCTTGGAGCATGAAGGATAATTTTGCTGGATATACAATTTGTAGGCTGAGTTTCTTTCCTTTGGCACGTGGGAAGTGTCCTCTTCTGCCTCCCATGCGTCTGATGAGAGCTCCATTGCACTTTGAACTATTTATTCTTTTTGGATTTTAGCTAACTTGAAACACTACTGCATTTTACTTATCTGCATTTGCGTGTGTGCCTCTGTGTGTGTGTATGTGTGTGTGTGTGTGTGTGTGTGTGTGTGTGTGAGAGAGAGAGAGAGA
>NW_022196905.1:135700333-135704556 GCF_008632895.1 Mastomys coucha
GAGAGAGAGAGAGAGAGAGAGAGAGAGAGAGAGAGAGAGAGAGTGAGAGAGTATACAGTGTACATGTGGTAGTCTGAGGCCAGTTTTTGAGAATTTCTCCTTCTATATATAGGTCCCAGGAATTGGCATCACCCACTGAGCCATCTCTCTGTACATGAATGATGTATTCGTTAGATAACATCTCATTTCTCTCTCAGAGCTTCTAAGATTCTTCATTTGTCTTTAGCTTTCCAGTGTTTGATTTTAATTGTTATTTCATGGAATTCTTTGTTTACCCTCTTTGAGTTTCATTTAGGTTTCTAAACTGGGACTAATCTTAAGCCTTATGATTTCTTTCCTTTGTTCTTCATAGTTGAGTCTATCCAGTGAATACTTTACTTTTTATTATTTTTCACATCCATAATTTCCATTTATTGTCTCAAAAATTGTTTTTTTGTTATTGTTGAAACTTTTCATTTATTTGTTTCAAGTATATTTATAAAATGTTTAAAAATGACTGGATAATTTAAAAACTTTATTATTATCTGTAACAGAGTATGAGTGTATCCATACTATGATGTATGCGCGCGCGTGTGTGTGTATGTGTGTGTGTGTGTGTGTGTGCATGCACGCACATGAGGGAGTATTGCGGCAGGTGTCAAAGGACAATTCCAAGGAGACTGTTCTGTGGTTCTACCGGTCAAATTCAGGTTATTGGACTTTTGTGGCAAGTGCTTTTACCTTAGTGGCCTTGCCGATCCTGTTTGTTATTTCGTGTAGCCTGGGGTAGCCTGGGGTAGCCAGGAACAACTCCTTCCTCCTGCTTCTGGCCTCAAGTTCTAGGGTTACAGCAGTCTACTACTATTCTTGTTGTTTTCTGGATGGTTCTCACATCTTGGTCATCTTGCTGTTTGCATCTGTTAATACATTTGTAATTCCTCATTTCAAATATTTTTTTTCTGGTTTTTCCATTTGACAAATGATTTTTTTTTAAAAATCATCAACAGTTTTGATATTATAAAGCTAGATGTTGCTTAAACTTATTGGCAAGTATTCTTAGAAATTATCTCTTTTACACACACACACACACACACACACAATTCTGTGAAGTGGGGTATCTTTGTGTTACTGATAGGTTCACAATTAAGGTAGTACATGGTTCCCCTTCCTCCCCTTGTTGACACCCAGAGGTCTCCTCACCACCATCTTCTTGAATTTCTAGGGTGCTATCTTCTTTATTACCAACTTAATTACTTTTTTGTTGCCATGACAAAGCACCACAACCAAGCCAAATTAGAAAGCAAGCATTTAATTTGGGACTCACAGTCCCAGAGAATTAGAGTCCATAACCATAATGTAGGGAACCTGTCAGCACACAGGCAGGCATGGCCCTAGGTGGAGGCATGGCACTAGGTGGTAATGGCAGGTGTTTGTGTGTGTTGGGAGTGGGGAGAGCAGAGAGTTAGCAGAATTAAATTAAACTGAGTCTGTTACCATGGGGTGCACTAGGTAACAAGGAATGACTTTTGATACATCAAAGAATACTCTCACTGATATACCCTCTCTAACACGGCCACACCCCTAATCCTTCTTAAATAGTTCTACCGACTGGGCACCAAGCGTTCAAATATGTGAGTCTTTGCCTGGGGAGTCTTGTTCATACCACCATATACATTTAATTTGGTTTAAGACCAAAAGAAAATACAGGGACGGGTGGCCTTGTGTGATACTCACTACCCCTGTGGCTTCCTCCTCCCTTCTCGATGTTCTTTTCTCTTCTATACCCTGCTGAGATATTTTAGCTGCAAATACCACAAGGAAGGGGGGGGCTATATTGCTCTGCTGTGGAGCAAAAATTTGGTACTTGTTTTAAATTATGTTTGTTTCAGCATAGTGTTCAGCTAGTTTAGACTGCACTGGTTTTATGTCTTTAGGTTTTTTGTTTTTTAAATTTCATAGCTTTGGTATAAATGGTAAATTTGGTTAATTGATATAAGTCTAACTTGCTGATCACTTGCTATGAGCTTGACAAGCTGTCTGTCTTTCTCTAATTTCAACAAAAGCCTTAATATTAGGCTGTGCTCTGTGTTTTGTAGGCAAGAAATTTAAGGCTCCCAGAAACATGTTAACTAAGCTCAATCACAAAGTTAGATTATGAACTGAGAGCTGTATCATTTTAAAATATTTTAACTTTGTTTCACACAATGGCAAGACTTGGACTAAAACCTTAGAGTTGGCAGATGTTTCACCAGCCCCTCTCCCCCTTTTCCTTTGGTTTTTATTTATCTAATAGTGAAAACGGCTTCTTGAAGATGGTCTATCCTCATAAGAGCTGGGGAGCTTGCATTCAGGAGCTTTATCCTGTTAGTTATCGGGATCAGTGCTACTCCATCGAGTCTCTAAGGTTAATTTTCTCTGGTAGATTTTGCACAGTGCGTGATAACATAGTGTTTGTAGAACAAGCTAATGACGACTTTAAACAATAGTTGTTTTCACACAAGATTAAATTCCATTATGATTCAACCCTTAAGAAATAAATATCTTCAAATCGTGGTGCTTCGTGGAGCTTAGTTACTATCCCAGGGTATTTTCTTTAAGCTCTGGGCATTTGTGGCTGCTGAGCTGTGCAGCCATGTGGGGTTGTCTGGGAGACTCTTGTCTTGCTGTGTATTTATTCTCCTCAGATTCTTTTTCAGACTGAGCAGTTGCTTGGTCCATCTCCTTAGGTATCACATAATCGATAGAACAACATTGAAAGGAGAGGTTGAGGGAAGGACAGTTGAGCCCCATGGAGGGAGATTTAATGGAGCAATCTGGAATATCAATGAACCTGGATGGGCAATGGTTTTAGGTTCATAGTTTTCTGCAAAGGATGGGTGATAGAGCCCTGAACTTGAAATCTCATTAAAATCTCCAAGTGCAGATAGAATAAATCTCATTTAGAAAGGCTTCTATATTCAACAGGGTTATAATTCAGTGTTCTTTGTATCTGTTCTCACATATTAAGTACTGTACATTAACCTGCATTAAGGGAGATAATATTTTTGTCTTTAATATTTTCTTTATTAAAAAAGTTAAATAACCCAATTGTAACAATGGAAATACCTTTGAGGCAGATTCTTTTCTCCAACAACCTGTCCTCTGTCCTTCCCTGTCTGCAGTGTTAACACTGTGGAGTGTAATTTTCAACATCCTTCTGGTGCTCAGCAGGTATATGCAAGTTCTCCCAGATACATCTCTGCAGGACACATGCATAGGACTTCAATCATGATTCCATGCCTCATCGAGGGGACTCTACACATACTCATCTGTAAATGGCTTCCCTCCCTCTCATTCTTCAGGACGCTAGCTATAGATCGGTCATTTAAAGTTAACTAGAGTATGTTCTATGGTATGGATGTGCTCATTTACCCACTTATTCCTTATCGATGAACGTTTGGGTAGCTCCTGAGGGGTTTTCCTTTCTGTTGCCCTTACAGTGAGACAGTCGACATCTTTCCTCGCAAAGCTCTGTTCTCATTGAGTAATGGTTTCAAGAAGGTAGATTTTTGGTAATGAGACCATAGATCAAGAAGAAATGTGTGTACTTAATTCTGTGTGTATATTGGTGGGATTGCTTGCCTTCATTTGCTACATGTTTATGTTCCTGGAGAGTATTGCAAAGTGGCCCATCTTTCCAATAGCTTCAACAGCTCTGCCCATCGCTCTTTCCCCTTGTGCTGATAGGATGGGTGAAAATGGGAGCTCAGTGTTGATTTAAGTTGTGTTTATTGAGTTATGTAAAGCTGAATGTTTTTTGTGTTTGTAAATGAATTCAGTTTTGTCTTCTGTGATTTTATGTGTGTGTGCGTGTGCGTGCGTGTGCGTATGTGTATGCGCGTGTGTGTGCGTGTATGTGTGTGCATGTGTGTGTGCGTGTGTGTGCACGTGCGTGCGTGTGTGTGTGTGTGTGCATGTGTGTGTGCGTGCGTGTGTGCGTGCGTGTGTGTGTATGTGTGTGTGCGCGTGTGTGTGTGTGTGCGTGTGTGTGTGCGTGCGTGTGTGCGTGTGTGTGTGTGTGTGTGTGTGTGTGTGTGTCTCACCTAGCTTCTGTTGAATTGCCTTTTACTTATCAGTGTGTAAGAATACTGTAAATGCTGAGGTAACTCTGATGGCTAGTTCATTTAAAATTTCTTTATGTGTCATGTGTGTGCTTGTGTGTGTGTGCTTGTGTGAGTGTGTATGGTGGCCAGAGGCCAACATTG
>NW_022196905.1:135704566-135718170 GCF_008632895.1 Mastomys coucha
AATCTCTCTGCCCTCCCTGCACCCTGCCTTCTTCCACTTAGTACAGGATTGCAGACTCCCACATGCATGCCTGGTTCTCCATGAGTTCTAGGGTTGAGCTCAGGACCTCATGTTTTTTCAGAGCAGAGTCTCCCAACCCCAATTCATCAGGTAGGTACCCCTGCAGCTGCTGCTGTACAATGTGCATGTGAGATCCACGTCTATGGAGATACCTTCCCAGTCCTCCTTGGATCTATAAAATACTGCCTAGATTCTCCCACCCTTTTATTTTTATGTGGGAAATTCTAATTTCCATGAGAGACTCTTTGGTATGTGGTGAGCAGTGGAAGGCAAGCCTTGCTTTCCTAGCTGTCTAGCCATTTATTATGCTAATGCCGTTTAGTAAACAGACATCCTTTCCGCTCTGAATTTAAATGCCATGAGTATTTTTTAAAAATATTTAAATGATTACATTTCTTCCCAAGCTTAACCCATTTTCAGTAAGGTAATGACTTTTTAAAAGCAGGATTTAGTAAATTGAAAAGGTTATTTCTCTTTGCTCAAAATGTCAAATGCTACCTGATACTCTTTATTGTTGCTGACTAAAATTGCAAGCGCAGGAAGGATTATTGCTGCGAACAAATCCACAAATCAGGATGTAGCCTCACAATTTTAATAGTGGGTTAAAAACGTGGTGGTTGCAGTGATGGGGTTCTGGATATTCATCTAAATTTTCTTCAAAAGCAACAATGCTCAAACACTGAGGAAAGGCATCATGAAGTCTAAGAAAGAGAGCCTATTTCTTTTCAGACTGGTGAGAAAATCAGGGTTCACTCAAGCTCTCCTCTTCCCATGGCAGGTGCCATCCAGCGGTGGCTCTCCAGATACGGCCATGTGCATGCTCGGGGCTGGAGAGCCTCAACGCTGCACCCACGAGCGCTCTCGAGGCAAGCTATCTACAGTGCAGTTTTTACTGTGGGTTCACTTTTTATGTATTTCCTACACAGAGAGCAGGTCCAGACACAACCGACACTCGTTCAGAATGGAAATATGTCTCTAGACTGGCACTAGAGTCTTGTGCTCCCCAGATTTTCATGTCAAAGGAACATCAATTGGATTTATCTGCCATCGTACAAGTGATGAGATGGCTTCAGTCTGTCTGGCTCAGCAGAAGAGCGTTAGAGGATCATATCCATTACAGATTCGATAGGATTTAGGCATCCACAGCACTGTCACGATGACAGATCACCGTTGCAGTTAGACATGGCTTGTGAAGTACAAAGGACTTTGCTGAATGGCTTGAATGTCAAACAGTAGGGACATGGACAAGTGTACGATGCTACACTCCTGGGGTGGAATAGTATACAATTGTTAGATAGTGTTTTTGATGGACATTTATTATAGGTAAATATTCTCACAATTCTATTGCACACTATCACAGTTTTTATAATGGCTGGCCATCTAGTCTCTAAAGTCAAACAGCACCAAGAAGCAGGGACAACTCCAGTGTTTACTTTGTTCATTCATTTGTTTTGTCAACAGTTATTTACCATGTGTCAGCTCCCTGAGGCTCCAAGGAGCTAAAATAAACAACAGCCTTTACCCTTGTAATTTACAAGGCGGAAGACAACAAGACAGCCTTGCAGTGTTGAGTATTCACAACAGCCTGCTCAGGACACTGAGAACACAGACTGACTGTGGATCACAACAGCCTGCTCAGGACACTGAGAACATAGACTGACTGTGGAAGAGGGTTGATAGGACCTCCTGGAGCATGGTAGCATTAGGGACAAGCTAAAATAAAAGGAAATAATATAAAATATAATAAAAATACAAAATAAAATAAATTAAGGATTTATCCAGGCAGCAAGGTGTGGGAGATTCTTAGAGGGATAGAAACTTCCAGATAAGGGTGGATA
This sequence comes from Mastomys coucha, assembly GCF_008632895.1. NCBI lineage: Eukaryota > Metazoa > Chordata > Mammalia > Rodentia > Muridae > Mastomys > Mastomys coucha. The sequence continues at coordinate 135,706,465 of NW_022196905.1, forward strand.
GTAAATGCCTATGCTAAAAATATCTGCCTGAGCTTTGTGAAGTCTGGGCTCTTGTTCTGGAAGATACAGCCCTATGTATGAGCACATTTATCAGTGTGAAGGATGATACGGTTAGTGTGGTAGAAAGAAGACCTCATATAGAACTGGAGGTGTGCGTGGTCTAAACCGGCCTTCAGGCAGCACTGATCTCAGCTCTGCAGGTGAAGTGGAGCAGAGCTCTGCTGAGGTGCTGTAGATGCACAGTAGCATGAGATCTGGGTGAGAGACACTGTGGGTGGATGAATGGGACCTCTGGGAAGTAGCACTGCTCAACTTAGGATGGAAAGAGAGGAGGACTCCTAGATTTCTGCCTTGGAACAAGTGGGTGTGTGAGGATTTGATCCATGAAAACCAAGAGAAGGGGATTTGGAGGATGGAAAGATACTGTGTTCTGCTTTGTACTTTTATTTGAAGCCTGTAGCCAGTGGGGGAACCAGGTGAGTGTGACCCGAGGATATGAGAGAGTTGGAGAGCTGATGTTGCCAATGTTAGGGATGTGTTTTAACCACCAGGAAGTGTGAAATCTCATACACAGGATCAGCTCATGAAAGAATATGAAGGCTGAGGGACTGAAGGCTAAAAGATAAAGCTGCCGGGAAGGTGGCTGACACGGAAGAGCTGGAAGGCGTGCAGAAAGCGGGACAAGCACAGTTTTGTGCGAGGCAGAGGGGAAGGAGGCTTCTCAAAGGCAGCAGGCATGCTTGTCAGGTAGTACAGAGATTTCCCAGCAGCTCTTCCCCAGAGGTGTCTGTCTATTGGACCTGGCAGCCAAGAGGCTCTCAATGCTGCAGGCAGGGAGACATCCTGAAGCCTCACTAAGAGATGGCAGCTCTTGGAGACTGAAGAGAATGAGGGGGATGGAGACAGCATGCTGGGCATCCTGTTCCTGTGGGTGGGCTGCCCAGGACATAATGAAGTAGCTAAAAGCCAAGACCCAAAATGGAGAGGTGGCCAAGTTTAAGACAAGCAAAATTTGTACAGTGTCCTTTGTGTGAGAAACTTAGAGAGAATGGAGGTGTAGGAGACAAGGAAGACAATGGAGGGAGCAGGAGCGCTAAGTAAAAATGAGGATGTAAGGGCAGCTGGGTTGGGTCAGGAAGGGACTGGGTAGCTATATTTTTCTTAGAATCAACAGATACTTTCTGAGAAAGGCCCTACCGAGTCAGGGGCTTGAGAGACAAGGAGGGTGATGTCTGCAAAGGATCACCGTCAAGGGTCCCAACAGCAAGTCAACAGCCACATCAGAACGGTGTGGCTTGTGTTTCGTTCCCATTACGTTTTGCTGTATGAGATGTTTATGGGAGGCATCTGTTTAACAGGGAACCGAATAACTTACAGAAGCCAGAGCTATAGTAAATATTTGATTAACAATACATGTATGAAATTAAACAGCTCTGTCTGCCTCCATGGGTTCTGCTCTGCCAAAACCTTTTGGATTTTCTCAAAATGTTCACATTACTCTTCCTCTCAACTAACTATAAACACTGCAAGGCCAATTGTATATGGCCAGCGAAGCCAGCAGAGTCAGGGAGAAGCTTAGGGGAGAACATGCAGGTGCTGCTTTGGGCTATAGCCAAGAGCTCCGGCTAGGGATAGGAGCGTTAGCATAGCACACAGGCTCTGTTCAGGGCTACAGCATATTGAGATATATATATATATTTTTTTTTTTGGAGAGAAAATAATTTGTTGAAAACTCATTAAACTGAATAAACTTGTGTTTTAAAACCAAGGACAGAAGACAGAACCTTCAAATGAATTAAGTCATGTAAAATTTCAAGGGTTATTTAAACTGACTTTGGTGATTAAAATAAGGTATAGACACTTTATCTTCTATCAGCTCAGCATCTTCGGGACATTTGTTATGCCATTTTTCTTTACAGAACAGTTAGAATTTCATCTAATCTCCTCTGAGTCAATGGTTGCCCCATTAAGGACCTGGAGGATGCTAGCTATCTCAAATTCTTACACACTGGTTCTATTTATTGCCTTAGTTGAGAGTCTGTTTGCTTGCTGTCACTCTGGAAGCTGTGATTGATAATAGAGACTGACAGGTGGTGAGCGATGTCTCCTTACATTAGTAGCAGGGACTTATTAATTTGCTTAGGAATCACGAAGGAATTTTAGCATTATCATCTCCAGAATAAAGCTTCACCCTGATTGTTATATTTGAAATGCAATAAAGTAAATGAAACCACATTCATAAGGAGTCCTTTATGACTAAATGTCACATTGAGAAAACTACTAGCTTTGAAGTAATTTCATATGGCAGTTGTAGTAACTGATATAGTAGTGTTGCATGGATTCACAATATATCTTATTTGACAAGTACCTGGGTAGTTCTGATAAACAACAGCAATGATCTAAGACTCTCGTTTGGTCTTAAAAAGATTTGCTTTATTTTTATTTAAACATGCGGCTGTGTGTATGTGTGCATAGACGTGGGTACCTGAGGAGAGCAGAAGAGGCTGCTGGATCCTCTGAAACTGAGTTTATAGATGAGCATGAGCCACATTATATGGGGGCTGGGAATTGAACTTGAGTCCTCTGGCACTCTTAGCCACTGAGCCATCCTTCCAGACCCTTGGTGAACTTTTTGACCTGTAGTCAGTGAGGGATGATATCTAGCATCTGGGAGTAGGTCAGCTGTTCTTGAGTCCATGTTCACAAGGGTCAGCATCCTTAGTAGAGTTCCAGGCATGTGCAGCCATGCCCAACTGGGTGGTATTTTGTTTTGTTTTTCTTTTTATATGTTTTGGGGTTTGCATTCTTTTTTGGTTTTGTTTGTTTGTTTTCTGCAAAAGGTTTCTCTACATTGCCTAGACTGTCTTGGAACTCATTCTGTAGACTAAGCTGGCCTCAAACTCATAGATCTGCTTGCCTCTGCCTCCAGAACCCTGGGATTAAAGGTGTGTGCCACTACCATGTGGCTTGGACAGTACTTTTAAGGGAACTAAAAGGCAGTGTTCTGAGTCCACTCTCCTAGAGCATTGATTGAGGCACATGTGGATAACTGCTTATTTAAATTAGTCTGAATCTGTAAGTTAATCTCATTCATTATTTGATTTTATTTCAATTTATGTCTGGGGTGCAGGGTAGATGAGAGACGGGGACCTTAAGGAAGTTTACAGATTACGTGGACTTTGTGTTTGTGTTGAGAGCTGTGGCATTTCATGTTAGTATTGGCTTTTTATAGACCTTGCTTTATAGCCATACATATATGTATGACTTTTACATACATCTTTTAACTTCTTGTGGAAGCCTCGTCCCATGGCTGACTAGTTGCTGGCTTATTTGGATCTCTTCTTTTGTAAAATTTTGAGGTATCATGAAGTAAGAATATATAAATGTAATGTATATGAAGGAAAAACCAGGTCTCCCCAAAAAATTGTGACCCAGTTTTGAAAATGAACCTCTTTTCTAGAGTGTCATCTCTCTCATTCATTTTAATGTTATTGTGGTTTTCCTTGTAACTTTTCTCTTTGCAGTTTTGCTGTTGTTAATTAACATATTCATTGTTTCTGTATTTCCCAGTTCTACTCATTGTGTGTGTGTGTATGTGTGTGTGTGTTTGTGTGCAGGTGCTGTTCTTCTGTCCTATATCACAATATCGAATACTTCCATTACCCAAGAGTCTCTGTGCTGTCCCTGGACAACCGTCTTCTCCCCAGCCTCTGATCCATTGCAATAACATTTGTTTCCTGCTTCTACAGTTTTATCATATCAAAAATGTTACCGTATGTCACCTGTAGGGATTTGCTATTTCAGTTGGCATTGCCTTAGATATCACAGGAGTTGTTGTGTCTGTCTGTATTTATTTGTTTTTACTGTTGAGGAGAGCTCCATGGCATAATAGACCTAGGCTTGGTTAGCCATCTGCCCTTGTGAGGACACCCCAGTCTTTCTAGCATCAGCTGTCACCAGCAGAGCTGTCTGAACATTTATATACAGCTTTTTATAAGGACAGAACCTGTCATTTCTTTGGGATAAATGTCCAAGAGTGTAATTGCTAGTTTGTACAGTAATTTCATGGTCAGTTTTATAAAAAAGAAAAGAAAACTGCCAAAATTTTCTGCCATGTGCCGTTTTACTGTTCCACTAGAAAATTCATGATCACAGCAGTCTCTCTGCATTCTTGACAGTATACAGTGTTGCCATTTTGATTTGTGTATCTAAGTATGTAAGTATAGGTAGGTATGATGTCAGTATGCATGTTTCTGGTGTCTGTTGGTGTCAAGTGTCTGTCCACATCATTTTCTCATTGAATTTTGATAATTCTTTATAGAGGTTGGGTCTCAACTCTTTTGAAAAAGATTTATTTTACTTTTGATCATGTGTGCACATGTATGTCTGTGTGTGCATATATGAACTGGAGCTTCTGGAGCCAGAGTTACAGGTCTTTGTGAACTGTCCAATGTGGGTGCTGGGAAACAAGCTCAGGGCTTCTGTAAGAACACTATGTGCTCTTAACCACCGAGGCATCTCTCCAAGTCCCTGTATACTGGTTCTTTGTTGGGTCTTGTACAGTGGAGTGTTTTCAGCCTTTTAACACAGCAAATATAAATCTGGGTGATCTCCAATGAATCGACATTTTTTTATAGGTTTGCTTTTAGCATTTGGTTTAAAAAACTCATGTGTTAGAGTCTCTTGTGGCCCTTAGTGACCTGAATTTCTGATCCTCCTGCCTCCACTGTCTCTAGGATTACAGGTATGGGCATCCAGACCCAGTTTCACCCAAGAACTACGTACTTGCTCCAGTCCCTGTGGATGTCCTTCCTGTCTTCTCATAAGCTCCCTATGACATTAAGCTTTTCACTTAAGTCCTTAGTCTATTGGGGTTCAATTTTGTATGGGGTATAATTTAGGCCAGTGTCTTTTTTTTTTCCCTTGACCAGTAGATGTCTGATTGTGGCAGCATTATGTCAGAAGCCATTTGTCACCAGCTTTCTTTTGCAGCATTGTGAAGTTGAACTGAGAACATTTGTGCATGCATATGGCAGGATGTCTGCTCCACACGCCCCACACCCTTGATCTGTGTTTCTCCCTCTATCGCACTGCTCAGACTGATGAGCAAAGCCTTGCTGCAGATATCACTGTTTTCTTCCTTGCCTGCACACACAGAGACTGTACATTTACAGATTTCCTCACCATCTCATACACGTTTTAACCAGTGTTGTCTGTACCTCCAAGCATCAGGCTGGAACTTGTGTGTTTTATAAAATCAAAGGACCACTTGGAGAACAGACATTTTCTGAGTAGAAGTTTGCTCACTACCAATTCTTTTGCTTTTCCTCGTCTCAGAATAGTTTTATCTGCTCATCCCTTGAGGGTAATTTTTTGGTAGCTATCGAACTCATGGATGACATTATTTTTCCTTTAGCTTTTAAGAAATGTCATGTTGAAAATCTTGTGGCCTTCATGGTTTCTGTAGAGAATTCTGCTATTATTTGAGTTATTATTCCTCTCAAAGTACTACTGTTTCACTGAATCCAAGAAAAAAAGGTTTTTTCTTCTTTCATTTTCATTAATTTTGGTGTTGGTCTTTTTGGGTTCACTTAACTTCTTGACAATGTAATTTAATGTGTTTTGTTAAACTTACAATTAGCCATCATTTCTTCTAATATTCTTTTGGTCCCTCCAGCTTTTGTGCTGTTCTTTTACAAGGGAATATGTAGTGCTGTCTGTGTGTTCACGTCTGGGTCAGCATCAGGCCGACACGTGCCTGGTAACAGTTGACAGCTTACTTTGCTCATGCTTATTTTCTTGGATTTTGGTATGGTATTTGATTTTTAAATGTCTTAGCATTTTGACTATCCTGCTTGAAGGTTTCTGGTCCTACTAAACCCTGTGTCTTAGATGACAGTCACCCCATTTAGTTTAGTGCTAGGCCTGTTAGCTCCGTGTTTGCACAGATTCCTTTGCTCTCAGGCCGTTGGCAGGTTGCTCTCTTGTGTTCATCTGCTCAGATCTCTCTGCCCTGGTGACCGGCTGGGCAGAGGTCCTGGAAAGGGTGCTGCTTTGCTCTTGTCCTGAGGTAACAAGTTCTGCTGTGACTGTGACCCGCTGGTTGGTATCACCAAAGTCCTGTTCTGTCCAGGAGAGGAATGACTGGCCTCAGCTGCTCAGGCTTTTACGTTGGGATCAGGAAATGTTAGATCTCATTTGCTTTCATCAGCTAGGACTCAGAGAACACTAAATAATGCTTTCCTTCTGGTTCTGGAGTTCTTTATTTATAAAGATATGCAGCATTGGGCTGAGTCTTGTTTGGCCCCTTTAATCTTAAAGAAACATGGTTTCTTTTTCTTTTTTTTTTTCTTATTTTTCTTCTAGTGAAATGTATATTGCTACTTACTTTCCATTTTGTCTGTCTCCTGGCTTTGAAACTCTAATAGAAACTAATATAATGTATATATTGATAATATTGGTAATCAATATATACATATTGAGCTTATTGGGTAGCTCTGGTGGCCTGGAACTCCCCAGGCAGACCAGGCTGGCTCAAATTCATAGAGATCGCCTGCTTCTGCCTCCCTAGTGCTAAGATGAAAGAGACGTGTGTGCCACCACACCTCGCCAGTCCTGGGGTTCTTGCCTTGTTTCCTTCCCTCCATCTTTTAGGTTTCTTGGATTTGATTGTGACATATTTTGTTTTGCTTGATGAGGTTAGAATCACTGATTCTTCTGCCTTTTTTTGGACAGCATGCTCTCCTCTCCACTTTCCTCTCCCAGTTTCACACTTGTGGCTAAATCACAGTGTGGCTCTTGCATCTTTTTGAAGATAATTGTTCATAGCTTGCCACAGCTATGGAGTCACCAGCTACAAGGATACTTCTCTTCTCAACAGGTGTGTTTTGCTTGCTTCTCTATCGACAGTCTATCCCTGAGCTCTGTATAATTCAACTTAATAAGCCCAAACATGTCTGCTGTCTTATTTCCATGCTTCTCTTTGTCTCTCTTCTCTCCTCCTCCTCCTCCTCCTCCTCCTCCTCCTCCTCCTCCTCTCTTGTGCCCACTGGAGATCTTCTCCAAGAACTATGTTTCTGTCTCTGCTGATTCCCCAGGCATCTGGTCAGCATTTTTTGCAGAACTTCCATCTGTCTTCTTCTGGGTCTCCTTTCAGTGTCCCTGTGGTCCCCAGACCCCATGTCTTCTTCCGTCTTGTTTTACTTCCTGTCTGTTGGAGCACACTCCTTGGGGCTTTCCACTGAATTGGGTACAGGTGGCATCTTTTGAGATGCTCTGGAAACTGTCTTCATCTTCTTGTCATGGTTGTCAAGATTTTAAAATTTTTGGTTGCAATTCTCTTTCAGAATTCTCCGTGTGGCCTGTTGCCTTCAGGCCCCCAGTGGTTCTCCTAAGATGTGAAAGGTGCTCTGACTCTCAGGTTGTTTGTGCCTTTTGCACTCTGGATACTTTTAGCCGCTTCTCTTTATTTCTCAGGTTTTGTAATCTTAAATTGATACCCTTGATGCAGCATTGGGCTGAGTCTTGTTTGGCCCTTTTGATCTTAAAGAAACATGGTTTCTTTTTCTGTTTTTCTTTCTTTCTTTTTTCTTCTAGTGAAATGTATACTGTTACTTACTTTCCATTTTGTCTGTCTCCTGGTTTTTGAAACTCTAATAGAAACTAAGCTTCAAAGGTAGAAGGACTTCAGCCTTTTCTGTTCACTGTTTATTCCAAGAGCCTACTGCAGTGGTCCTGAAGGGAAGGATCACCGTACAGCAAGTGCTTGGTTGCCCGGATGAAAAGCTGAAAGGCAGGCCTCCCACTTGGAAGTTAAATCTCCTGCTTTTATCTACAACATTTCCTTTAAATTCTTCTCCTGTTGGCTCTGTGAGAGACCTTCCACAGACCCTGCACCTTCTCTGTTGCATCCTCTTCTAATCGATTATTTCCAAGACCTCCCTTCTCCCTTTTGTGAAGCACACTTTAGAGATGTCAGAAATAGAAAACTATAGGTGGACAGCGCAGTCAGCCTCAGCCTTTCCATGTGCTATAAGGCTGAGATCAATTTTTTTCTGACGTTTAGAGAATATATGTCTGAGGTAGCATCACTGCTAACACGACCATCTTTTCTTTACCATCTCCACACAGCCTCTCAGTTATATTATAGTCTTTATACTTGGTAATCACAACTATTGCTGGCATCTTAGAATCTCCATGTAGGTTTATAGAGTCAGTGTCTCAGATTACATGTAACACACATATAGGATTCATTTGCCTGGGATTGCCTTGACTGCATAGATGGCATTTCACATTTTCTTTGTATGTTCTCTTATTCTGTGATTTTTGTATTTTTTACTTTTTTTTTTTTTGCATATGATACACTTTTAGTTACCTTGCATTTTGCGTGGATTATCCTTTCTGTTGTTGTTTTTAACGATGCTGGTTTTAAATAGTTGAGCTCCTTAAATCTTTCTCCTGTGTGTTTTACTTTCATGCTGGCTGGTAGTCTGTGTGGGCCAGATTCCCCAATATGGGGAATCCAGGCTCTATCTGTATCTCCTTGTTGCTTGCTTTTCTGTCCCAGGCTGTCAATAGGGAAGAATACAAGAGAGAAAAGAGATGCTTGCAGGTTGATTGTATTTGCACTCTCTTGAAAAACTAGGCAAGAAATTTCTTCCCAGGCTCCGCCCTCTGCCGCCTCCACCTGAGTGTTCTGTAGGGCTGCCACCTGTGAGATCCCTTGGGGAGCACTAGACCTGTCAGGGTTCATAACTTGGGCCTGAGGTTTGCCTTCTGCTGCTTGAAGTGCCTGGGGTTAAGCTGGTGGGGGTATGGGGTTGGGGAAGCGTTGTATAGGCAGAGAAAGGTTACATCATTGAGGCTTCTGGCTTTATGATATGTTAATTTTCTAAAACTTCCCTGCTTCTTGATTAACAAAGAACATGGGTTTTGCTCAGTTTTGCTGTTGTCTAAGATTTGAAATTTAAATGAGTTTGGCTATTTCTTTTGAAGCCAGTGTTTTGTGGTTTGTTGCAATACAATGATAGTTTAGATGATAAATGACCTTACTGTTACCATAAACCCCTACATCCTTAACTTGGTTCAGGCATAATAAACACTTGCTTTTCTTTGGTGGGAAAATACATTCTAACTTTCCCTAGGTCAGATAGGACAAGGACAATGAAAAGAGCCTATGGCCTTGTTACCATAGGTCTGTTTTGGAATGATGCTTTCCAGAAGAATATTTGGAAAAAAAAAAAAAACAAGTGAATTATAAGGTTTTATTAGTGAAGTATTCATTTATAGGGACTCAGATTCTGGGTCAATACTAAAATGTCTACTGGATAGGGCCAAAATGTAGGGGTTAAATATGTCTTTTCTTTTCTTTTTGTGGGGCTCAGAGAGAAGTTTGGAAATGTGCCTTGAGAGGAAGTATGGTGGTTATATAATTTGTATAATAGTATGTCACAGAAATTGATGTATAATAAACTTTCATTCACACAGCTTCTAAATTTAGTGACATGAATTTTCTCATTGCTCTGCTTTAGAACTATCCTTGTTTTGTTACTTTATCTGAATAAATGTAACAGTTTTAAAGGAACTAGAAAAATTTGTGTGTGGCTTGGTTTAGTCATTTCAAATGAATTAACTAAAAGGAATATATTTAAAGAGCTAAAATTAGTCCATTTGTTATAAACTGGAGAATGGATATAAAAATATACTTTACAAACCACTCAGGTCATCCAGTTTGTTCATTGCCCTGGTCCTTGTCATTTGCTGTTTTAGAGTCCTAAGACTAGATGTTTGACTAAAGAACAGTTTTTGAAAGCCATGTTTCTTTTTGCATTCTAAATATTTCATGAGTGTTAGAACTCCCATGCATTAGTTGGTGTATTTTATAAACCTTGGAGGGCATTCTAACAATTTCTGGTTGGAAGTATGCAAGCTCTGTCTACCTAGCAGCTGCCCCAAGTGTTCTTTATCCTTGACATTTACTCACTCGTCTTGGCTATTGTCCAGTGTTGAAGCTGGTTTTCCAGTCCCTGTGACAGTTCTGTGAGCAACATGACCTCCTTCCTGTTATCTCCTTGTTTGTGTGACTCAGCTGAAGTCCTGAAGTCGGATTTTATTACACTGCCATCAGCATGGTGAAACAAGCCCAAGTCTTGGGTGACTTCCTCATATCTGTGGAGTCCTGTGCTGCTCACTAACTAAAAGTTCTTCATACAACAATGAGAGCCGGGGAATGACGTGAAGTTGTCAGCAGACCATCTGGGCACAGAGGAGCAATGACTTCGAAGTGTTTCAGTTTAAAACCGAGGTTAGACTCTCTGTGGCACCTTTTCCCTGTGTGTTTCCCACACACTCTATTTCCTAAGAGTTCACTTTTTTGTCTCACAGTTGCTATTTTTCCTTCATATTTCTGGTTTGGTTTTTGTTTTTCTTTTCATCTCACAATCTTTCTTCATACATGAAAGAAACAGAAGCCATTGAGCCCAAACTAGATCCAACTTAGGCTTTCCAAAAATTGATTTCCCTAAACTCACATGTATTTCCAGCATTTTGCCTGGTTTTGTTAAATGTTTAAGGTCTGCATCTCCACTTGGGTCTTGAATTCCATCCTGTGCCTTCTCAAGGAGCAAATGATGTAAACTCTTGCATACTCAATCTATTTCCTTCACTGAGACGATTCTCTCATGTCCAGGACTCTTTGGGTGGCAGAGGAGCCGTGCCCGTGCCCTTCCCAGCCTTCCCTCTCTTGTCGCCATTCTCTTCTCATCTAGAGCAGAACCTTCAGAAGGCATGGTCTCCATCACCCCCCCTCCCCACCTTCCACCTCCCTCCCCTGCACTTGTCTGTTCCTAACCTGGTTTCTGCTTCCTTTCTCCTATCACGGTTGCTCCCAAAACAGTGACCAGTGACCTCTATGGAATCAGCCCCAGAAGAGACTCCTGCCTCTGACTGTCTTAGTGTACCCCCCAGTTCTGAACCCTCACAGCTTGTGAAATGCTCATAGCAAGTCTCTCTTAGTCTTTCTTCCTAACTGACCTGTGTTCTCACTCTCTCCATCAGTGCGTATATGTTTCTGTCTCCTTGTTCTCCTTCTAGAGACTGAATACTATCATCCACTTCTCATTAAGTATCAGGGTTGCCCAAGCTTAGAGTTTTTGGGAGTTCTATTCTTATTCCATACTCTTGTCCTAGGCTATTTATGGAAATCATTTGATTCATCAGTGTCTCAAGCAATTTATACGATATCCATCCTGTCTACCAGTCATCATCTTGATGGCCCTCTGTATATATTTGGAGGCATCTCAAATGTGAAGTGTTCTATACCACAGTGATCTTTCCAGTTGTGTATGTCAAGAACTTGTGAGTTTCACTGGGTTCCATATCCATAGGATAAGTTTATCACATTCTTGCTCCCAGGTAGTCTGTCTCTTCTCGCTGTTCCTCCTGCTGCCAGCCATTCCATACCATCACCCTCCTTTTCCTTGACAACTATCCTAGATGTATGACTGATCTATTTGTTTGCTGATCATAGGCAATGTAATCTTTGAAAGACAAAAACACCCATATAAGCCTCAAGCTTGCAATTGCTGTCAGATACAATCCTTAATGCAGACTACAAGGTATGAATTTTCTGTCCTGGCTTGGGTCATTAACAAGCAGCAGCTGTCTTCTCTGTTCTCTCTCTCTCTCTCTCTGTCTCTCTCTCTCTCT
>NW_022196905.1:135718180-135724251 GCF_008632895.1 Mastomys coucha
TCTCTCTCTCTCTCTCTCTCTCTCTCTCTCTCTCTCTCCCGGTCTCCCTCTCTCCCCGTCTCCCTCTCCCTCTCCCTCCCCTCTCCCTTTCCCTCTCCCTCCTCTTTCCCTCTTCCTCCTTCCCTCCCTATCCCTGCAGTGTGGATAGTATTCCCTTCTTGTCTTCCACCAGCCTTATTACCTGGCTGTGTCCTGCCCTCTGTACAGATATCATTTCCTCAGGAAGTCAATCAACCCTGTTATTATAGAGATTGCCTAAAGACTTATCATAGACATTTCTTGTTCTTCACAGTCCTTTACATATGTGTAACTTCATAATTAATTCTGTAATAATTTAATGGAAATCTTTTTCCAGATGACAGAAATAACTGGGTCCTGTTTTTGTTTTCTCCAATGTCTTATTACCTAGATCCTACACAATACTTTGTCATATAGTTCTCAGCCAGTATGATGGCTTCACACAGGTAAAGGTGCTTGCAGCTAAGCCTGACAGCCTGCTAACCCTAATCCCTAACTTTGAGTTCTATCCCAGGACCATACTTTGGAAGGAGAGAACTGATTCTAACAAGTTTTTCTCTGACCTTGATGTGTGGTATAGTACATGTATGCCTATACACACATGCACAGATAAATAATTAAATAAGTGTTGTGTTTTTTGAGAGATGGTCTTACTATGTAGCCTTGGCTGACCTCAAACTCCCTAAATAGACAAGACTACCTTAGAACTCACAGAGCTCCTCCTGCCTTTGCCTCCTGCGTGCTAGGCTTAAGGTCATGTGCCATCATACCCAGTTTTAAATTAAAAGTACTGTCATATAGTTTTGGCTCACACATTTCTGAATGAATGAAGAATGAATGAATGAATGAATGAATGAAGTCAGTTTGTTTGGAGGTTTGATGCTGTCAGTGACTTTGAGCAAGCTATTGCACAGGTTAAAACATTTCTTCTACATCTCTTAAATAAAGTGGACAATTGTATATAATGTTAGGAGTGATAAGTGCAGAGTCTAGTGCCAACCCATGAGTGGCAATAAATTATATATTATGATTATTGTTACCTGAGTATCTGCAATTTCTTTCTTTCTAAATTGAATGTTTTGTGTCTATTTAAGATACCTTAAATCTCTAAGGAGAAAAATGAAGACAGGGGTTAGTTCTTGAGATTTTTGGTCCTGTTCAGGAACCCCCTCCCCTCCCTGACACACACACACACACACACACACACACACACACAGCATTTGCCTGTCTGCCTGCTTGTGATTTGTATGTACATGTTTTTGCCTTCATATTTGGTGTCTTCTAACAAGACCCACCTTGATGGGAATTCTGAGGACCAAATAGGACTAGAAACCTACAAAGGTGCCAAAGAAGCCACTTCAGGTTTCACAGTGACTTTGGAACCTGAAGTGGCTTCTTTGCCACCTTTATAGGTATCTAGTCCCTGATATTCTTTTGTCCTACTCCACCTAAGCATCTGTGAACTTGGGTATTTCACCAGATATGGCAGGGCATGGAAATGTGAAGAGGTCCCCTTACTGTGAGCTTTGCTTTCTGTGATAGCTTCAGTGTATTCTAACTGGGACTTAACAATTGTAAAGTAGCTCAAAGTATATTGTACACTTCTTTCTGAGTAACAATACTCTGACACGCCTCACTTTGAGTGACAGTTAGCAATGCTTGTTTCAGAGCACAGTTGTTCTAGGACAGGGGAAAGTGTTTTTCTTCTGTTACTACAAAGCCTTAACATTGAAACTTGAAATGCCTTTTGTTTGCAGTTCTTGTATTGTTTTAAAAGAAAGGCTGAATTTAATTAGCTATGTAATTACTTAACTTTTTAATTTTAATTTTTATTTTAATTTAATTTTTTAAAGATTTATTTATTTATTTTATGTGTATGAGTACACTGTAGCTATCTTATGGTTTCTGGGAGTTGAACTGTTTGCTCCTTCCCTGCTCTTTCCATCTTAATTCACTGTAGCTGTCTTCAGACACACCAGAAGAGGGCGCCAGATCTCATTTCGGGTGGTTGTGAGCCACCATGTGGTTGCTGGGATCCGAACTCAGGACCTTTGGGAGAGCAGTCAGTGCTCTTAACCCCTGAGCCATCTCGCCAGCCCTCTTAATTTTATTTTATAATGATCCAGGACCTCATGTATCCCAGGCCAGCCTGTATATTGTTATGTAACTTAGCACTTGCCACATGGCCCAGGATGTCCTTAAATTCTCTATCCCCTGCCTTTGCCTCTTGGGTTCTGGGATTACAGGTGTGTATCACCAGGTTTCATTATCTTATTAAAGTACACAGAATTCAATAGAGCATTCAGCTGTCAATTGTTCAGCTTGGATTAGAAGACACAGAGGCTAGTGGATTGGTAGCCACCATTCCTGTCTGGAAAGCCATTTATTTATTTATTTAGTTATTTTTCAGCTAGTATTTTTATAAATTAATTATTATATTAAATAAAGCTTCATATTTGATTTATAATATTTTAACATTCGGTTTGTGTGTGTGTGTGTGAGAGAGAGAGAGAGAGGGAGAGAGAGAGAGAGAAAGAGAGAGAGAAAGAGAAAAGAGAGTTTGTGTGTTTATATATACCATATAACATACTTTGGCTGAATATTTCAGTTGTATGACATATTTAGTTCTTGGTTCAATTCTCTTTATTTTATTTCTTTTCAAATAAGTCATGACTTTAACTCTATTAGATGTTAAATTAATCCTTACTGAGAAAAATATACATTTGTGTAGTGGTTTTCCCTTTGGTAGTTGACACTGAAATAGAGTTTCCATTGAACTTAAAAAATAATAAATGTATATAATTAAGGCTAGCATTATTGCTAATTCTAGGGAGGGCTAAGGAGGGGTTTTGAATGGGAGGGCACAGACTCTCAGGTATGTTGAAAATTAGAGAGATGTGTGTGGTGTTTGAGATTTTGACTGGAAATGAAAGCTAAGCTACAGGGCTTCAGAGAAGGCTCCGGAGTTAAGCCCACTGACTGCTCTTTAAGAGGACTAGGGTTCAATTCCCAGCAACCACATGGCAGCTCCCCACTGTATGTAACTCCAGTTCCAGGGGATCCAACACCCTCACATAGATACACATGCAGGCAAAAAACCAGTGCACATGAAATAAAATCAAATAAAAATTAAATAGAAGAAGGAAATGGAAGCTGAGAAGAGGTACCTCTGGCAGTGGCCTGGTGCTGAGAGCTTTCCTTATCATTTCAACCCCAGTGGGTATTTCTGGTTGGAATGGTTTTGAAGTCCTTTCCTTGTGCATTTGGGTTGTCAGAACTGATGGCTTTAGGCAGGATGGGCCTGGGGGAATGAGAAAGGCCCAGAGGGAGGAATTTCTCATCTTCTGCTTATTGGGACATCTGGGCATGGCTGAGAAGATCTGGAAGAATGTCTAATGAGCCAGGTCTGAGTGGTGCTTTTGCTAACTCATTTTGGGATGTGCCTAGTAGGGTGCATTTCAGGGTGTTAGTGCTGGGTCAGCCATCATGCTGTTAGGAAACACACTGCAGGAGATTTAGTTAATCATGACCAAAATGTAATCTCAGATCATACTTTTGCTGAGTCCTTTCTGAGTAGAATAAGAGCTTGTATGTTCCATCAGTCCATTCTGTGCTTAAACACATTTGGACACATCATTTAAGCACATCATGGATTACTACTCTGCACTGTGTCTTTCCTTACACGGATGGCTCTGTAGAGGGTGATATCACATTGCCACACCATGACTTCCACCCACCACCTGCATAGACTCAGCCCATGTACACTAAGGGAAAACCTGATTTTTGTTCACTTCCTGGCATGGGAAGTCTCAGAGACTGAGGCAGATTCTGAGCCTGTTCTGGGAGGTGCCTTCTGCAGGGTATGGAAGCAAGGTGCTCCATTGTGACACCCCAAATACTGTTGCTTAATGCATCTCTTCACAGCAAGCCACACTTCCTCTCTGGTTTGGGGAAAATGTCCTGTGACCACCAGCCTGCTGTGGCAGTGTCTGTCTATATCCTCTGTGTCTTCCCCTGGGATAGTTGTATGTTGCTGGTGATAGCTTGGCCTGCAGGCTCTTCCAGCTTTTCTGCTTCTGGCAGGCCTCTCGTCTTCCACCGTTGGCTCAGCGTGCTTGTCAGTTTTCAAGCCATGTTGCGCATCCACAGTTCCTGGAAAATTACTTGTCATTCTTGCTTATCACCTAAAATAATAACCGTTTCTTTCCCATTGTAGCATCTGCTAATAATGGCAGAACTATTTAAAAGATTATGATAATCTGTCAAGAGGATTATCTTCCACCCCTTTCCAAAGCAGAGTCGAATCTGAACAACATAAAGGGCAGTTTTTTAGCTAAGGATTTTGACTAAGGTTTTACTCTGTGTTTATATTCATATGGAGTGGCTGGAGGCACTGAGATTTTGAAGTTGGAGATGTTTACAAACCACCCAGAGTAAACATGCGCCACCTAATTCTTTTTTTTATTCATACCCTTTCCCTTGTTCCTTTAAAATCCACCCTCATGTGGCCCCTCTCTCTGTCATGTGTGCATATAACTAACTATACAACGCACAGATAGTAAATAAATAGGGCTTTAAAGGAAAGACTCAACTGTTAATAATGAAGTCTTATACCTGCTGGGTAGAATTTGGGATGCTTTTTATACTTTTGTACTCTGCCGCCTGCTTCACTGGGAACATGTACTTATTCTAAAGATGAGTGAAAATATGTTGCAGTGGGAAAATGCCTTAAATAAGACAGTAAATTTAAAAAGCATGGTGAAATTTGTGTATTGAGCAACACCCCTAGAGATAATTAATTACTTCTTCTAGTTCTCCAAGAAAAGCACAGTTCTTCCATTCATGCAATTAAGAGCTGTACTCATGGGTGTTTCAGAAGTGTTGTCCTCCAATCATTTAAACTGTAACCCTGAGGTACAACGAAAACCTGAAACAAAAATAACAGCGCCCTGCATTCTGGTAAAATGTCAGTCTGACTGGTTTGTGGGTAGCTGGACTACATGCTCATTAAGTAAATATGTTTATTTCTTTTAAGGAATTCCTTTAAAATTTTATTTTTATTTTGTGTTTTTTTTTTTACAAGATAATTCTTTATCTTTGGGAGTCGATCTCTGTTGCTAAAATGAAGGGGATGTTGTAGTCCTTCCTTTGCAAACACTGACTTTCTTACTCAGCAGCTTCTTTTAAGACGTCATGGTCAGTTCACTTATTTTCATTTGTCTTTTTCTTTTTTTTAGGATTATAAATTAAGCTAAAGCTAAGGGTGAACTTAATATGTCAAAATGTTTGTTAGTAGATGGAATTTAATAATAGCTCATTCTGCAAAGGGAAACTTGTGTTTTTGATCTTAGTATTAGACTTAATTACTAGCTGCTGTCCTGGGTCAGTGCTTAGGGAAATCTGAATATAGATCAGAAATTTATTAGAGATTCTGTTTTATAGATTTTTTTTAGCAGTCCTATCCTTCAGGAATTTATAATATCATACATTTAAAGAATGAGTAGATGGGCCAATGTTTTGAATGTATAAAAATAAATTATAGGGAGTCTTTAAGTTGTTAAAAAGTTTAAACATGTTCAAAAGTTCTTTGTTCTTCATGGGCTATTCTTGTCCAATAGAAGTGTGTTTTCTTGTTAATCATGTAAGTCCTTTATGTCCAATCATGATCTTTTAAACATTTATTGTTGTTACGTGTTTATGATGTATGTGGGGGGAGGGGTCATTTGATAGCTTCACAGAGTTGCTTTTTCCTTTATGTTGGCTCTGGAGATGTGAACTTTGCCTGCCGTGTGCTTTTACCCATCTTTGGACCATCTTATCAGCCCAGTTGTGTGTTTTGAAAGGATATAACAGACACTAGTTAATAAAATTCTGGTTATTAACTATTTACATGTTTGCGTTTTTCTTTATGAAGCTATGCCATAGAATTTTCTCTTTAACAACATGTTGATTTAAATTTGGAAATTTGCAGTATTTGAGTGTTTCAGACATTCAGGCATTTTTTTTTTTTTAGTAGAAATCAAGACTGTACTTTTTTTAAATTAAAAAAAATG
>NW_022196905.1:135724283-135736633 GCF_008632895.1 Mastomys coucha
ATGTGATGTGTGTGTGTGTGTGTGTGTGTGTGTGTATGTGTGCGCACGTGCGCGCGCTTGTGCTCTTGAATGGTGCCACGAGTCCATCTTTGGTATCTCCCTTCTCTACCTTTGTTTTGTATTAAGGCAGGGATGTTCCCTGGACCTGCTGCTTGCTGTCAGCTAGACTGTCAGGTCAGCTCTGACTACCATACCTGATGTTTAAAAGTATGAGTCCTGCCATCCAAACTCAGGTCCTCAGGCTTCCAGGGCAGGTGTTTTATTCTGAGCCATCTCCCTGTCTCTAACCCACAAGTCCTGATACCGAGCACTGGGTAATTTCTTCAGTGTGCTTCTGGTACCTTATGTACACACTACATACTAATGACTTAGTTTCCAGGCAGGGCCTATTTCTATGTTAGTTTTCCAAATAATTTTGTTAAGTTGTCATTTGGGGGCCTAGAGAGATGGCCAAGCATTTAAGAGCACTCTGGCTGCTCTTCCAGAGGACTCAGGTTTGATTCTTAACACCTACATGGTGCTTACAGCCAATGGTTTGCAACTCCAGTTCCAGGATAAGCAAAAGTCTTTCTAACCTCCCTGGACAATGCATGCATAGTGGTGCACAGACTTATGTGCAGGCAAAACATACACACACAGTTAAAACGGTACCTGCTGGGCTTTTGTTGCTTATGCCTTGTTGTGTCCATGGACCACTCTTCAGATTTAATATTCTACACCCTTCTTCATTTTCAAGTTCTCTAAGCAGTGTTCTTTAAGTCAGTTTTTTCCCCGTTAGCCATCAAGAGGAAACACATCTCTGCCTGAACGGGGCTCTTTGATCTTCAGAGAGCTTTATCTAAGGAGAGATTAAACAGTCTCTTGGGCATTTTCCCAGAGAAGTGGAAATTGCTTCTAGAGATTTCAGATCAGGTGAAGCTGCTTCTCTGAATTAAGACAGGGAAATAACTGAGTTGATCAGGGCTTTCCTCCTAAGCGATAAACTCCCGTTTGCCTGGCTCTCGATTGCCCACACCAACACTGGTGGCCACAGGCAGCTCCCTTCTACAGCTCTACCGTGCTTTCTGTGATCAGTGGTTTCAGAAAGAGCCCCAGGGTTTTTCTTCTTGGGATGGAGTTTCAGGCTGTCTCTTCTGAATCTGTAGTTTCAGCTTAGAAAAACATGAAGAGAACACCACAAAATGCACACGCACAATGGTCATGGTATGGGCCAGAGCAAGCCTGACAGACACTGGACTGCAGGATTCTGAATGTCCCCGATTGTACCCTTGTCACAGTGTGACATCTTTGACTATCCCTGGAGGGCCTCAGTTTTGTAAAGAAATAACATAATCTATGATCAAACTAAATCTCTGTTATCCTGCTCATTCTAACTTTTGAGTTAGTGAATTTGTGGACCCACATGTCTATGGAACTTTGTTGAGGGACTGGGGAGATGGCTCAATCAGTAAAGTACTTGTCATGCAAACATAAGGGCCTGAATTGACCCCCAGCACTTGGGGTTTGCTAGCATTCTAGCTCCTTCTAGATGAATGGGCAGACTCCATGCCCAGGGCATGCCCTGTCACAAAACACGAGGAGCGAGCTACTGAGGAAGAAACCAGACACCAACCTCCAGCTTCCACATTCCTGGCACACATGTGCATGTATAAGGACCTGTGAGGCACACACACACCACACACACACACACACACACACACACACACACACACACACACCTGCCTGAGGTTCTCATGTTGTCAGGTAGAAATCCTTGGGGACAGAGATTTTCACAGGACTCATTGGGAACCATGCTGAATTAGGGGTGTGAATGGAGAGGAAGCATTGTATGGATGTTCCAGGGAGGATAATAGTCTGACTTCTAATGGGAATAGTTGAGAGGACACAGAAAATACGAAACTAATAAGAGACTCAAACTTCTTAATTCCTTTTTAGAAATTCCAGGCACTTTTGTGAAATTTTGAGAAAATGGCTTAGCCTATGTTCTTCCAGTTTGAGCAGCTTGGAAGAAAATATCATATAAATGCAAATTTCTGCAATTACCATTTCATCTTGTATATTGTACTTAAGACATGGAGAATACAGCAACTGCTTAATGTACAAAGTATCACCTATGAAATATTTCTTTATCACATAAATACTTTGCTGTTTCTCCTTCTTCTTATTAGTCTGAGTTGACTCAGATAACCTCAACAACACCTGGAAACTGTCGCATCTCTTTGAGGACTCTTGGGGCACAGGCTTGACTGGCTACCAGTTGATAAAATTTTATGTCCTTCATTTCATTAATTAGTTTAGGAAAACTATTTGGATTTTATATATAAATGCTAGCTAATTACTTGAGTCATGAGAACACTGAACGAGGTCCCAGTGTCCTATTAATTCCTTCAGGTCTGAAAATTTTCCTATAATTGGTTTGGCAAGAGGATTGAGCTAGATTAGAGACTAATGAGGAGATAAGTGTGTAATGTTAATGTGATGGAAAGCTGAGATTGTCAGCAAATGGTATTAGGAATCAAGAGTGTTCTGATTTCACTGTTTCCTTCTGCAAAACCATTATCTTCTGATATTGTAAATTGGATTATTTTGTGCCATTATTTTTTTTAATGTGTGTTAATCCTCAAACTATAGGTAGTTAAAACCTTGGCAATTAAGGAGTCATTAATACAAAGTGAGTAATATGAGCAGTCAATTTAGAATCTTCAAATAATTCAGATGAAATGGAGTTTTACATATTTATACTATGCTTTCAGATTGGCTAAAATGGTGTGAATTAGGAATTAGAGCTGTTGTCCAGTGAAGATTCCCAGGCTGGTGTAGCCTGCCATCCAGTAGAGGACTGACAGAGGGCATGGTGGAGAAATGGACATCCTGCTGCTTATATTAGCCAAGAACAAAACAAGCTTTCCCTGATAGATAGCTCAGCTTTCACAAAAGTGTAAAATACTTCCTGGGACTTCACTCCTTTAATCTTTGTTGTTGTTGAGACAAGATCTCACATCTTAGCTGTGGCTGGTGTAGACCAGGCTGGCCTCAGAATCATCTGGGTCATCCGGACTCTGCCTCTCAGCTGCTACACCATGCTGTGAGGACATTAGGTCAACTTTCCTCACAGACCTCAGAGGAAAAAAAAAAACCCAAAGCAACAAATGGAAATCTTTTGCGTTGAACTGAGTAAAGATTCCTTTCCTTTTAAAACAATCAAATTTAACCAGGCATGGTGGCTATGCCTTTAACCCCAGCACTCAGGGAAGCAGAGGCAGGTGGATCTCTTAGTTGGAGGCCAGCTTGGTTTACAGAGTGAGTTCCGGGATAGCCAGAAGTACACAGAGAAACCCTGTCTCAAAAATTTTAAAAAATAAAAAATATATATAATAAAATAATCGAATTTAAAATTATATACGACTACAGTTGCTTTTACTTGGAGTGTATGTGATAGTCTTGGGCATTTTTCTTCGTTTTATTTTTCTCTTCTCTCATCTCCGTACCCATATTTCAAACTTCGACTAACATTCTGGAAGAGGTGTGGTGTTATGAGTCTTCTCTTACTCTTTAACCATATCTGCTTCCTCGCTTGGTTCTGTGCTAGCGAATCACACAGCCCACAGTGCTCTTTGTCTGCCAAAGGATTACAAATATGCCTTTGCACACTTTGCTTTCTGGCTCTCAAGAGATCCAACAAAGAAATAGTGATGTTAGTCTTGGACTACTTCTGTTAGACACAGAAACAATTACCTCAAGTGACACATTCTGAGCAAAATTTTATTAAGCATGTGGTACGAACCTAGTCCATTGTTAAGGAAGTGTGAAAGGAAATGAGGAAAAAAAATCTTTAAAAATTTTGCAGTCTACTTGGAGAGACACGATTAACGTGTTAGAAAAGAACACAAGACAAAGATAGCATATAGAATATGTTCCAGAAAAGGATAAATGTGTAGGATTCCCTGTTGCAAGACCCCCCCACCTCCCCCAAGAAAGTAGGATAGTGTGTTTCTATTTGTTTGTTTTTGTTTGTTTAAGACTGACCTTGAACTATCGATTGTACTGCCTCCACCTCTGGAGTGCTGGACTTACATGCTTGTGTGTTAATTTCTTATTAAAGTTTATAGCAAACTATAAAGCCTTCAGTTTAAGTTGCTCATTTTCATTAGAAGCCCTGAGGCCAGTGGCTTACCTAGGTTACTCTCTAGCTAACTGCTATCGCAGAACACACGGGCCAGCCAGGTGTCTTCAAGCTTTGGCCGTACTCTGAAGTAAAGCTAGTGCGCCCCGCTAGTGCAGTTAAGATGTGCACAGAGCTCCTCTCACCTTGTTCTGCTTAATCCTTTTCCTATTACTTCTCCCACTTCCAGTATCATTGTCCCCTGGGTTTGTGTACAGTGTCACAAAAGCCTGAAAGGAAGCTGAAAAGTGGCCAATGTGAGAAAACATAGCTGCCAATAAATAAGTGACGAATTGCTTAAGTACATGAAGGAGGACCTTGCATCTATACTCCCTACCTAAGCCTTTCACCAGACACACTTGTGTCTCAAAACTGTGGTGCCACCAAAGCCTTTTCCTAAGCAAGGAGTCACCTCACACATGCAGAGAGTGAGGCAGTTAACTGTGTTTTACTGCATACTGTGATTATGTCTTGCACCTTAAACAAGTGTGTTACATTTGTTTCCTTGCCCCACAGTCTTGTAGGTCTATGTTGAATATTTTACTAGTGATTTTGTTGAAATTCTATTGAGTCTTTGGTAATGTAGCTACTTCTGTTCATTTGTTAGGTGACCAGCTGATTTAGGTGTACATGTTTAAATTTGCAGCTTAGCTCACTGTGCACATATATAAGTGTGTGTGTGTGTGTGTGAGTGTGTGTGTGTGTGTGTGCGTTTAAAGATTCAAAATCCTAATTTATTTAACTGACCATTTTTGTTGCTTAGCGATTTTGATGTATGGTATATTCATTGTAAATTCTGATTTATTCTTTTATGTTAAGTGTTTTATTTTAAGTGATAAAGATAACTTAATTTTTAAAAAAGGACACTGACTTCTGACTCGGTTACACTATTTTTAGAAGACTCAAACCATATTGTGCTGATTGTTTGGAATCAGTAAAAATTTTGTTATGACTCAGTGTTTAATCATGTCTCATACATGTTTCATATTTGAATAATAATCTGTTTTGTATGTATTAGATGCACAATTCTAAACATATCTCTAAGTCAGCTTTCTAATGATAGTGTCTACATCTTCAATATCTGTAATGATTATTTTTTAATCTGTTTTTTCAGCAATTGCTGGAATGTTAAAACATTCCACTGTGTGATGGCTCTGTATATTTTTAAAAAAATAATTCTTTCAATGTTTTCTTTATTATTTTGGACTTACTAAGTGGTATGGTGGCAAGTTGGTGTCCCCCTCTCCTTCTGTAACGATTGCATTCTAAACCGTGAATCTGTCAAGTCCTCAGCTTACGAGGCCGGTTGAATAGAGATACTGAATGAATTTTGTCATCTTTAAATAGGGAACCTGTCCTGAAATATTTAGTGGGCCCAATGTAGTCCCAAGGGTTCTAAAATGTGAAAGAAATAGTCAAGAGACACCACCAGCCATTGGTGGCCTTGAAGGGGTGAGGGGTGACAAATCAAAGACTGCAGTCATGCTTAGACACTTTGTAGATGGAGAGTGTGGGTTCTTCTCAGAACCTGAGCATAGAGTTGTGTTGGTTTAGCAAGGGCATGCTTATGTTATCTTATTCTATTTTCATTCCTTTTATAATTCTTCTAAAAGTTACATAACAGCCCAAAGACTTCTCCCTAACAGTATAAGAACCTCTGAGTGATTTTTGGCTCAACTCAATCTCCTTCATCTTTGTACTTCTTAAAAAAAAATTCTTAGTCCTTTATTGTTTTATTTGTAATTCTCACATTTAGCAGAAGCATTATTGCTTGGAATTAACCATGTGTTTACTGTTTTGTTCTGGGCCCAGTTCTTATTGACTGTCTGGATGCCTTATTGGGGTTCATCTTTTCTACCATTTAAAGAATTAAAAGGTTGGAAAAATCTAGAACACAGCAAACACAGCAGACAGAACCAGCCAGTAAAGAAAGGCTTTTATTAGGGGTAAGAAAACACACATACAGTACACAGACCTTCAGAGAAGCAAGGGGGACTTGAAAAGCCCAAACCCCAAGCCAGGCCCCTCCTTGAAGGCTTTTTTGTAAGTCTTTGAAGGTTGGTTAGTTTGAAGAGAGACAGTGTGGCTGATTGGCCCACAGCTGTTATGTAAACATGCCTTGATCAGGCCATGAACTTATTGAGCCCATGGTCCCTACTGGCTGAGAAAAATCCACAAAGACTTTGTTTGAAGCTGCAAAATTTCGTTTCAGTTCAGAAGTATAAGGAAGAAGTTGGCTATCTTAGAAGTTCACCATCTTTATTGCCTAGTCATAGCCCTGCTCAAGCCTTGTCTGTCTGTCTGGCAGTCTGTCTAACTCCTAGCCCTTTATTCTCATGATATACTTCTAGATTCACCCACTTTCTTCCTGACCTTTTTTTCCTGATTTTTGTTTGTCTAAACCATGCTCATATTTTGTAATTGCATTTGAAGGAGTTATTTGCTTTGAAATTCTAGCCCAATAGTTATTTTCTGTCAATATTTTGTTCCTACATCATTAAATATTCTGCTGTCTTCCAACTTTTAATATTTCTGGTAAGAAGTTCCCTGAAAACTGAATGTCTGTTCCTGTCATTGTCTATTTATCTGTCTGTCCTATGGTTTCATGATCATGTGCCTGGGATTCATTGTGATTAATTAATGATTTATGTCTACCTACATTTCTGGAAGACTTATAATCATATCTTCCTTCTATTTTTTTTTTTTTGTTGTTGTTCTTGGACATGGGTTCCTAGTTTATATAGGTTAAGACATCTCTAATTTCTGTCTATTGCCTTTTCTTTTACCTTTGGCTGCATTTTTTTAAAAATTTCCCACTTCAGATTCCTCTGTTAGCTGAGTCTAATTGCAATTGGTGCATCTGTGTAGCACACTGGTGAGAGTCAGATGGGGATTGTTGGAGATTAAATGGCCTTCAAGAACAAGCTAGTAGTTGAACAGTGTCATTTGGGGGGGGTTGTCCTTGGTCAAAATTGGATCAAATCATCTATTAAAGTCACATTTACATAAGGGGGATAAGATGAAAGTAAGCAGTCCTTACTAGCTGTCATATTAGCATGGTAGCCTGTATTCAGAAAGAGACTTTGTAAAATTAATTAAACAATCTTGCTAGACTGTATAAAAGACACATAATCCAGGTATTTTATTTACAAGCCATAAGCCTAAACTGGGCATGTTTAGAGTTATTCTAACTCATTTCCCAGTCATATGTCCCTTGTTACTTGCCATTTTTCCTGGCCATGTGCTCATGGTCCATCTCCTCTCGTGGCGGCCTCCTCCATTCTCCATGTTCTTCCTTCTCCTTCCCTCTTCTCCCCCTCTCTACCTGTAACCCCCTAGCCAGGTAACTGAAAACCAGCCTACCTCTCTTTCTACTGCCCAATCATAGGCTTTAGCCTTTTATTGACCAATTAACTTGGGGAGCAAGGTTATATAACATCATTTGGTATACAGGAGGATCTCCTTATCCCTGAGGATCTCTTGTTGGAGGGATGCAACCAAATCTTTGGGGCAGTGTTTAGTATTTGAATCAAGCAGCATCAGACCAAACCTCAGCAGTTCTTGCTAAAAAGCAGTGGCTCCTTACCTGGCCCACAAGTGTTTCTTAATTACTTTTCATGCTACTGTGACGTAATAGCTGTTGGAATTGTGTAAGGGAGGGACAGTTTCACTTCCCTCATAGTTTCCCAGTCGTTTCAGCCCTCACCATGGGGAACTCATCTATGATAGTGGTAAGATATAGGGCCATGGCTTGTTCTCATCATGGCTGAGCAGGAAGCAATCTGTAGGTTGGAAGCAGAAGTGGTAAAGCCTCTGTTGACCCACTTTTTCCAGCCAAGCCTCACTTCAAATCAGGGCTCTATAGCCTTCAAAGTAGCACCATAAGCTATGTTATTACAGCGAAAACCAAGAGTTTAAACCTAAGTCTGTGGGGGGGGCATTTCAACTTCAAACCCTTTCTGTTACTAAGCAAGATAAAAGCCTGCGCTCTCTGCCTTCATTTTGTATCTCTTACCCTTTCTTTCTTTGTCCCCCCACACCCCACCCTCACCCCAGACAGGGTTTCTCTGTGTAGCCCTGGCTGTCCTGGAACTCACTCTGTAGACCAGGCTGGCCTCAAACTCAGAAATCTGCCTGCCTCTGCCTCCCAAGTGCTGGGTTAATGGCGTGCACCACCACTGCCCGGCTCTCTTTCACCCTTTCTTTGGGTCAAATTCCTGTTCACATCTGTAGATGGGCATGCTAATTATGCAAGGAGTATACCCCTAAAAACTGGCTATAACCTAACCTGTCAAGCTCTTTGCAGGCTGAGGACACAGAGCTAAGAGTCACTAACGACTAAAGCTCTAGTGTCCAGGTCAGATCTCATGTGAAACGCTACAGTCCTTATGAACGTTCAGTCACCATGGGCCTCCTCCCTACCATTCAGGAACAGTCTCTTCTGGGGACCAGTTGTCCTCTTCAGCTTTAAGGACTTACTAGGCATCACCTCCCAGAAAACAGCAAGGCAATGGGCAGCCAACCCCAGCATGGCCAAGGCTGCTTAAGTATCCCTCCCTCTTGCCTTCATTCTCCTCCTTTCTAAACCTGGAGCCCATGTTGTGCCCCAGTGATGGGCTTGAGAAGGCCTGAACCTTGTCTCTTCAACATGGCCAGTCGGATCAGTTTCTCTCTGTCTCTTAGCTTGGCATTCTTTGTTTTTGAAAGATGGATATTGAAGTATGCATGAGGCAGTCTCCCATGGGCGATACAGATGGGAAGGGAACACAGCAGAATGTCAACATGCCAAAGGCATCAGTGGGCTCGCTGGTGTCCACTTAGGCATGTGGTCAGCTGCTTTCGTACTATTTGCCGCATTTGCAACTTGCATAATAGACTTAATTGTGTGCTCTTCCTTCCATGGCTTGAGTTGATAAGTTACTGGCAAGAGCTCCATCTGCCCCTCCTAGGATTTTATGAGTGGACTTTCATTGGGACTCCATGACAGTCACTTGTGTAGGCCTTGTCCACAGCTGTCTCTGGTCTGCCTTTGACAGAGACACCTTCAGCAAGGGCCACAGAGATCTCCAGCCTAAACAACACACTGTGCTGTCTGGTGTCTTCCAGATAGTCCGTATATTTCTGTCCAATATGCTTACACTGCTGCTTTTTTCCCAAAGCTTTCTTTATCTGCTCTTAAATTTGCTGCTCCCTACAGGTAATTATTTATTTATTCTTCTGCAATTGTCACTTGCTTGGAAAGTTCAAAACAGGCTTTTGGATTTTTACCAAAGCACACTGAGTACATAGTATGAGGGAGGTCCCCCACACATTTGCTGAGTGATAAACAAGTTTCCAATATGTAAAAGTCTAGCTTTCTCACATCCTCATTGGCAACCGATATTAAACTTATTAAGTAATTTTTATCCAGAAAGTGAATGAAATGGTGTTGCACTGCTTCATTTGTTTTCCTCTAGTTACTACTCACGAGCTATACATTTTTATTATTCTCTGATGATTATGGCTATTTTATCTTGCATGAGCAGCCTGTTGTTTTCTGTTTCTCTTTGGCTGCTATGCTAGTCAGGACTAGAGGACGGGAAGTGCTAGAATGAATAAGCATGACAGAACGGTTTTATTATGTTGGCTTACCTGATCGGGAGTGGGTTGTCCATCTGCAGTCTGAAGAGGCCGGGAGCCCAGCAGCCCAGCCTGGTGCTAAGGTCTGGAGGATGCCTAGAGAGCCTCTTGTCTTCAGTGCATATTGGAAGGCCCAAGGAGGCGGGTTCTGATGTCAACAAAGGATGTCAGCAGCAACTATAGTCAGGTGAATACGTCATCCAGCAGGAAGTACAGTGGGCAGGCAAGCTGCCCTGCCTTTCCCTCAGATGTGTCACACTAGGGCCAACAGCAGAAGGCGTTGCCCACTTTCGGGCAGAGCCTTTCCTGCTCAGCTATCCTTCTCAGTAGGTCTGATAGTTGAATCTGGATCCAGTTGAGGTGACAATCAGGATTAACCGCCAATCACTGTCCTAGATTAAGCTTTCAATGCCAGAGTGAAGCCATCCTACCACAAGACTGCCTCTGCTCTTGCTCGTTGCTGTGACCTGAGGGTTACAATCTGTTTTTTGTTATCTTCCTGGTGGGAAGAAGTAATACGGAGGACTGACTAGAGCGGGACTTCAAGCCAGCAATCCCCAGCCTCGGAGCTCAGGAGGCTGTTCAGAGCTGCGTGCCCTCGTGATTTGAGTTTTCCCTCCCCAGTTAGTTCCTTATTCTGTTGCTTGGTCAGAGGTAGACTGAAATAGCTCCCCTCCCTCATAATATTTCCTCTATCGTTTTACATTGTCAACAGGTCAGCAGTTTGGACTATGTATCTGTCATAATCTCTAGGATAGAGCATGTTTCTTTATACAGGAGCATTAGTGTTCTATTGCTGTGGCTTTATCGTGTGTCCCTTCTCTCCACTATTGTGTGGCTCATCTTCTTTTATAAACGTTTTGATAGTTTTTATGTTTTGATTACTCCCTTATTATACGTTGTTAATAAATTTTGCTTTTTTGATGTGATGTCAGGCTGTACAATTTATCTCCACAAAAGGACAGCTGATATTAATTATTTCTGCCTCCTGTGTCTGTCAGGGTCCTGACAGAACATGTATCCTGCAATTAAATGAGAATAATGTGGGAACACTTTAATAAAGAGACTTTCAGAAAGGTGTGGCTTTTCATGGACACTAAAGGGAATGACACCATGCTGTGGAGTAGGTCCTACCTGCTGCCTTTACCCTTAACCTTTAGTTGAGGACATCTGACAGAAGCTGTGTGTGATCTCCTCCAAGAGATGTAGTGCCCCTTATGGAAACCTTATGTGTTGCGTGGGTAGGGAGGTGGCTCAGGACTGACTGCATTCTTTGCTCCATTTGCCCATTTGCTAGATACCTTTGGCAACTGCAAGGCAAGGAACCCACTCATGTAGTCCAAGCTGGACAGCCTGGGTTCAGAGCAAGGTACTTCAGGCCTAGTAGAGAGGCCCAGGTAAGATTTCTAACACGTCTTGATTGGAAATGATGTCTTAGCAAGCTCATCAAATACATGAGACTATGCTAGGACAGTATGAATTAACATACTTCATGTTGTTCTGGGGTTGAATCTATGCACGAGCCGTGGGACATTAGAGATGTTACTCAATCTTCTTTGTCTTCAGTTTTGTATTTAAGATGCCCATGTCAACATCTCATGAGAATTAAGTGAGCCCATCCCTGCAATAAGCACTTGTTCATGTCTGTTACATCCTACGCCAAACAAAATGTTAGGCATGACGGTGTCCTATAGGTGACGCACTGATGGTGTTAAGGACTTTCAGGCTCTGTGAGTCTCTTCTAATGGGTTCCATTCCCCTTTGTGTATTTAAGGCAATGTGAAGCTCAATGGTCATGTTGTGCAGAGCACACTCTTTCCCTGGAGGTTTTGTTTATGATTAAGGGCAGAAAATGTTACTATAATGTTCATTAATTCCTTGAGAGTTTCGTGCATGGATACAATGTATTTTGATCCCAGTCATCTCCACTCTTCCCAGACACACTCCCCCATCTCCTCAGCCCCCTCCCAACTTTATACCCCCCCCTTTTTTTTTGTAATCCATTAAGTTCAATCCTAGCTGCCCATATGAACACAGGTATGGGGCTGTCTACTGGAGTGTGGTAGGCTTACATGGACTGAACCCTAAAGGAATCCTGACTTCCTCACCACAATGCCACCAACTGCTGATAGTTCCTCAACTAGGGTGGGGTCTCGTGGCCCCTCCCCCTTTATGGATTGGCCTTTATTTTTCAGTTTTCTGGATTAGACACATGACTTTGGCTATGCTAGGCAAGTAGTCTGCTGCTGATTTATATATCCCTGGCCCTTGTTGTTCTTTTATATTTTTCCTAACATAATTATTTTTTGATGTTTCAGGATTAGAATATTGGGTTTTTGAGAGGAAGGAGGTCACATGTATAGACTGACTGGTTAGAAACTGCTCTCTATACACTCTGGGGTCTTACCATGTGTGAGAAGTGTATTGTTTTGTTCATTCTGGCTTCCTTTACATCCTTTAGAAAGGGTTTATAGTTGTCTTCATAAAGACCTTGAGGTTTCTTCTAGTTTTATACCTGGGTAGGGGTTTATGTGACTCTTTGTCCTACTGGCTTCTTTTTTTTTTTTTT
>NW_022196905.1:135737022-135738094 GCF_008632895.1 Mastomys coucha
AGAACCTTCACAGGGCCGAGGTCCTTTCCTCCTATTGATGATCGAATTTGCAATCCTCTACTATACACCTACTGCCAGAACAATCAGACTCCTCCATGTGCAGTCCTTGGTTGGTGGTTGAGACCCTGGGAACTCTGAGGGTACTAGTTAGTTCCTACTGTTGTTTGTCCTAAGGGGCTGCAAACCCCTCAGCTCCATAGGTTCTTTCTCTAACTTCTTAAGCTGGCTGTTTGGGCAGTATGAAAATATATGGCTTTCTGTGTTGATCTTGTGTACACTAACATCCCTAGTTGCTTCTCTGTTGATTGCCTCTGGTTTCCTAGGTGAGGAGCTGTGTGGTTTGCAAGTTATTATAATCTTGTCTTTCTTTTCCAATATTTCTAGCTTTAATTTTTGATAATCTTATCACCATGTATGGATCACTACAATAGCAGTTCTCAACCTGTGGATCACGATCCCTCTGAGGGTGGCATATCAGATATTTTCATTAGGATTCATAATGATAGCAAAATTACAGTTATGGAGTAGCAACAAAATAATGTTATTGGTGAGAGTCACCACATCATAAAGAATTGTATTAAAGTTTCACAGCATTGGGAGGTTGAGAACCACTGCAGTACAACATGGGGTTTTAGCAGGTGGGGTAGGTAGCTTGGTTTTACTTTTTATCTCCGTGGGTACTTCTAATACATTACCATTAAATGTGTCTTCCTAGAGGTTTTTGATGTACTCTTCCAGGCTTAATTTGCTAAACATTTTTGGCAGGAAGGAAGTTGAATATTAACAAATGGTATTTCAGTTTCTACTTGTTAATATTTTTTCTCTTGTAAGCAAATACAGTAAATTTATTGAAAATATTTTCCTTCTGTTTTCTTCTTTTAAGTCATTGAAATATTTTATATTCTTTAGATAATCACTGTATGATCACTACATTTGTTTAGCTTTTTGTTTAGTATTATTTTTAAGTATTCTGTCTGTTAGTCTAAATGCCATTTCTGTTTGTATTTCTGCTTTCTGATTCTCTTTCTTATTCTGTATGAATCTACTGCTATTGGCCCCTTTAAACATACTT
>NW_022196905.1:135738104-135746154 GCF_008632895.1 Mastomys coucha
TTGCTTCAAGGTTTGGAAAATTCTTCCATAAAATCATCTGTACTTTGTGCCTTTTTTTTTTCTATTTTGTTGAAAAATTATTTCTTGTCTTAATTTCTCTATGGTTCTCTGGTCTGTTCATGTTTTAAAATTATTTCTTATACAAACTTTAATATATTTTTCTAGTATTTCGTCTATTTTGGCTAGTTGTGTTTTTGTTTGTTTGTTTGTTGTTGTTGTTGTTGTTTGTTTGTTTGTTTTTTATTTTTTTGAGACAGGGTTTCTTGGTGTATCCCTGGCTGTCCTGGAACTCACTCTGTAGACCAATCTGGCCTCAAACTCAGAAATCTCCCTGCCTCTGCCTCACAAGTGCTGGGATTAAAGGCGTGCCAACCACTGTCTGGCTATTTTGGCTGGTTTTAAGAATTGATATTCTCCCATCCTTGGTTCCTAGTATGCAGGGCTTCACACAAGTTGCCTTTCCAACTCTATAGAGTAAGGAGGTGGGTTGTGTTTTGCACGTGGGTTTGTTCTTTGTCATTTCTAAGGGACTCCACGTGACCTTACTTCTCTTGTTGTTGTTCATGGTGAAGCTGCGTTTCAAATGAATGCCCTGGTGTTTTGATTTGTCTCTTAACTCAGTTTTTCTTTCATCTTTGACAATTTATCCACTTCTTTTCTTTGGATTTACTCGTGTCCCCACCCAGACCCTGTTTCCAGGTGTACTACACATTGACTGTAACCCTTTTCAGTGCCTTCAATGTTCTCACAGGTACGTTTTATGTGTGAGTCTTACCTGTTCGCACTTTTGCTTCCCTTGGTGTCTGTTTTGTGAGCTGCAGCTGTGATGTCATCCCAGGACTCACTGAGGCTCGGCTTTCCAGGTTCTTGAGAGTCCTTTGTAGCCATGTTGTAATGCTACCCTCTTATATTCATTTAAAAATGGTTTGCTAAATTTGTTTTTAAATTGTAAATATATCCTTTTGTTCTAATGCTAAGTTACTTTTTCTGAATGTTGTATGTGCTTGATGAGAAAGTTCATTTTTCTTCACCTGTCCTAACTGCTGTTCTTTATGGATTTACCCTCAATTTTAAAATTATGGGCTCAAGAATTAAAGATTCGGTTGTTTCTGCTGATGTCGTTACCTTCCTTTTTAATCTAGAGTAAGCATTGGCACTGCTTTCTTACAAAGGACACGGTGGTGACTATCATGAACTTTGGGCCCTCATTGGTCTCCAGGTCTCCATTGTCCAGCCCTAACCTCCCAGATGCTAGCATCACAAGTGTGCGATGTCTCATTTCTGCCGTAGTGCATAGCAGTAAGCTACACTGTGTACCTGTGGCCCCTTTCCAATAAATCATATGTGTAAGAACATGTGGTGGGCCAGGGCTGCCTACTGGACCTTACTACCAAAAACCCTTGTCTAGTGTAAAGATTACAGGGAAGAAATTCAGGCATTTCCTCTCTGTGGGCTGATATTTATTAAACTTTCTGAGAGTAATTTTGTGTAAATTCACACAGCTTTAGACATAGTTTCTAAAATTTCTGAATAACTATGGAAAATCTTTACTGCAACACACTTGTTATTAACACATGAATTCTTTGCAGGGATAATACTGTGAAATAGGTTTGGATTTGTGGGAGGTTGAAAATGGCTTATAAATGACACTGGCTTATGGCTCACCAAAGTTCCACCATGCCCACCCAAATCTTCATCCTTGGCATTTTATGTAGGGGTCGAACATAGAACAGAGCTCCTTACAGGCAGAAGACAGGAGCAAGATAGGTCTTTAGATGTGCTAAGTGTTTCCTGCATGTGATGATTTGGAATGTTGTGGTATGTGTGTCTCCAGGTCTGTGGCTACACATTCTGCTTTCTGCATACTGTGCTTTCTGATTCTAAAATAGAGGCAGACTCATTTCTTCCTGAGCCTTTCAGAGGAACTCTTCTGGATTAATTTTCCAGTTCAACACTTTCCCAGGTCTATCTCTTTAATGCCTTTCTTCTTTATCCTTGCTTTCTTGGGTCTTTAGCTGAATGGTTGGAATTCCTGGCTCCTCCCCAGTCCTCCTTTTATTTTCCTCTGTGATTATGAATCCTTCCGTGTGTGTGTGTGTGTGTGTGTGTGTGTGTATGTAAATATATAAGTTTTGCTGTTTTCCCTGTTTCCTTTTATTTTTATGTGTAATACTCTTACAGTCATTATTCTCTGAAGATTATGTAATTTCTTCCTTAGCTTTTTTGAGAGATGATTCAGTATTTATAAAGGATGCAAAAATTCCACGCATTTGGTTTTTGTTTATACATTTTGTCCTTACGTTCCGTTTTTATTGCATTATCTTTAGAGGATGTGATCTCTATAATTTGTGTTCTTTTGAATTGAGGCTTAGTTTGTGTATAACATGTAATCAAGTTTCTGGGTGTTCTTGGTCACAGAATGATTTTTGCATTACATTAAGATGCCCAGTCAGGATGCATTCAGCCACAGGTAATAGACACTAACCAGGAATATCTTATGCAGTAAGAAAATGCACACACACACACACACACACACACACACACAGGTATATCTTCAATAACATTATCAGGTACATAAGTGTTTTCCACCTTTTCCTTCTCAGCCTAGTGGCTTGGTTTGGCCATCTCAGGCTGGCTTTTCTTGATGGCTCACAATAATAATGACTAGAGATTGTAGGAGGAACTTCTCCAGTCCTCCTATCTGTCTCTGTCTCTGTCTCTCTGTCTCTGTCTCTCTGTCTCTGTCTCTGTCTCTCTCTCTCTCTCTCTCTCTCTCTCTCTCTCTCTGTATAAGTGTGTGTATGTGTGTATATGTGTGAGTGTGTGAGTGTTAATGTGTGTGTGAGCATATGAATGTATGTATATGGACATGTGTGAGTGTATGGGAGTGTGTGTGTGCCCATGTGAAGGAGGTCTTCCAGAAGCCTCTCACAAATCCAGCAACCATTCAGTGGACAGAGTGGTCCTGTGGACCCATTCCAAAGCTAATCTCAGAAGAAGACCTTAGGAGCAGCATAATGCAGAGACGAGTCACTGTTTAAGGCCAGATGCAGGATATGGCTCAGGCCCAGGATCCCTGTACAGCTTTCTCAGCAGCAGGTTCCCGCCAGCCTGAAGAGAGGAATGTGCAGTGTAGAGGTTGGGTGGGGTTGGGTGAGGTGGAATATAGTCTCACAGAGCACTGCTTGGCCAATGCTAACATGGCAGAGCTAACCCCTTCTGCATTCTTGGTTTGGAATACTGATTCCTTCACATCCTTTTTAGTTACAGACAATTGAGGGTATCATGGAAGACATGGAAGAATCCTTTCATTTCTAATAGGTCATTGATAGAACTTTGAGAAATGATTGCTGTAAAGTTCTCTTGCTATCACTGTAAGTGTAGCATGTATATTCGTGTGTTAAAAACTAATTCTGACTCATGAGACTTTGGAGCAGACCGTGCATCTTCCTTATTGCTCATCGGCTCTGAACACTAGATTCCCAGAAACTAATTATTAGCTGTAATAAAGAGTGCATATCTGGAGATAGGTTGAAGTATAGCTCAAGATGTGATTAGCCTACCTGGTTTGTTTTTATTAAAATGTTATTTTTCCCTGTGTATTTATAATCCAGGGAAAGCTTCTAATATGAAGAAGGAAAGCAGATTTATTTTAAGGTGATATATAAGAAATAATTGGTATAGCAATACTGTGTGAATACAGATGAGACGGTCCTATTAAAACTTGGTCACAAAGTGTAGAGGGTGATGCAGCAAGATTCACGCCAACTAATTACTAGTTCAAGTTTGCAGTGAAATGAATTAGTGGAAGTTGTGGTGTCACTAAATGAGCCCTGTCAAGAGGGAACGATATTAACAATTAAACACGAAGTAGTCAAAGGCTGATACATTCAAGAGCTAATTGTCAGGCTCAGTTTTTTTCTCTCTGATGCTTCCCGGTTGTTTGCTTATTTGTATTTTTCATTGAGAGGATATGCAAAAATGATATATTGTCACTTGCCTTCGGGTTGGAATTATTTCCTTTGATGTAGAAGCTTAGGTACCAATTAAGTGAAAAGAGATCTGTCTTAAGTGAGATTACTACTACTAGAGTCTGTGCATCTCGTGACTGTTTAATCTTGTAACAGCTCAGTTCTTTACTTTGCGACCAGGTGATGTAATATGAATGATGCGTTATTAAGTTCTTTCCAGAGGAAATAGGCATATTTTAAGTTAATAGTCCTTATCAGCGATACCAATTAGCAGAAGAGAAATGAATTCCCTGGATTTACATTTCTTAATAGCTCTTTCAGGATGGTCCTGTTGCTCCTGGGGAAGATATATGAAATGTGGGCTGGGTGTGGCATTGGGTACTGTATAAACATGTCTGTTTATGCATGCACTGACTCCATGCCTGAGCTGCATGCGTAGTTTCCTGGTCTTGTGCATCATCTTAAAGTCTCCACTCCTTTTCTTCTGTAACTCATTTGAAGACCTCTTGTTATGTCAAGGGATTACCACATAGGATGCAATAGCTTTCTATCACCTTCCTCTAACTCTGAAGTTACAGTGAAGAGGACACTGAACATGGGAACTCTGACCTGCTCATAATGAAGACCTATGTGATATTCCACATTTGGTCTCTAGGTTTTCCCTTTGGAATTTGATAAAGCAAATGTTCTCCCATTTCTTGGGGTCTACGATGGCTAGTTTTATGTCAGCTTGACATAGCTAGAATTATCTGAGAGAAGGAAACCTCAATCGAGAAGATGCTTCCATGGAACGGGTTGTAGGTAAGCCTGAAGGCTATTTTCTTAGTTAGTAGATGATGGAGAGGGCCCAGCCCATTGTGGCTGGTGCCATCTCTGGACTGGTGATCCTGGGTTCTCTAAGAAAGCAGACTGAGCAAGCCATAAGGAGCAAGCCAGTAAGCAGCACCCTTCTGTGGTCTCTGTATCAGCTCCTGCTTCCAGGTTCCTGTCCTGCTTGAATTCCTCCCCTGATTTCCTATGATATAGAACTGTAAGCCAAATAAGCCCTTTCTCCCCAGGTTGCTTTAGTCATGGTGTTTCATCCCAGCAATAGAAACTCTGACTAAGACAGGGTCTTCTTGGAGAATGGAAACTCTTCTGATCCTCCATTTCCATGGGGAAATGCTCTCGTTACACATTCACTGCTGTGAGGCCTTTATTCTGAGGTCCCAAACTGCAACCATGAAAAAGAGGCACCACCTGGTACAGCATTCATCCAGTGCCGCATGCCCTGGCACATTGCTTTAGTTTCACAGCTGCTTGCTAGATAACTGTTATCTCCCTTTTATAGATTGCAGGAGGAAAAGGAAAGGGGTCCTGTTTGAACTACCAGGGGAGGGGTAGAGGGAGGGTTGGTGTCGCTACAGAGCCTCAGTTTACACAAGCAGGACGCCAAGGCTTAGGGGTCTCCTTTGGCTTCTAGTCACATTTCCTTTGTTGACAATGTATGATGATGCTATACTGAGGTCAATGTTCTGATTACAGTATCACATCTGAAGAAATGCAAAAGCTAGATTTCTGCATGGTGTCTAGAACTGCTCGTCTTTGACTAAGAGCAGCTGTTCTGTCTCAATGTTGGAATCACCTGGGGAGCTTTTAAGACCACTGACATACATACTGCTTCCCTCCTCCCAGCCTTGGGTGGGGCCCAGGCTTTGCTATTGTAAAGGTCCCAAGTGGCTTTCACTGCAACAACTATGTGTGAGCCCCACTGGGTTAGAGCCTTTAACAATGCAGTTGCCACTGTTTTATTGTAGGCAGTACAGAAATACATTGTTGCCTATAAACTGAATGAAAGATTAAAGCATTTCTTCTCTTTCCATTCATAAACCATTGTGATAGCAGTCTTAACTTCTATAGAATTACCTAGTTTTGCCTGATGAGATGTACTTAGAAAAGGAAATAAGCATATAGCTGTCTCTCTCTCTGTGTCTGTCTCTTCTGAAGTCTTTCTAATTAAGGCAGCACATACATTCTCAGCTGAGGTAAAACTTGTGATATCGTCTCTTTACTGAACATAATTTCCAGTGCTACGGCATTTTTAAATGCATCGGGTGATGAATCCAATGTTGACTACAAGCCAATACTTTCCTCACACGCTGACGATTATGTAATCAAAGTATAAAGTCACCATTTAAAGATTCCCTAATCTGAACAGAATTTAAATTAAGAATTTAAAAAGATAGTCATTAGCACCAGCAATGGCATCTTGTGGTCCACGTTTCAGTGGATGCAGTGAGTGCAGCTATGTAAGTGAAACAGGGGTGCTTACAGCCCTCAGCTCCACAGAGCATGCTGCCACTTCTTCCAGTGGACAGAGACCTGCGGTCAGTCTCTGGATAATACAATCTAGGTCTTGATTTCACTTTCCAAGTGAGATGTGGGCCTGGACTTTTGACAGCCTAGAAATTAAATTTTCTCTCACAGCTAGATGCAAAACAGTGAGAGAGTCTAATAACTGCTTACTTAAATCCTGAGTGTTTCATTGGAAACGCTCTTCTCTCTTCACCTCGACCTCTCTTCTCTACTGAGATTGTTTTGTGTGAGAGCAGGTTTGTGAGTTTTAGAATAATGTCTCTAATTAAGAAACTGGGCCTGACAGATGTGTCTGAAATGGGTGACCTTGCAGGAGTAACATGAGAATGGCAAAGGAGTTCCTCCTCCTCTTCCTTCTCCTTCTCTTCTTCCTCCTCCTCCTCTCCACAGCAGACTAGAGCCTGTATGGCCAAGTTCACACATAACAAGGGTCTGAGTGCTCTCTGACTGTGCTTGTTACATAACATCCTGACATCCTATTAAGACTAATTATAAAACAAAGTCCCAGCTCCTTGACAATGATGGCCAGAGGAAAGATGTAGCTGTTTAGCTGGCTCTTCTGGATTAAACATGAGACTTAATTTGGCCTTTCATTGGCTTCCCACTAAACTTTTTGTATTTAAAGATGAGCCAGGCAAACAGCAGCTGACATCTGTGCTGAGTTCAAAGATACCATGGGTTTGTTTATGTAACTACCTACCCATCATTTTCCACTCCATCTTGGATGGTGTTGGGAGCTAGGAAAATGCCCCAGTCACTATGGTTGTTTGCTGGGTATGTGTAAGGACCTGAGTTTGATCCCCAGTCTCCAGGTCAGTAAGCTGAGCATGGTGGTGCATGCCTGTCGTCCAGCACAAGGAAAGCAGAGACAGGAGAACCCTTGGGTTCACTGAACAGCCTGTCTAGCCTAACTGAACACCAGGCCAAGAAGAGACTCTCTCAAAAACAAGATGGATAGAAGCTGAGAAATGACAGCCAGTGTTGTCCTCTGACTGCTATGCTCCTGTATACACATGTGCATACTCAGGCACCTACAGTTGCACACGCATACACATATATATTCATACATGTGAAAATACATTTGGAAATATTAAATGCATGTCATTAGTCCACCAGGCTAATGTATTCATATTTTAAAAGCATTTTCATGGATTTTGTTCTTGAAAAAAAAAAAAAACAAGTGACTATGTTACTCTAGGTGATGTGGAGATGGTTCAGTTGGCAAAGAGCAAGCAGAATAGAAGTACATTTGATCCCTCATGTTAAGACAGACAAACAAACAAACAAAATCCCAAAGCTGGGCATAGTGATACACACATGGAATCCCAGCTCCAGAGAGTCAGAGACTGGATCTCTGGATCCACAGTGTCCTGGTTGGTAAATTTAAGGTAATGGTCACATACATGTGAACTCCCACCTCTACCACTACTGCACACTACACACACACACACACACACACACACACACACACACACACACACTTTCCACACTATTAACTACTTCTCTGGAGCAAAGGAAAAGAGAATCATAGTAGAATGGATTTTTTGGGTGTCATCTTCATGGGTCAGGGATTTTGCAATGTTGGGTTTTTCAGTTTAAATTTCTGTCTTGCAAGGATATAGAGCCAAACACACGTCTGCTCACAAATGCCACCTTTGACCATGCTTTCTAACTCACGTCCCTGCCGCTCTGCCTCTTGACCATCCTTTCTAACTCACGTCCCT
>NW_022196905.1:135746164-135782643 GCF_008632895.1 Mastomys coucha
CCCTGCCGCTCTGCCTCTTGACCATCCTTTCTAACTCACGTCCCTGCCGCTCTGCCTCTTGGAGCCTTGGACTTGCTTCAGGTGATGAGTCTGAGTGTGCCTCTACATGGAATGAGCAGACAGAATTGGCTGCCGAGCTTCCTTACAGATCCTTCCTCCAGTTTGAACTGGAAATATCATTTCAAACCATTTACATGCCACTCCATGTTTGATTGGTCCCATAAAATCAGAGCATGAGAAAGAGTAAATGCTCATCTGGGCTGTTCATCCAAACAGCCTGGCCCTGTGTTACTCTCAGGGATGTCAGAAGATTTCCTTAAAGTAATATTTAGAGTATTTGTCCCTTTTGTTGATGTTTAATTGGAGTCAGAAATTTAGGGGAAAACAAATGTTCCGCCTCCCCGCCCCATCTCCAAATACCTGTCATAAAACTCAGAATCCCTTTAAGCACTTGTACCTTGAACTGACATTTTCCTTTCTATAAAATTTTGGTAACATTTGTTATATTTTCTCCCTTTTTAGTCAGAGTAAAGATAGCAGTTTAGAGATGAATAGAATTGGACAGAGACAAATGGCAGGTCATCTTGTTATGTAAATTTAGACTGGTGATAAATAGTTGTAGGAGGAAAAAAAACACATTGAAGAGTATCAAGGTCACATAAAAGTAATGATTAATGAAAAGTAATTACACATTTTCATTTTCCCACAAATTATAGCCCTGCATACACACATGAACCGTGATGTTACATGCGTACGCATCGAAGGAATAGCTGAACCAAGTCACTAGCATCTGCAGTCACCTCAGTGTCTTTGTACTCTGTTCTATGCATGTACTCTTTGACTGTTATCTTTTTATCCCCAGAGAAGTGTATCTATAGTCTGTCTACTAAAGAAGATAGAGGATATGTGAGGAAACCCCCCGGAACAATTGTCATTCTTCCATTGTGTTTAAAATGGGAGTGTCTGCACTCTATTCGAGCTATTAGGCTCTCGTCCTATGTCACGGATTGTGCTGCCATATTTTCATTCTGCTTCATAAAACTTACCTGATTAAGCATCATATACAATAAAGCAACACTGGTTTTTTTCCAACTGTGGCACCTTTCTTGGTCTTCTGGTTTTGTGTTTTTCAGTTTGTCTGTAGCTTAGACCAGCCTCTGGATATCCATGTTATTACTTTTGTTGTGGTTGTATTTGATGGTAGTGGTGGTAGTGCACACGTACAGGTTAGTGTGTGTGGTGTGTGTGTGTGTGTGTGTGTGTGCACATATGCATTTGAGACCAGAAGTCAGCCTCAAGTGTTGTCTTCAATCATCTTCTACCTTAGTTTTTGAGGCAGTATCTCTCACTGGACCTGAAGCTTACCACTTTTGACAGACTAGGTGGTCAGCAACTCTAGCAATCCTCCTGTCTGGCTCTTCAGCATTAGAATTACAAGTGCATGCTGCCACACCTGACATTTTGAGTGGGTGCTGGAGGTCTGAATTCAGATTCTCATGTTGGCACATCAAGCACATTACCAACTCCCCAGCACCACTGACCTAGTGTCAACTCAGCCTTCTGCCTTGTGCCCCCTACCTCCTGATGTGCCATGTTTTCATTCCTTGCTGCTTTGGATATGACAGATACCTCTATTGGTTTCTGATTACTGAAATACCCCTGATCTCTCAACTCTGTTCATAATATGCACATCTCCATGGTTCATTCACGTCACAGACTCTCAGAATTATTGACTCAATAGAGTGTACTCTTTGTTAATATCTTTGAGACCCTCAGTGGTTTTCAAACAGAAATAACTATTGTAGGATTGCCCTTTTAGAAATAAGTGTGTTAATGTCATGTGTCCCACAAGATCATCACAAGTTCCTCCTCCATGGAGCTCCCATATCTTTTCAGCATCTGTTCCCTATATGGTCCTCTTCATGGGTACACCACAGTGGAGGGGCAGAGGTTTGCCCTTGGCCTTCCTTGCCTGGCTACTCTTGTATAGTGGTCAAGCCAAGAAGATAATGTACCTCTCTCTTAGGAGTTAGCATCTAATTCTGGCCCAGATCTGCTTATCTACACTTTTCAAAAAATGCACTTCACCAATTACAAAATAATTTTATATACAACCGGAACATATTTGTCATATTCTCTCAGTGCTCTGTCACCGTAAAATCAAATAAGAAACCTGAAAGTAAAATAAAGTGGTGTGGTAAGCCTTTCCGTGAAGAGAGCTGGCATAGCCCAGTGCTTAGGAGCTTTCGAAGTCGGTAGCTCACAACTGCCAGTAGCCTCCAAGTGCTCATACATACATGTGAGCATGAGCCTATACATGCTTGCACGGATAGCCATATTCATTTACATACACACACACACACAAAGCATATGCAAACAATAGCAGTTCTTTGGTATACGTGGAATTTTACCACTTACTAAAGATTAAAACAAATTTGCATAATAATGAGGTGGCTATACCTCCTTATTTTTATATAAAGTGTTAAATCTTGGCTGAACTTTTGATACTGCGGGATATGGAGCAACTTTAATTTTTTTCTCAGTTGCTAGATATTTTCTATTTTATTTTAACTAATGCTGAGTGGTTCCCTGCATAAATACTAAACACAAATTAGCAGGATTATGTTTACTGCCGTTTTAAAGGTTGTTGGAGGGGACTGGAAAGAGGCTTCAGTGATTAAGGGACCCTTGTGCTCCGACAGTGACCTCCTGTAACTCCAGCTCTGGGGAGTCCGAAGCCTCCTTAGGCTCCTAAAAACCCCTGCCAAGGAAAAAATGGGAAGTAGATCTTTTTAAAAATGTTTTGCTCTAATCACAAACAAAATCCATTTAGTACTTTTTTAAAAAAACCTAAAGTAAGTAGCCTGTCAAACAGCAGAGTATTTTGTTGTTGTTGTTGTTGTTGTTGTTGTTGTTGTTGTTATTTTAAGTTAGGCATTCTAACGCAATCCAATTCAAGATACTCATTGCTGAGGAGGATAGGAAGGTATTATGGAAGACATTGTTTCCTCTGTTTACTATTTGCCTGTAAGAGCAGACAGTCTGTGTGCACAGTACAAATAATGCAGGTGCTTACATACAGTGAGGTATTTCTGTCAGCTTTTGCTGGGTGTGTAAGTTCATGGCGTGGCACAAGGTGCGTGTGTGCTTTCAGGACCATGGCTGCAAGGACACTGAATGCTACACTGAGGAGCATTGCCAAATCGTCTCGGACTCATTGTATGTTTGATTTCATTGTGTGTTTGTAAACTTTCACTGTAGACAATGTCAGTTATACAACTTCACGAAAGGCAGGACCACAGCTTAAAAGTAGCTGGTTCTAGGAGACATAGTCCCCTTCATGGCCTTGGATGTCAAGCTCCATTTTACTTTAGCCTTTCCTAGAGAGGCTGTGTGTATTCCACCCTGTTCTATGTCTTAATTGTAAATTAGAAGGTAAATCATGGTGTTTTGCATGAATAACAAGTTACTTAGCACAGTATACATGTGATAGAGAGTCCTTCTAACAGTCAAGATTTAGGTAAAGTATAATCTGTTGGTTCACACCAAAATTCACAATGAATTTCCATGTCAAATTTCTGTTTTATACAGAACATCTCTATGCTGCATATTTTACTCCTCAACTGGGTTTCATTTGTTACATTCTGAAAGCATAAAGAACGGACCATTGGTTAATCCATTTAGTTTAGTGAAGGTATACAAATTCAAGCTACATCTGCCTAATTTCTCCTTCAGGCTTGAAGATGAAATCCTCTGCCTCCCACAGCTAGGTTAGTAGTGCGTGGCTCCGCTCAGGTCACCTGATTTCATCGCGGTTGTGAAGCAGGCAAACAGTCCGAGTCCTCGGTTAGTCCTTCTCTCCGTTCACATCCCCAGCACGGACTAATTAAACCGTTCTTATAGCCAGCCATGTCACTTTTCCAATGAAAACATTGTTCATAGCGAGCGTGTGACAGCTATAATGGTTCTAGGCAGGAAGGCTTCTTAAAGGCAGTGTTTATTTATGAAGGCTTCATTTTCACCTATCACTGAACTAAAAAGAGACTCAGAAAAATGTGCCTGCAAGGGCGTGTACCTCTTCATCAAGGTAGTGGGCGCATATTTTAAAATGGTTTGTCCTGGAGGTAGGTAACCCCATTCCCAAGAGCAGGAGCTAGAGTGTGTATAGGAACAGATGCTTGTAGATTTTGTGTGATAAACACAGTACCCACGACAAATGTCAAAGTACCTGCTCTTTTTTCACATTTCCTTGTGTTTTGATAGATGATGTTTATCACATTCTGTAGGGCTCTGTGGCTGACATCATTGCATGTTTATTATGAGGTTTCTGTGGCTTTCCAATCATTGCCATTCTGGAGTGCCTTTCCAAAGCAGCAGGAGCACAACGCTTTTGCAGATTGCAATGGAATACCATATATGATCTTGTCTCAACCTGTAACACACACCTCCTTGCAGAAATAACATTTAATTATGGTAATATCCTCCCTGATAGCAGGCACAGCAGGCCGCCTGCTAAGATTATATTGTTTGTAGTAAGATGGAGTAAACGTGGTTTAAAGATGAAGGAATAAAATCACATACCCCAGTAAACCCTTTAGTAATGCTTTTGGTAAACGCTTCTAAGAATGTGGACAGCTCTGGATTCCATTTCCATTCTTTTGTTCCAAAATAAAAATGCAAACAGTAATTTGACAGACACACATTGTCACACGCTGTAACCCGTCTAATCCCCTAGCTCCATACATCTCAATTCCAAATGAACTTTTCAGATATATGGGTGACTAGGTTACAGAGTTCCTGCATGTGACACTTTTTCCAAAGTCTCCCAATGACAGATGCAGTGACCTTATCATGCAGACAACTCTATCCATGCTGACAGTCCAGCCATCTGGCTAGTATCAATCATAATTGATTTAAAGAAACTAGCCCTCCAAAAGTTGGTCATATAAAACCAGTGGGCTTACTTGGTTTGAAGTAAACCTTTATTTTGATAACTAGTTTGGATTTTGTAAGATTCATCCCAATTTCTTACCTATGTGTGCTTTGGGGTGAAAAAACTCAGGGCCTGCCCTATAAAACATAACTTTTAAATGAGGAATATTCTATTTTCTGAAGACACAATCATTCTGAGATGAAGCATTGTAATGTATAAATGTGTAGTCATAGATTTATGTCTCTTGGTGTTTTAAAACTTGAAATGGAGATGAGGTTGATTTGGGGTCTGTTTTCTTTTTCCTCTAACCTTCTAGGTGTGTGTGTGTGTGTCTGTAAGACAGAG
This sequence comes from Mastomys coucha, assembly GCF_008632895.1. NCBI lineage: Eukaryota > Metazoa > Chordata > Mammalia > Rodentia > Muridae > Mastomys > Mastomys coucha. The sequence continues at coordinate 135,751,443 of NW_022196905.1, forward strand.
GTCAGTGTCAGCCATGGTCTCTCAGAACGTCATTCACCTTTTCGTTGTTTGCTATAGGGTCTTTTTACTCTGCCTAGAACTCAGTGATTCAGCTAGGCTAGTTAGCAAGCAATCCGCAGGAATCCTCCTGCCTCTGCCTCTCAGTGCTGGGATTACATGCACACAGCAATGCCATTGAAGTTTTTACAAAGGCTTTAAAGGATCAAACTTGAGGCTTCTTGATTGCACAATGAGTGTCTGACTCAAAAGTCTCCTCAGCCTCTACAATTGGGTTTTTTGTTCTCTTTTGTTTTTTTACCAGCTTTCTTGTGGTGTGACCTCCCATCTTAAACTGAGGCAAAATGGTACCTGTTGCATCACACTGTTGGAAGATTCAGTGAATCAGGGCACATTTGCATCTAACACAGTGCTTGGTCTTGTGTGTAGTCAGGGAGTTCTCCCCCTCCTGAGTACTACTACTATACACTGGTAGCTGCTGCAGATAACTGCCTTTCCCTTCTTGAGCTCTTTTCACTGTGTGGCTTCTGAAATCTTCCTCGTACATTCCTTTTGCTCCTGACTACCTCTGAGAAGATGACTTCCATGTGATTATCTTCCCCGCTGCCTCCCCCCCAGCCCTCTCCTTTGGTCATCTCTTTCCTGCAGCATTGTAGGCTAAGAGACCTTGCAGCCATAGGGGCAGCCAAACGTCAAGTGTGGGATTAATACCATTGATCTAGAGCCAACTTTTATTGGTTAATTGATAAGAATTATATGGAAGTCTAGAGTTTAATTAAAATTTTAATGTTTCATCCTGTGTTTTTGAGTCTGACATTGCACTTTGTGCAAAAATAAAATTGTCAGGGACATATTCCCTTTCTATACCTTTCTGTTGTGAGGTAACCACTGTTTAACCAATTGCAGCATTAAATGATTTCTTGATGATGGGTGTCTCTGTAGACTGATGTATCGACTTAATCAACAGCATTCATTTGTGCTACATTAACACGCACAAATTCTTTCTTAGATATGAACTTATTTACTAAAATGGTTTATTACCAGCTGTTCCTTGATGATTTAGTTGATTTGGCTATTTGTCGTTATTTTGGTTTCATGTTTTTGACACTATAAGATGGATGTAATGTAGAGAATACATAAAGCACACTACAGAATGAGTTCCAGTTGTACAAGGTGCTGCCTCACCCTTTGGGAAACCCTCCGCCCTGTGCCTTTCTGCACCCTACCCCCTTCTTCACCGCAGAGGGGAGCACAGGATGTCTCCTTGCAATATTGTTATCCATATAGAACAATTTACTGTAGGTTTCCAAGGAAAGAGAAATTGGACTTTGGGTCATGGCTTGGCTTCCTTCTGCCTGGAGTTTACTAAAGACCAGTGTGGGACATTGGGCAAGGTCCTGAGTGAGTTCTGGAAACAACAGGGCAAATGTAGGGAGAACATCTGTCAGGAATACGTTTCAAATGGGCAAGCACATCTATTTACTCTGTAAGTTCCCTGAGGCCGCCTGCAACAATGTGCATAATAACAGTGTCTCAGCTGAGAAGGAGTCACAGTGGAGCCAGAGCTGGCCACGGTGACCCAGAACCCAAATCACAGCGTCTGGATTTTAGAGGCAGAGCAGAGAAAGACTGCAGGAAGACTGACCCGTGTAGCAAATCCTAGGCCCCCTGAGGCTGTTATTGAGATAGCATCTCTCATGGAACAAAACAGAACAGAACAAAACAAAACAAAACAAAACAGGAGTGGGGAGTGTGTTTAGGAATTGATGTTAATAGGAGCAGCATGGACTTATGGAGTGGTTAGTGGTTGGAACCGCTCAGTATGCTCTGTGCTAGTCTCCCTTTGTGAATGGAGGGATCTTTATGTGACAGTTCCCGGAATCTCATGGCTGGAACTGAGGGTGTTCCTCCCTGTGTGATGCGTAATTATGATCTCAGGAGTCCCCTTCTCTACCTTCATGTTCTGCCCCTGATATATACTGGGCCTCAGTTCTTGTGCCCACTTTCCCTCCATTTTGGATTAGTTTGATGTGTGGTTAACATGTCATGTAGTATCTTCTTTGATAAAACTGTTTGGAAAATTCAATTTTTTAGTTGATGTTATATGTCTAAAACTGTAGGCATTTCTTCCCTTAATTGACTCAAGAATCCCTGGGAAATCCTGGGTTTGCTAATTTGAACTGACTGCTGTTGAGTAGTTAGTTAAAAGCTAATTTCTTAACTATTTTTTACAATCTTGTGGTTTTCTCTTTGGCTCATCAGAACATCTTTTTCCCAAATGTTTTGAGATGTCTCAACAATAGGTGCTCTGGTGTGTCATTTGAACCTCCAAAACCATTTTCTGTACTATTTGAAAGGGACCTGGAATCATTGTTAGTGCTTTTCTCTATTCCTGGTGATGGTCTGCTTCCTTCTGGGTGCCCCCCCCTTTTCTGTTTCTTCTGAACTGGCTCCTGTTTCTTATCCCCCTCTATTTTTTTTTTTAAGTTTTTGGTTCTTTGACTTTTTGCTTAACTTTTTTATACAGTTATTTTATTTATCTCCTTTAAGGTCTTTAAGGTCTTTATTTTTGCCCTCCTGCATCATAATTTTTTTTTTTAAGTTCTTAACTTTTTGGGTAACATTTTGTTCTTCTATCATGTATGCAACTTGTGTTTTCAGATAATTTAAAATGTTGATGACGTATTATTTAAAATGTTTTTCTTCAATGTATAGTCTCTGCTTTCCCTGTTACTTTTAAGTGATGCTATCCGTAACTTCTCTGTGGAAGTGTGTGCCCGTTAGTGACTGTTGATCGTAGGTGTGTGTGTTTAGAATGTAAAGCTGCCGTCTAAAGAGCTGATTTAAAGTCTGAAAGTGGGTAGGGCATGGTAACTTGACTGCATTGCTGCATCATCTTTAGAACACCCTGGGAAACACTTGGTGGTAGTATTCTTAGGCATCCACCCCCAGGATTGATAGGTCACTCTAGAGGAGGTTCCTATCTCCTGCTTGGGTAGCACACCTGGTCAGAGCACTTGACTTTGCTCTCACCTGCCACAGCCAATTTGCTGTGGATTAGCCAACCAAGAAAAATCCTGATTAAAATGATTTGGAAATAGAACAATTAGGTTCTGAGTGACAGCCTAAGGGACCAGCTTGTGCATGAAATGCTTTAATGCATGGGATTTTGGCATCAGTTTAGATGACCCAGAAACATGTTTTTGTTCTGTGTCTCTGGGCCTCATGTGTTACTGAGACAGAATAGTGAGTAGCTGAGGTACCAGGGCAGACTGTCTCATGGCATGTGCTTTTCTGAGCCATTCCCGTTGGTCCGTAGGTATGTTATTAGTTCATGAACTCCTGTGATCCTTCTGGCTACTGAAGTAAATAGCTCTAGTTCTCCCTCCCTCCCTCCCTCCTCCCCTTCCTCCTTCCCTTCCTCCCATCTCTCCCTTCCTTCTTTCCTTCCTTCCTTCCTTCCTCCTCCATGTTTTCTTCTTTGGATAGCATATAACACAGTAGCTCAGGCTGACTTCAAACTCCTGGTCATCCTTCTGCCTCAGGCTCCTGAATGCTAGATTATAGATATGAGCCATCATCACTTCAAGCTCCTTTCTTCTTGTTGAAATAGCAGCAGTCATCTGAGCCTCGCAGTTATGGTGAATGATTTATATGCTCTCAGGAGTAAAGCAGAGACCCAATAAGTTCTTCCTGCTTTGTATACTCTCCAAGATTCACACCAGCTACTGTCTGTAGTAGACAGTGGGATGTTTAAAGTGTTTTGAAACCATGGAATTATTTCATTTATTATTATTTTACAGATCTGAGTAGTTTGTTCTGTGTAACGTGTTATGTTTACTATGGGAGTGATGGGCAACCCTTTCACAGAAATTCCATACTACATACACCCATTGCCATTTGGTCTCTATCGCTAATGATGCACACCTTATAATTGGGGGTTAATTAGTTACTATTAAATAAAGCTACATGGTGACAATTTCAGTCTGCTAAGAGATCATTAACTGGGGATTGCTTTAGAGAACTTTGACACTCGTTTTAGTGAAGTCAGTCTTACTTCCACAACATCTTTCAAAAGATGATTTAATTTTAATAACACTGTTTAAATATAAAAGTTTGGTTTATGTACATTTGTTAACTATCTTTTTGTAAGTATGTTTCTGTATTTCTCACAACTATAATAAATTATTATTAGAATTAGAAACACAGAAATATAGTATTAGAGCCAGCTCCAGCTTTTTACCTTTTGGATGACCTTGAGGATGCCTTCATGTGTTCCTCAGCATCATTTTTCTGCCTTGGAAACCCACATAAAAATGTTCATCCTGATCTAGTCAAATCAGCCTGATGTAGAGAGGCTTCATGAAGTGTCTGGAAAATATTTTGTTCTTCCTCCAGTTGGAATTACCTACATAGATGGTGGGATCATTAATATCACCCCACTGTTTTCAGCATAGTGGACTATATAATGGTGTCATTGTCACATCTAATGCTTTGGATTTCTTTTAATTAAAATAACATGAAATATTGGTATGCTTGCTGCAATCTTGTCCTCCTCTGCAAATGGCAAGTGAGTATTAAACAAAATATTTAAATTTCATGTAATTATGATGTTCTTAAAAAATTTATCAGCCCCTGGGGAAAAGGAGGAGTAAGAAGATGTTCACTGTGAGTCAGGGTTATGACAGAACTGCTTGGAAGAATGGAATTATTTGGTTTACAACATTCCTAATATTTCAACATGAGTCCTTTCCAGTCATTAGTAATGATTGAACCCTGTCAAAACCAGTGAGCAATAGTAACCATCCACAAATTTAACTAGGAAATCAAATGCATTAACACTGGTGGTCAGAGAGTGAGGTCCTTTGTAATAAAATTTCAAACAGTACAGAGTGATCCACAGAAGGTCAAAAATACTGTGGGAAGCAGGAAGCAAGCATCTAAGCACATGGAAAGACATGGCATGGTTGTGTCTTAAAGGACAGTGTCTGTCAGATGTACTAGTCTGCATGTTAAACACAGATCATATCAAAACTCTAGCTGGTTTGGCTGAAGAATTTGACAAGTAGTTGGGCAGTGGTGGCACACGCCTTTAATCCCAGCACTTCGGAGGCAGAGCCAGGCGGATTTCTGAGTTCGAGGCCAGCCTGGTCTACAGAGTGAGTTCCAGGACAGCCAGAGCTATACAGAGAAACCCTGTCTTGAAAAACAAAAACAAAACAAAACAAAACAAAAAAAGAATTTGACAAGTTTATTCTGATGCCTATGGAGCAGCCCAAGGGACCTCCCACTCCTAAAATACATAAGCACTCTCAAACAAAACCAACCTTGAATGATCTTGGGAAGGCTCAAAATTGGGGGGCTCACACTCTCCAATTCAAATTCATGTCTGAACTGCAGCTTCAGGGCTGCCCTGCAGATGCTGTAAAGAAAGGCGAGGAGCAGAAAGAAGGCTGGGAAGCAGACTTCGCATTTGCAGGTAGCCATTCCTCAAAAGCAGTGAAGTGAGGTAGGAAAATAGTGTTCTGTGCATCATGCTGCACAATGGAACATGCACAGGGCCAGGCAGGCTGGGCCCAACCTTCAACCAACACACAAAATGAACTTGCAGTGCATTGTACTTAAAATTAAAACTCTTAGAGAAAAACAGTTGTATGCCTTTGGAACTTGGGTTAAGCAAAAGCAGTCCTCCCTCTGTGTGTGAGTGTGTGTGTGTGTGTGTGTGTGTGTGTGTGTGTATCCTCTCACACCCAACTCATGAACAAGCATTTTATAAAGAATGCCATAGGTCTTCAAAATAATTGGGATAATGATACCATATGACCTTGAAGTTCTACTCATAGGTATTATAAACCTATCCATGTAGAATCACACATATTACAGTAACATTATTCATCAAAATGTAAGATTATTTATTGCTAGGGATCTAAGTCAGTGACAGAGCACTAGGCTATCGTGCGTAGGGCCCTGAGTTCTACCCCCAGCAGTAGAAAAATGTTTCTGAAATAAAAAAGGCATTAAACCAAATTTCTGCTGATGAATGAATAAGTAAAATATGGCATAGTCAATATTTGAATATTATTTTGCAACAATAATGAACAAAACCCTGCTGCATATTTACATATTACATAATACATGTTACATATTTACATATTACATATTATATATTATAATTTGAAAGACCAAGCTTAGTGGAAGAAGATGAACACAGGCCCACAGAGTCATGGTTCTATTTCCATGAGAGGTCCAGAGCAGACTGCTGTGGATAAAGGGAAAGATGAGCAAGCTGAACAAGAAGAAAGTATACCAGTGGCTGCTGAGAGCCACTGGGAGCAGTGGCCAGTGTTAGTGGACATGAAATACTTTGTGCAGAGATAAAATTTTGCAAAATTAAATTGTGACTGTGGCACAGCTCAGGACTGTGCAGTTTAAGTGGATAAATAATATGGCATAGGACATATACCATGCTTTTTTTTTTTTAAGTCCCAGCTATTTCATAATAGAAAAATATAAACCAGAAGTCTTCTGGTGTGCATCCTGACCCTGCACTTCACAGGGGTGTGCTTGGGTTTGCCCTGAGTGTTGACAAAGCCACATGCTGGGCTCAGGTATTCTGAGTCCTACTTCAACATCTAACAGCATGAAGGGCTACAGGGGACTTCACTTGGGAGTGGATTATATAGCTTGTACAAATAAAATAGTGGGGAAACGATACTCAAAGCTTGAGCCACTGTGAAGGAAATCGATTTATCATAAAAACATGTTTGAGAAGGGCCAATTTATCCATTCAGCTAATTTATTTAGTGCCTTGAAATTTTCTAGGCAGGTGAGAATAACAACCCATTTTGGAGCCTATGCCAGTGTGCCACAGGAGAATTTCAAAATGAGGATTCCCAATGTTAAGACAGAAAAGTACAGAACATCTTCAAGAAACAGGAAGACTTTTTCAGAATTGGATACTTAAAGCACACTCTAAAGAATAATATCCGAGAAATAACAGCCATGATTATTTCTGAACTGGGGCCAGACTGAGTGTGTATCTTGACGATAGTCAACAGCCAGTCCTCAACCTGAGTCTCAGCTTAGGAACAGATCATGGCCACAAAAACCAGGAGATGGGAGGGAGGGGAGGGAAGGGTTGAGGCCAGCTCTAAGATGATGTGGACATATTTTCAATGGCTCAGGTTTAGTGTGTAGAATTAGAAAAGATGAGCACCAAGAATCCTCAGTGGCAGATGCCTAGTGAGAGATCAAAAAATCCAGACACAAAGACTCTTGCCAGAAGAGAAAAGAGAAAGCAAATGTGCAGTTTCAACAGAGAAAAGGGGATTTTCCAAGATTGCATTGAAAGCAAGTGTTCGCGATGTGTTTATGAGTGACGAAGGAGCAGATGGTATCTTGAAGAAGTATTTTTCATTGAATGTAGTATGGATTTTGTTATGTTTTTTTTTTAAAATTGTTATTATATTTTATGTGTAAGTACGTTTATGTACCACTTGTGTGTCTGGTGCCCTCAGAAGCCAGAAGATAATGTCAGGTTCTCTGGGACTAGAGTTGCGGTTGTAACTGGTTGTAAGCTGCCATGTGGGTGGTAGAAATTGAACCTGGGTTCTTTAGAACAGCAGCCAGTGCCCTTAATGGCTGAACCATCTCTCCAGTGGTTCCATATATATACATATATACATATGGTTTCATATATCCCACGTTGGCCCCAAAACTCACTAATTTAGCCAAGAATGACCTTTGAACTTCCAACTTCCATGCCTTTCCTTTCCAAGTGCTAGGGTTAGAGGTGTGCCCCCATGCCTAGTTTGGGTGTTCAAGCCCAGGACTTTATGCATGTTAGGCAGGTAGTCTACCAGCTAAGCCATATCCTCAGCCCTAGATCTGACGAATGTATACCTTTATGATTCTAATCATAGAAGAAATGAGAGTAATAGTTGTGAGATCCTGGCCTGTGAGGGTAGACAGGCATTAGTGAGAAACCCAGCATGGCATCTCACTGCAGGGACAAGGTATTTGTGTCTCTATTTACCTGCCTGTAAGGGGCCTGCACACTCATCTAAAGGAAGTAGTCGGAACAGCCAGTGAGATGAAGCTGTGTTAGATAGTGTGCTTAGGACAGCCTTGCCTGCCTCCCTGCCACCATCCCTGTGGTGTTCCTTGTATTCATGAGTTGAACCCCAGCTTTGTGCAGATATGATATGGAGCTTGTTCTGTCCTCTCCCTTTGTATGTTCTGTTTCTCTTGCATGGAAAGTGAGGAGAGTGGCAATATGTACTTCCCACAAGACGGTATTTATAAAGGGACCTGGTGTGTGGGATCTACAATATAAGAATCTGTTAATTAGGCCATAGTGAGTGTGTGTGTGTGTGTGTGTGTGTGTATGCATGCACATGCGTGTGCCTGCCATTTTCATTATCCATCTATCTGGGCATCTAGGCTGACTCTGTAACTTGGCAACTGTGTATGGTGGTATAGTCAACATTGATGTTCATGTACCTCCGTGGTATACTAGTGTGCACTGCCTAGACTGTATATCCACTATGGGATAGCTGGGATATGATGCAGTTCAATTGTTGGTGTTTTGTGAGCTCTGTATTGATTTCTGTATTGGTTATACTAGTTCACTTTCCTACCTGCAGTGTATAAAGATCCCTTTCCCCCCATATCCTCCTTGCCATTGGTTGTCATTTAGCAGGCTTTTAAAAGCCCGTGTGTGTCTCACTCCAGACTAATTAAATCAGGATCTCTGGTGAGTAGGGACAAGCATTTTAAAACTCCCAGGGTGGCTTCTAGGTACAACTATAGTTGACAAGCTCAGCTATAGAGCCAAGGGGGCCACTCAGTTATTATGCTCTCTTCCTCTAAGTTTTCCTAAGAGACAGCTCCATCAAAGGTAAATGACACACACTTCTAAAGGCTTAGACACAGGGTGATTTTATGCTAGCTTTAATTCCACAATACAACCTTGTCTGCCACTGGTCATGTGAGGTCGTATTGTAAATGACTGGAACAAAAACTCTGGGAACACAGTAGGGTTGTTATTAGTGGAGGCTGGCCTCTTGAAAGTCAACTCTCACTGTGCTTGCTGTGCCTGAAGTGTTTGGTTTATGTCATGTGCCATTATCTTAGTTGGTTACCGATATTCTGAACTTCATATTTACTAGCTATCGTGGCAAATAAAAGATAAGACGAGGAGAGGTTGGTTTTGAAGAAGTAATTTTTTTTCCTCAAGGCATTTAATGCCACTAGTATTTATAGTATTCTCTTATGGGTGCTTCTACATGGTAGGCTTTAAGTGTTATTGCTTTTTTATTTTATATATATATATATATATATATATATATATTACTCTTTGAGACTTACATGCAATAGAACTCTATTTACATAAATTCTGTCTTTCCTTGTCCCTCCTCCAGCTCCTCCAGTGCTTTCTCCTCTCCCTCTCAAATGACCTCCTCTTCTACAACTACTCTTGCTGTGGTTTGCATTGCTCCTATACATATACACATATGTTTATGGCTGACCACTTGGGACTGGATATTCTCTCTGTCTTGGCAGCCGTGGACTGCCTCCAGTTCTTCGTGTATAGTTGGGAGCTTGTGAAGTTTGCCCATCTATATTGGCATTTTTGACAAGCGTGCTCATTCCATTATGCAGGTCTCGTTTAAGCAATCATACTCTTGAGGTTCCCTGGGAATAGCATCCTTGTCATGTCTAGCATAGACACTGTCAGTGAGCACCCTGCTCTGGCTCTAGCTCTGCCTCCTTCTTCTGTGATGTTTCCTGAGATGGAAGTTCCCTGTAGGATTTGCATTGCGTTTACAAGTATTTTATTGAGAATTTTTACATCTGCGATTATCAGGTATTTATGCTCTCCCCCTCCCCCACCTCTCTCCGTCTTTCCCTCTTTCCCTTCCCTCCGTCTGGGCAGTTGTAGGTTTGGGATTTTTTTGTTTTCTTTTTTAATCTTTGGTGTTAATGTACTTCTGGCTTTGTAGAAGTTTGGATTGTTCTGTTTCTATTTTTTTTTTTTTAATAACTTGAGATTGTATTGGTTTTAGCACTTCTTTGAAAGTCTATGGTAATTCTTCTGTGAATTCATCTCTAACAAGCTCTCTTCAGACAAGGCATCTTGTCCTCATAGAACGTGTGTTTAGTGGTGGTTCAAGAGCTACAGAGTAGATAATACACATAGCAAGTGACCTAACATTATGTTGTATAGAGTTCAGCATACAGGGGTGGAAAGACACAGTGGAGGAAGGTGGCTTGCAGCTTAGCCATCTGCATGGAAATAGGGACCTTTGATTTGAGTCTAGTGAGAACAACACTGAAATAGTCCAAGAAAAGGCATCTGGGGACCACACTGACTCAAGGAGAGCACTTAACATGTGCTGTGCAAATCCACTACGCAGCTCATCATGAGCAGAGAGAGAGCCGCATAGACATGGGAACTTTGTCAGGATCTGGACATCAAGGCAAGATTTAAAAAAAAAAAAAACCATCAGAATAAGATATGTAAAGGTGACCTTTGTGGCTTTGTTGAAGAATATGGGGAGATGGTGAGAGCAAGGTGTCTGGGTTGGGCTGAAAATAGTGAACAGTCACAGGATGAGGACACTGCCAGAAGCAAGAGGTCAGATGGCCTGCTGTAGAGATCCACACCTAGGTCTCCGATGTCTGGCCAGGCGAGGGCACTGTCTCATGGTGCAGCCTGGAGGATTTTATAGTAGATTTGTAGGTTGAGAGAAAAGAATCAGTGCTGACTCCCCTTTAGGCCTGTTTAGGCCAGTCACTGTGGGCCACCTCTGTTACGAAGCTGATTGTCTGTAGGTTTCCTTCCTTGTTGAGCATAAACAGCATAATTTAGTATGTTTAGAATACACACCACACGCCAGTGGTTGTGCTTCTTTGTCTGTGTGTAGCAGTGATCTCTTTATGTATTTTTAGCTCTGAAATTTCACACTTGATTTCAGAGTTAAGCATCTGTTTTGTTTTGTTTTGGTGGTGGTGCTGGGGTTGGACCCCCGGGCCTCACGTGCTTATGAGTGCTCTAGCAGTGAGCCTCCTCACAGCCCAGCACTAAGAATTTTAAATGAGATGCTAGTTCAGAAATAACATCAATCCTTTCCAGTCCAAATTGTGTAAAGTGCAGCAAGTAGATGATTAGGTCATTTTACTTCCATTTCTTATATTAAAATATTCCTGTTTAATGAACATTTAACTACTTGGTAAAATTTGCTAATCAAATTGTCAGACTCTGTTAAATGGCTTGTCAAAATGTTTATTTAGCAGTTATCCCTATCTGCTTAACATGGTGGATCCCTTTAACCCTCTAATCCATTTTTATTTTTCCTGATAATTGTGTTAAGTGACAGTATTTGGCAAGTAATTATTTTTTTAAAAAAGTATGAAAATAAGCTCATTGTATAAAATAAGTGAAACATAAGAAGCTTAAGGAAAAGAACTATCAACTGTGACTTCCCATTTTGAGAAAACCATTCTGTATTAATAGAATTTATTATTTATTTTTTAGAACTGTTACAGAGTCATAGTAAAAATTGAGCAGAAAGGTCCAGGGTCTCCTCTCCTCCCTTAGTGTTGCACAGGCACAGGGGAACATTCAATGTGTGCTGTGGCCTCGGGCTGGAGATGCAGTGTTCAGGGTAGCAAGGGGGCCACTTAGACATCAGGGCCTTTGTCAGTAGTCCAGATTCACAGTAAGATTTTTTAGGCCACGAGAATAAGATGTGTAAAGGAGGTTCTTGCAGCTTTGTTGAAAAGCCTGGGTTGACGGTGAGAGCAAGGGTTCTTGGTTTCAGGCTGTATGTGTGAAAGCAGGGACCAGTCACAGAATGGGAATATGGGTAATAGCAAGAGGCCAGGCAGGAACCTTCCTCTCTCTTATTGTTACCCCTGCTGGAGTGAGCTTGCCTCAGTACATCATTATCAGGGAAAGCCTACCTCCTGCTAGAGTCCACTCTTAACCACCGTGTCTTCTGCAGCTTAGACAAACTTACCAGCTTGTCACCGCCATTGTAGTATGAAGTTTGGTAGTTTGCTTTCCTGATGTCCTCTGTGCTCTGTTTGTCCTGCCTCCCTCCTCCATGCTGGCGACTGCTCGTCTTTTCAGTGTTCATTCCTTCCAATGCCTTAGATCATCTTTATGTCCTTGTATGGCGAGACTTCTTCTGCAGACAGAAACCAAAGCCCAGAATGATGTGGAAATCCGTGTTAAAAGATGCAAAAATGGGCACTAGGAAGACTCAGATATGGCTTACTGTGCAAGCTTGAGGAGCCATTTGTACCCCTGGCACCTATGAAAAAGCTGTACATGGTGACATACATCTGTATGTTACCTTGGAGTTTAGTGACTAGCCTAGCCCAATCAATATGCCCAAGATTTCGTGGTAGACTGTCTAAAATACAAGATGGAGAGCAATTGAAGATTGCTGATGTCTTCCTCTGATTTCTACCACATGCACACATGAATGCACATTCAAATGAACATGAGAGTACACGTGCGCACACACACATATACAAACACATACACTCACATACACACACTCACATACACACACATTCACACATACACACACATTCACACATATAGACACACATACACTCATACTCACATACACACACATTCACATACACACACAGATACACTCACACTCACATACACACATTCACATACATACACACACTCATACATATACACACATACACAAACACTAAAAATCATAAAATTACCCTACATGAATGAAAAGCCTCTTGCTTAGAGCTAATGCACACAGTGTGTCAACTTTGTTCAGACTTACTTCTTGTGTGTGATGATGTGTGATGATGTGCTTCCGTGTGTTCCTATGACTTGATGTTCCCATTCCTTGCTGATAATGAGTAGTTGTCCACCATCTGTATGGAACAAAACTTATTTATTCACCATATAAAGGGCATCTGTTGGACTTCCAGGTCTGAGTCATTGTAAACACAGTTTCCAAAGGATCTGTAAAGGTTTTTTGTGGATATAAATTGTCAGCTGGTCTAGATACATACTAAAAGCCTCTGTTGCTGGATGCTCTGGTATAGCTCTGCCTATTGTATAAGGAGCTGCCAAATATAGGATTTCTTTTCTGTTGTGGTGATAAAATATCCTGGGAAAAGCAACTCAAGACCCAAGGGCTCACTTTGGCTTACAGACCCTCAGAAGCAATACACTCTATCTCAGGAGGGAAGGTGTGGTGTCAGGAGCCAGAGGCCTGCCCCTCACATTGCACCTGCAGTCCAAGAGTAGGGTGAGGGAAGGAAGCAAGATCAGCTGGAGAACTTCAGGCTTGTGGCTGACCTGCTGCCCTTTCCTGCAGAGTGCCCAAGATGCTTCTTCCCAGGCTCTTGTTGTTGTCAGTTTTCCAGTCACTGTAATAGGTGTGGTGGTGGTGGTGTCTTATCTGGACCTCTGTGATGGTGGGTAAGGAGCTGTATACACCCTCTCACATGCTGATTAGACATCCATATTTTCTTTGGTGCGGTATCTCAGTATCTCTAGCTATTTTTTTCTTTACCTTGGCTGTTGGAAGCAAATAGGTTTAATGGTATAATTTACCTTCTATCACTCCATTTCTATGCTGTTTTATATCAATAGCTAAGATTTAGGATAACACTAATGTAGTGTCTTAGTGTCTTTCTCCTTACCCCTGTTGAACATCGTAGTAGAATTTCCTCTTGTTAAAATTTATCTCTTTAAGGGCTGTTAATGTAATAACTGAATCATTATCTATTAGAAATTTCTCTTTTCCACATTTAAAATTACAAATGTTATTTCCATTAAAATGATTGTACAAGAAAACTGTTCCTGACACCAGAGACCCTATCTGAAAAAGAGAACTTTTTCTGATGTTATATTATTTTCTTTGATGAAATAAATCTATTTGCAGAAAAATATATGTATGCCTAATTATATTGGGGAAGGTAGAAGATGACAACGGAATTGATATTTTTTTCATATATTCATTGCATAGATCCTGACTTACATAAGGATGTTTTTATGCCAAGGTCTATAATACCCTTTGAGCATATTTCTGTCATATTCCTCCAAGTCTGGTTTCTGTTGCTGTGATAGAATACTCTGACCAAAACCAACCTAGAGAAGGAATGGGTTTCCTTTACCTTACAGGCTACAGCCCATCCCTGAGTAAGGTCACAGTAGGAATTCAAAGCCAAAGCCATGGATGAACACTCACTCAGGTTCACACTTGGCTACCTACCTACCTTACATATCCCAAAATGGTACTGCTCACATTGTAGCCTTGCTACATCAATCAAGAAAATGCCCCTCAGACATGTTCACAGGCCCATCTGATGGAGGCAATTCTTCAACTGGGCTTGTGTCAAGTTGACAATGAAGATCTGCTCTACTTTCTCATCTCTCATGCCTCCCTGTGGCCTCCTTATTCTATAATTAGGTCATATATGCACAAGCGAACTAATACAAACACACACACAAATGAGAGAATCTGTTCAATATTTTAGATATTGTGAATAGTACTACAGTACACATTGATGTCTAAGAATCTCCAATTTTTTAAGCTGGAGTCAGTCGAGTCACTACCCAGCAGTAATACAGGTGAGTAATATGCTAGTCTGGAATAACCTTTTCATTCTGACTAGAGTAACAGGAATTTTAGTGTAGGTGTAATTTGCATTTCTCTGATTGATGTTGAATATTTTTCATGCATTTATCGGCCATTTGTACTAGATCGGTTAAGAACTTTCTGTTCATTTCATTAGCCTGTTTATTGATTGAGTCATTTGATTTCTTATTAGTTTTTTCAGTTCTTTGCATATTCTAGATATCAATCTCCTGTCAGATGTCTAGCCAACAAGGACTATTCCCCTTCTTCAGGCTGCCTCCTCACTCAGTTGTTCCCTTTGATGTGCCTTTCAATTTCATGGCATTCTATTTGTTAATTGCTGGCATCATTTCTTAGAGACTGGAGTCTTGTTCAGGAAGTCCTTGCCTATGCCATTATCTTGAAGAGATCTCCCTAGTTTTCCTTTTTCGGTTTGAGTTTGAGGTCTTACTTACATGAAAGTCTCTAGTCCATTTTGAGTTGATTTTTGGACAGGGTCAGAGAGAAAAGATCTTGTTTCATTCTTCTGTATAAGGACGCTGAGCTTTTTTAGCTCTGTTTGGTCACTAGGCTGTTTTTTTATCCAACATGAATTCTTTACATCTGTCAAAAGTCAAAGGGCTAGAGTTGAGTAGGTTGATATCTGGACCCTCTTTTCTTTTATATTGATCTCTGTTGTCCTTAGTGGTAATAATATGCCATTTTTATGACTATAGTTCCACATAGTTTGAAGTCAAGTATGCTTATGTCTTTTGTAATGAATGCTTTGGCTATCCAAGGCCTTTTGTGCTTCCACATGAATGCCAAGATTATTTTCTCTGTTTTTTGTAAAGAATGGCATTTGAATTTTTTTATGGGGATTATATTGAATATGCAGATTGATTTTGCTAGTTTATTTTCAAAATACTAATTCTTGTAATTCATGAGCATGAAAAGATATTGAGTCTTCCAAATGTCCTCTTCAGCTTTTCTTTGGTTATTTCAAAATTTTATTATAGAGGTCTTCTGCTTCCTTGGTTTAGTTTGTTTCAAGGTAGTTTATCATTGTTATTATTATATGGTAATTCAAATGGGATAGTTTCTCTGATTTCTTTTTCCTTTAAACAAGAACAACGAAAGGTATCTAGGTGTTTTGCCTGTGTATGACTGGTTCCTACAGAGGCCAGAGGAGGGCATCATAACCTTTGGAGGTCAGGCTACTGATGCTTATGTACTGCTATGTGGGTGCTAGGAATTGAACCCAGGTCCTCTAGAAGAGCAGCCAGTGCTCTTAAACACTGACCCATCTCTCCAGCTCTTCTCTGACTTCTTTCTCAACCCCATTATTACTGGTGTGCAGGAAGGATACTGATTTTTTTTTTAAATTAATTGTATATCCCACCACTTTGCTGAAAGTATCAGATCTAAGAATTTTTCCATGAAGTCGTTAGAGGCTCTTTATGTCTAGGATTATACCATCTGCAAATAAGGACACTTTGACGTCTTTTGTTCTGTGTTAGTTACTTTTCTGTTGCTGTGACAAAACATGAGAGAATTATTTGGGCTTACAGTTACAGAGAGATAAGTGTTCATAATGTGTAGGAAGCGAGGCAGCAAGATCCAGGCACGGCAAGAGGAAGAAGCAGAAGGTGGAAAGTGAAAGACAAGGAGAGTGAGCTTTGAGCTCTCCAGGCGCACCCCGCTCCAAACCAGTGACATACATCCTCTGCAAGGCCACATTTCTTAAGTGGCCTCAAACAGTACCACTAACTGGTGTCCAAGAATTCAAATGCCCAAGACAATGAGGGACATTTCATTCAAACAGCTACACTTTCCTGTCCCTGTCCCTTTTATTTCTGTCACTTGCTTTACTGCTATAGGACCTCATGTGCTGTGGTGATTAAAGGTAGAGAAAGCAGACAGCCTTGTCTTGTTCATGGTGTGACTGGAAATGCTTTGTGAGTTTAATTTAATTTAATACAGACTTCAGGTTTGTCCTACACAGGATGTTGAGATACATTCCTGCCCTTTCTAGTTTCCTTGGGGGTTTGTTTATCAGGGGACCTTGGGTTTTGGCAAGTGCCTTTTCTGCATCTATCAAGAGGATGTGATTTCTGTCCTCCAGTCCATTATGGGGTGTATTACATTTACTGATTTGCATATCTTGAACCGCCCACTTCTCTGAGATAGAGCCAACTTGCTGGTAGTGAGTTGTCGTTGTTAATGTGCTTTTGAGTTCAGCTTGCAAATACTCCATTGTGAATTGCTGCATGCTAATCAGATAGGTTGGCTTATAATTTCTGTTTTGTAGTTACATCTTTTTCCAGTTTTGGTGTCAATATAAGACTGGTTTTGTAGAATAAATCTGATAGCATTCCTCCCCTTTTCATTTTATGGAATAGCTTTGTGTAAGTTTTCCTTAAAAGGCCTGGTAGAACTCAGTGACAAATCCATCTGGAATCTTTTTGCAGCTGAGTTTTTTGTTGTTGTTGTTGTTTTTGTTTTTATGTCTGCTTCTCTCTCAGTGCTCACTGTAGTTCTGTTTAAGGTGTTTATCTCCTCTTGGTTTGATTTTGGTTTAATTATGCATCTATAAATGTATCCATTTCTTTTTAGGTTTTTCCAGTATACTGGGAGAGAAGTTTTTAAGGTTTACCCTCATAATTTTACAGACTTCATTTATATTTGTTGTAATATCTGCCTTCTCGTCTCTCATTTGATTAATTTGTGTCCTCTCTCTCACTCTTGTTTAACCAAGAGTTTGTCAGTTCTGCTTTTTTCTTCCAAAGAACCAATTTTTGTGTCATTGATCTTTGTCTTTCTTGTCATCTCACATTTATTAATTTCTACCTCTTTTATTTCTATCATCTACTGACTCAGGGTTTACCTTGTTTTTCCAAGTCCCTAAGGCCCATAATTACTTACTGTGGTATGAGTTTTTAATGTAGGTACTTGTAGCTGTAAATGCCCTCATGGAGTGTGTCCCATAGATTTGATGGTTTTCAGTTTTATTAGAGCCTAAAAATTTTAAATATTCTTGATTTCTATCATAACCTATTCAGTAGTGTGTTGTTCAATCTCCCTGAAATCATGTAAGTTTGCCTTACTGGTTCCTAGTTTTATTTTACTGTGGGAGATAGAATTCAAGTAATTTTTTTTAGTTTCTCTGGATGTGTTAAGAGTGGCTTTATATGCTATTGTATCATCTATTTCAGAAAAGGCTGATTTGACTAATGTGCATTCTGTATTATTTGGATAGGATATTCTATAGGTGCCTATCAGGTCCATTTTCTTTGTGATGGCTTTTAACTCTAATACTTTTCTGTTTACATTTTGTTGGAATGACCTATCTGTTGATGAAAGTCAGATATTGAAGTTATCAAGTATTGGGTTGAGGTTAATCTTTATCTTCAGCAGTACTTGCTTAAAGATATTTAGTACGTCAATGTTCTGTAAATACATGTTTAGAATATTAATATCCTCTTGATATTAAGTAGCCACTGATGTCCTCTTAATTAGATTCTTTTAAGTCTATTTTTTCCCAGATACAGAGCAACCCCACCTACTTGCTTGTCAGTTTGGTCTATTTGGAATAGCCTTTTCCGTTTACTCGTCCTGAGGTTGCATTTGTCTTTGATACTGAGGAGAGTTTCTAGGTAGTAGCAAATAGATACATCCTGGTTTTTTTTGTTGTTTTGTTTTGTTTTGTATTTTTTTATCGTTAGTCTGTGGCTTTCAACTATGGAAAGTAGAGATTTAAGCCACCATTTACTTATTTTTTATTGGATATTTTATTTATTTACATTTCAAATGTTATCCCCTTTCCCAGTTTCTCCTCCAGAAACCCCTTATCCCATCCCCCCTCCCCCTGTTTCTATGAGGGTGCTCCCCCATCCACCCACCCACTCCTGCCTCCCATTTACTTATTTTGACAGCTGTAATTTTTATTTTATATGATAGCTGTTTATTTCCCCTAAGACTAGACAACCACGTCCATGTGTTACCCACCATTTTGGAAGTCTTATTTTCTGTGGCTTCATAATAATATATCTGCCTCAGTTATTGTTCTGTTGCTGTGCACCATGACCAAGACAACTCTTACAAAAGAAAGTATTTAACCGGGGACTTGCTTACAGTTTTCAAGCCTTAGTCCATAATCATCATTGGAGGAAGGCATAGTGCTGGAAGCAGCAGTGGAGAGTTTACATCCTGATCCACAGGCAGCAGGGAGAGAGAGAGAGAGAGAAAGAGAGAGAGAGAGAGAGAGAGAGAGAGAGAGAGAGAGAGAGAGAGAGACAGAGAGAGAGAGACAGAGACAGAGACAGAGACAGAGAGACAGAGAAAGAGACAGAGAGAGAGACAGAGACAGAGACAGAGACAGAGAGAGACAGACAGAGACACAGAGACAGAGACAGACAGAGAGACAGATTGACAGACAGACTGACTGGGTCTGGCACAGGCTTTTGAAACCTTAAAGCCTACACCCAGTGACAGGCTTCCTTTAACAAGATCACACATTCTAATCCTAAAACAACTCCATTCCCAGGTGACTAACATTCAAATATATGAGCCTGTGGGGGCCAGTCTCATTCAAACTACCACAATATACAAGAAATGGCATGCCTGGCTGGAAAATTGAAATATTTTGAGAATCTATACATATTATGAGTATGCTTTCCAATAATTAATAAAAATTTGAGCAGTTGACAAAGATGAGCTCATCCTCTGTGTGAGGTAGGTGTTACTTCTTAAAAGATCTTGACTCATTTTTCCCAAAACCCTGTGTGTTGGGACTTGTGACCATCTGTTCTATGCAGAGAAGCTAAAGCCTAGAAACATGGCAACCCTTTTCATTAAAACCCCCAAAATCTGAGGAAAGAGCTCTGCTGTGGAGGAGGATGACCTTTTTAGATGCCAGTCATTCCCAAATTCATTTGTAAGCTTGACACAGTTGTCAACAAAATCCCATAAGGGAAAACATAAATGTAAATAGAACATTTATCACATTCTGGGTGATGTTTCTAGGTTTTAAAGCAATAGATGGCATCATAATAGAGATGAAATTGTGAAGGCTGGGAGCTCATGTGACCAATGGATGACGTTCTTTCAGACAACACAGGAGCTGTGCTCATTAGTGTTTTAGGAATAGGGAGTGGATGAACACATCAGGTTATCATGTTTCAAAACAAACGCCCTCAACTCACTGATTTACTGTGAATATTTTTAGTCCAATCTCAAATAAGAGTTTTTCTTTTTTCTGTGCTGCTGTAGGAAGTTGACAGGGGACATTTCAGCATCTTGTATTAGGATGTGTCTCGTGATCTTATGTCTCAGGTACGGTTTTCTGAACTACTTAATTTTGAATGAAACAGGGAATATATATGCTCCAAACACTTATAGATAATTTTAAATATATTTTGATTTAACTGGGTAAAAATGTAGGTGGCTTTAAACAGGGAAAGGTTTATATTTCTCTGTGTTGGGGACAGGTGATTGGGATATTATGATTGAGGGTCGTACAAATCAGTGGTCTGCTGTTTCTAGACATCTCCCCCTCATGGATGTTTCCCCCACTGCTATGTATTTCAGCATGCAAGAGGGAGGAGGGCATCTGAAAACAGGCAGAAGTGACATATGCTTGCTGTCTTCTTAGCAGATTCTGCAAGAAGCCACGTGGTACTTACACTCCATTTTAATAGTTAGAGCTCTGAGCCTATGGATTAAATGCACAGTGTTTTGTGCCCAGTGAAAACTCAAGACTTGCATTATTATTGAAGAGAAAAGAGAGGCTACTGGGCTGTGGACGATTTCTACTTAATCTTCTGTATTTGTGTGTGCCTACACATAAAAATTTACTCTTGTAATAAGAGCAAATAACATATTTCCAATAATAGTCTGAAAAAACAATCCCTTTAGGCCCTTTTAGTTCTGAATGTCAAACTTTTGTAGTGAGGCATTATCAGGCTTAGAAGGTGCCTTTGCCTCTACTGTTCCCTTGACATCACTCTGCACATTCTGGAGGGCGGAGTGAGCAGGGGAGAGGAGAAGGTGGGCTGGACTTGGTGGGAAGGAGATAGACACGGAGGTGTAGTAACCTCTCTTCTGCCATTCTGGAACAACCTTGAGAGCGTGAGCTAGGCTGTGGCTGGGCACTGTATCCAACCTTGTGTGCCCATCCTGAATAAAGGTTTCCTGAGAGGAATCCGCATGTTAGGAATGGAAGAAAACTCATTCTTTCCCGTTGCCTAAATTGAATTCTGAAAGTGAGATGCTTCTGATCAGCAGGACTCTGGAGGCAAAAATTGCTTCCTTAGGCATCGCTTAGCTCAGGAGCAGGTGGCTGAGACCCTGGTAAATGTTCAGGGCCTGTGATGTGATAATGTTAGGGCTAAACCCGCATGGAACTCATAATTTCAAATTCTACTTATAACTTCATGAATGATTTCACTTAAGAAGAGCCACTACAGATGCATGCTCTATAATTTATGCAGAGAGCTGTGTTCTTGATAAAAATTGCTTGTCCTCTATAATCTAGAGTGTCCTTTAAAATGCACAGAGACTTCTTCAAAACTTAGGACTGAAAAAAAATAACCAAAGGATGATTCTAAAGGTAAGTTTCCCTTAGTACATTTTCTTGTATATGGCAGAATCTAGCCATAAATATGTAATAGCTTTTAACATGTAAAGCAATTGATTTTAATCAGCTTTTGAAGATGGGAATTGATGAGAAACATTAGAGAAGAAACATTACTAAAACTTTACACTTACACACAAACACAGGCACGAATAAACACGTACACATGCACACACATACACAAACATGTGCTTGTGTGTATGCATGCACCCTTACATGAATAGAAGTTACCGGTGGCACACGCCTTTAATCCCAGTACTTGGGAGGCAGAGGCAGGCGGATTTCTGAGTTCAAGGCCAGCCTGGTGTACAGAGTGAGTTCCAGGACAGCCAGGGCTACACAAAGAAACCCTGTCTCAAAAACAAAACAAAACAAAACAAAACAAAAACAAAAAACCAAAATACAAACAAACAAGAAGTAAAAAGAAGTTACCCGTGTCCCACCATCCTGATTGTAGTTACTTATTTTAGAATTCTAATTTAGAATTCTAATTTATTGCCACAGGCTAATAAATGATAGTGCGATAAGTGATTTTTAAGTATTTCACTTTAAAGGGCTGCTTTATGTTTCAAGGCATAATTGTGAAATCTATTATGAAAACATTGTCTTGATATCTGAATGAAGTATTTTTAGAGCCTCTGTGACCTCTTGGGGAACTGATTTTCTAATCTACTAACAGTGTCTTTACCAAGTGTTCTGAACTATATTAGCTAGGGCATAATAGCCCTTACGATGAATTATTATAGGTCCGTTTAAATGATCATTTGGAAAAGTTCATGAAAACCTTGCACAAAGAACTCTGGTTATTAGCTGAAAATTAACCATTTGAAAGCTATCCCAGTATTAGACATTTAAAAGAAATAGATATGAAATCATCCACAGGAAAGCACTGACTTCCATAAGAATCCATTCACTGCAATAGACTGGGTTACCCACAGTTTGGGGACATGAGACAGCACTTAACTTGGGATCTGCGGAGGCCATGTTGCATTATAGGATTCATTGAGTCCTCTGATGTTGGGGAGCAGAGGGCTGTCCTTCTTAGAGAGTATAGAGTGCAGAGGGTGTTTGTCCTTGACTGTGTCTCCTCAGAGGTTAGAGTTAAAAGTCACAGACCTGATCTTTCTCTGTGGCTAACGGCATAATTGTAAATGATCACTATCCCATTCATAAATGTGTAACAGCCCTTCTTCATTCTCAGTCATTTCTGACAGATACTCCTAAGCTTCCTGGACAAAAGGCAGCACTTGCTTTGGAAGGCAGAGAGTACATGTTTGTAACGCACCCAGCTCTAAAGCACATGCGAATGTCGCTAAACGCAGGGTCGGATCTGCATCCTGCGGAACTCTAATGCCCTTCCTCCATCCTGTGTACAGCTCCGTGCCCTATGCTTGGCCTTGGTCTCTGTGTGACTCTGCATACCAGCTCCCTCTGCACTGCTCTTGTGTGAAATCTGGTTTGTAGCAGCACCCATCCATCACAGTCCCATGGAAGCGAGCCACCTAGTTGCTGTGGCTTCTCCTGGGGCCGCTGATCCTGTCTTCCTGCTTCTCGCGAGAACTTAACTGCATGCGTTTCACTGAGAGATCGTCCATGAGAGTTTAGTCACCAAGGCATGTGTTGCCTTTGATGACTTGTGAGTTCAAAGTCTGTCGTGTTAGAGTCAGGGCTAGTTCCAGCTGGAATGTATGGCCTGCACGCTGTCCTTGCTGGTGCCCACCACTCTGAGGAGAAAGCTCCTGGGTTTCCTGTACTTTGTAGTCCCTCAGCCTTAGATTCTATGACTACCAAACAGTTCTTTCTCTAGCACATCTAGACAGTCCCCTTTGGTCTTTTCTTCTGGGTCATTCCCTAGCAGCTGACACTCAAGTTGAAATTGTTCTTTCCAGGAACAAATGACTTGTTACTATGCAATCTTTAACCAATAAACTAATATTTTCCTAAATCCAGTAGCAACTCGTTTGCTTGTTTTTATGCCTTTTTGTCTTTTTGTGGAGAAGCCTACCAGTACCCACGTTAATTTAATTTCAGGCCCTATCACAACATAATTTATCTTTCAAAGTGCCTCAGTAAGATATTTGTGCTTACACACTCTCACACACACATTTATATTATATTGCATTATATTATATTATATTATATTACATTATACTATTTTTTCTGCAATTCCTGCTAGGTGTATGACTTGAAAATAATACATATTGTTGGACCAAGGCAGAAAATATATTCCACAAGGGTAGATAGCTTATTTTGCCAATTAAAAGAATTTCACAGCTTGGACTCCTCAACTCAATAATTATAATCCAATTTTCTTTCCTTCGTTTTTCTGTTGGAAATAACAGTAACTATGCTACCTGAGATCTTGCTCTACCTATTGTTGGGCAGGCACTGTTGTAACTGACTAGCATTTATCACCTAAGCTGGCTGACAGGTGCCCGCCCACTGTGTACCACTGTTACAGCTTTACCATGAAACAAAACCCCTGCGATATGAAGGACATACTTGCTAAGTATCACAGGGCCAGTGATGATGGAGTCAGGGTTTTATTTTGCTGTAGCTAGATCTATGAGTATACATTAAAATACATGTGAAAAGCAAGAAATTTTGACTGCATTTTAAATTCTACAAATAGAGGTTAGTGTTAATTATTAACAGGAAAACCATACATGCAATAGAATTCTACATTATTAAAGATTCATACAGAGCCTTCTAAATTCTGATTTATAGGCATACACTAATTTTACAAAAAGGATATTCATACATATATAAGCATACGATTGTTATACATAAAACAAAAAAAGCATCCAACAGAATAGTAAAATCAGTGGTTGCTGCCAAATTTGGCTTTGTGGTTGATTTGATTTGTGTAAATGTACATCTGTTTGATAAGCCTTTCTCACTTAGCATGTTATTTAGTATTTGCGGAAAGGTTGCTTACAATTGCAGCAATTAGATGAAAAGTGCTGTCTTTAATGATATCTTGCTTTACTAAATGACATAGGCCAGTAATTCTAGAAAATAAAGTTCAGAAATCTCCTCGGTAGCTAGTGAGATGGCTGAGCAGGTAGAAGTGCTTGCGTCCAATCCTGAGGAGCTGAGTTTGGGCTACAGGATCCACATGGTACAGAAGAGAGCAGATCCCACATGGTACAGAAGAGAACCGATCCCCACAGGTTGTCCTTTGACCTCCACATGTATGTGGGTTGAAACATGTGTGAGTCCATATACATGCACAGACAGACGTACACATTCAATAAGGAGAAATGAGGGAGAGAGAAGGTTATCTCTGCAGCCACTCTTGTGGGATCACTTCTATGTCACTGCTGTCTTTTGGCACAATGATTTTACAAATGACACAGTTTGAGGATCTGAAACAATGATCAGAGTTTCACCCAGTGTGTTCCTTCCCTAGCCTCAGGGGAAATCCCATCTCATTCCATTGATTTATTTCAAGCAATCTGCCTACATAGGGAAGACTATCCCATGTGGTACTCTTGTTTCACTCCCTTTAGTGGCTGCCTTATTAGCACAAGGTTAAAAATACATTGTAAGTAGCTTTTTCATGTACAGTTGTTTAATTTTGTTGTGTTTTGTGGTACAGATAGTGTTCTGAATCCTGTTAGTACAAAAGGAGTCAGACTCTAGAAAGATTTTTTTTTTATTTGAAAACAGTAAAGTTTTTAAGGAGAAGTAACATCTTAGTGTTTTCTTAATGGTTGTAGAAAAGAAGCCAGGAGGTCTGTATGTATCTCATTTTGAGTGTAGAGTTGCTGCTTTGTGGGCTACTGCTAACACTAAGGCAGCTCCTGCTGCCTGCACTGGTGGTGTAGGTGACACGGGTGAAGCAGATGACACTAGTGACAGAGATGTGGCTCGTGGCACTGAACTGGCTCTCACACTTGCTGTAGCCCCTTTCTGAGCACCCAGGGGGCCAACAGCATGCCAACCCTGAGCCTGATCTCTTCACCCATATTGGTAACATTGTCCACCCTGCTCCTGATGCTGACCTGGCTCTTACCTTCTACCTTCTTGCTCCGACAAGAGTGGCAGCGTTAGTACTGATCATGAATCTGCTCTAGGAGGATGTTGTGCATGGTTGATAGATTCCGCGTGGATCTCTTGCTTTCTATCAATTGTAATCAAAGGACACAGCTCCGTTTGGACGCTGTAGTACTGGCATGTTTGTTTGGGTTCCTTTATTTTCTTTGTGAGGCAGAGTCTCACCCTTTACCTCAGGCTGCCCTCAGAGGTATGATTCTCCTGCCTCTACCTCTCTTGATTCAGTTACTCCAATGGTAATATGGCTCTGGAGATCTCAGTTGCTTCTTCTTTCCTGGTCAGAGCAGAAAACTTGAAGCGTATCCTGTTACCTCCTCAGTTATCATGGGCACTTTGATCCCCCATCTTATCTGCATTGAGCCAGCATTTTTAAAGAATTATAATGTTTGGGTAGCATCTCTTTATATTTGTCCGGTGGCTTTCTTGTTTGATCTAGCAGAGCTCGATCTGTGAATTGGTGACTTTCTTGTAACAGCTGTAATAAATCACCACAGATGTAGTGGCTCAAGACAATACTTGGTTACTGTTTTATAGCCCTGTAGCCACAGGTTGAGATGTAGCAAACTTGATCAGCTGTCTTCTTAGCTTCACACAATGTCCAATTCAAGGCACTGAATGTGGTATGTCTTTTCTGAGGTCAGAGGTGAACCATTCAAACTGGCTGAATTCTGTTCCCTCAGTGGCACAATAGAGCCTCATCCTGCTGACTCCTGTCTGGGACTGGTCCTTGCCTCTCTATGCTATTTGCATTCTGACATCCATATGGTCCTCTCCTGCAACATCAGCTTGAGTCCCCTCGAGGGAACCTTTGTCTTCCACTCTATCACATTTCCATGCTTTTAGAGCTCATGTGATTAGATCAGACTTGTCCAGACAATCCAGAATAATCTCCCAGCTCCACTAGCTAAGTCCCCATTGCATTGTAAAGTAACAGATCCACAAGTTTCAAGGATTAAGGGCCTCTTCTGAGGGCTGCTTTGCCTACCACCATAAGCTAGTGTTCCCATACACACCAGTCTATGTGGAGCCCACACCCACACAGTAGAGATGGAGTCCTGACAGGAGACTCTGTGGAATCTCCTTGGGAATGTACACAATGGCTCTTGGTATTTGTGGGTTTAAGACAGTATGATAATGAAAGTGGGAAATGGAGAAGGCCTTACTGAGGAGGGTGTACCCATGTGGGTCCTTGAAACTACTTTGGATAGGAGAAGAGTTAGAGAAGGCAAGACAAGCTTGATGAACTTGAACAAATGTGGAGTCTAATCAGGTCTGATGCTTTGCCGTGCGGCAGAGAGGCTCTGTGGACTGGGGAAGAAGTACAGCACACACATCACAGTTTTGCCAGGTTCATGGAATTTAGGTAGGATTTTCTAAAACAAGAAACTCACTTTCAGTGAGGGTGCAGCATGAGCAAATGAGTGTTTCAGGAAGGTTAGTTTAGTAGTGACATTTGGGAGGGGCTCAAGACAGAGAAGGTGATGGTGCGGTGGTATGAGGCCAGGTCTGAACCATCCTCATCAGCACAATGCCTTCTTTCTTAGGACATCCTAAATGTAAACTGAGATGTTTGTCATTTTCATCCTGAAGTATCCAGCACCTGCTTCGTTAGGTCTTTCATGAGTAGCCCTGCCTTTTGGTCTTGTTCTATGTCGTGACTCTTGGGCTTATGATGTCAACAAGAATGGAATACCTACTGGCTGTGTCAAGCAGGCTGTCAGTGCTTTTGAAGCAGTTTTCAGGATTTGTTCAGTATGGGAAAAGATTGCCTTGTCTATTTGAGTACAGAGAGCTGAAAATTAATGACATGAATAGAAGCAAATTCTAGTCTTTCATCCTGATCCGTACTCTGTCCCTGAGGTTGCTCTGGTGTTGACAGAAGCCAAGGAGTCAGGGCTGTGAGGTGTGAGGTGTGAGGTGTACATGTATGAGTGCATGGTGCATGTGGAGGCCAGAGGGCAGCGCCAGGTATTGCTTAAGTTGTTCTTCAGCTTAATCTCTGACACAGAGTCTCTTACTGGACCTGCTGCTCACCAGCTTTGCTAAGCTTACTATATAATAAGCCCCATGGATATGCCTGGCTTTGTTTCATTAGCATTGGGATTATAGGCATGCACTTTCATGTTGATGTTTCAGTGTAGATACTAGATATCAGAAGACCCTTATGCTTGCGGGGTGTGCATTTTACCAACTTTGCTACCCCCTCTCCTCTTAAGATTAATTGATAGATTCTTACATGTACATCCTACAAAAGATAAATATTACCTCTGCTAAGTATAAATTATACACACACACACACACACACACACACACACACACACACACACACGGCTTGTTCAGGGAACCCTGAGATGTCCCATAAGTCAGTGGAGGGTGGTTGGGGACACCTAGGCTAGCCTTTGAGAGACTTCTTATTTTCTCTCTTCTTCAACTCTGCCAGAAGCCAGAGATGGGGAGGTACAGCAATGGAGCTGCAATCTCAGCCTTTAATCACTAGGAAAGTTTGGGCTTTGGGGGTTTACAGTGCCCTTTCCAAAGCTTGGCCTTGCTTTGTGATGATTTCCATATCGATCCTCTGCAGTGGGGTGAGATTCACATGTGCTCACATCGATGAGGGCGACCAGCCTTTTCTATGGAGATCTGATTAGTTTAAGTTCAGAGCAGCATTGTGGACATGGCTTTGGTAAAGGTTACGAGCACTCTTTGGCTCTGAAATTGCATTTCAAAGTAAGAGGTCCCTGAGGGCTAGTTTGACTTATTTAATTACACTGAACAGGACTTGGTAACAGTTTTATAAAATCCCTCTTCAAGCCACATTTGTAATTTAATACAAAGTGGTAAATTGGTAAACCTTTAACATTTGTGTCAGGAGGCAAGTGATGGAGATCAGGATTAAATAAAGGGAAAACTTTGGGTGTCATGTTTGAATTAGAAATGATGAAGTAGCCATGTATTTTTGATCAAAATTTAAAGTGAAATCTGGCAAACATACACACAATCGACTGGAATGATCTAATTGTTAAAGGGGCAGCAAATGAAGCTTATTTCTTTCCACTTAACAGTTTCAGCTGTCTTATGTATGCAAGGATGCATGCTAGGAACCAAATGCTAGAGATGTTGTCAGTGCTGGAGAGCTTCCAGTCAGGGTGAGACACACAGACTTGGCCCCAGCAAGATGTGCTAAGACATTGCAGGCCATTGCTAATTGTTAGCTAGTGACTGGAAGTGAACCTTCTTCTAACCCCCTACCTGGTGAAGACTACTAATCCTCCTAGGCATAGCCTGGGCCCTGAAGACTCCTGAGAGTCTTTTAGCTGCTCTTTATCTACAGAATGCAACATGTGCTTCTGCCTCAGGGTGTGCAGGGCCTCTGTGAGCACAGGGTAATAGCATGAGTGTAGAAAGGGATAGCCTGGGACTCCTGGCCTCCTAAGGAGAGAGAGACAAATGCACTATCATGGAGAAAACAGAATATTTCAATATAAAGTAAGTATAGTACTTGGAAGCAACCTGTTGAACTTATATTTGAGAAGTGTACCCCTTTTTTATCTTTATTTATATCAAGTCAGAAATTAAAACCAGGGCAAGCAGGAGCTTTCTCTTGGACAGGCATCAGTTCCTCACCGGGGCTGGTGATGCCTCTTCCTCTGTATCCTATAATGACTGGATGTAATATTTTTGTCTACTGTAGTGGATTCCTTTCTACAAACCCACTTTCATTTCACCAGCCTCATCTAATGATAGGCATACCGGTTTCGACAACAAAGGTCATTTGCCTGCGCCATATGGAGGGTTCTAACATAGTGTTTGGGAATTTGTAATCTTTTCTGCCAGCTGAAGACCTCCACATTTTCTTTTACTTGTAGTTGACCTACAGTTAAGATAAACTCATTTACTCTTCCTTTTGTGCCATGAGTGTTTATTGAGCAAGTGTCATGAACCAGGAAGTATGCCAGGTGTTGGCACTAACTGCTTTAGAGGTGGTACCCCACTGTGTAGATATGGGGAAGATGGAAAGTAATGACGTGAGGATGGGATGAGGTCCCATACGAATTTCAGAGGACAGCAGGACATAGGAAAGGAGAGTGTGATGTTACAGGCAAGGCAGCCAGCCAGGAGCTCTGTGGGTGAAGTCTGTACCAGGCACTGGAGTGCTGGCCTGTAGGAAAAGGGTAGACACAGTCACCAGGAGGAATTGTGCCTCTCACATTGGTGCCAGTGGAAGAAGGGAAGCCTGAAAAAATTTTCAGATTGTGACTGGTTATAACTGTAGGCTCTGTAGAAAGCCGAATAGACTTGGCTTGAGGAAGGAGGGCGAACTGTATCATCGTCTACATATTTAAAGGGGAAATGCTAGGTTGGTGCTTATATTTGGCCACTGAAGCATTTGGCCACTGAAGCTCCGGGGCAGGAAGAAGCATGGGTTTTCTTTCATTAAGTGAGTCCCACACCAGGAAACTATGATCCTGATGTGGACTAGGTAGAGCTCATCCCATGTGGGATTTAAACTGTCATGGCCCCTGACTATTACAACAGCCAGTGCAACATGGACCCTGACCAGTACATCAGAATCACTTACTTGTCTCAGTAAACTCTAAATGCAGTGAGATTTCTTTTTCTTTTACAAAATTATTTATTTTTTATCATGTGTGTGAATGTGCATGGGTATGTATGTATGTATGTATGTATGTATGTATGTGTATGTATGTGCGTATATATGTGTGGGCATGTGTTGTGGTTAAAGGACAACTTGTGGGAGCCACTTTCTTCTTTTTACCATGTGGTTTCCAGGGATGGAACTCAGGTTGTTGGATGTGGTGGCAAGCTCCTATATCCATTGAGCCATCTCACCAACCCGTGATGTGATGATATGTGATGATATATTTGTAAGAGTTTACTCTTTTTTCGTTCTTCCTTTGGGACCAGTACCAGACATTATCTGCCTGGCACCAGCTGGGAGTGACATTCTGAACACTAACATGGTCTTATGTAATCAGGGTGAGGGATTTTAATGCAAACTTATTCTAATTATCTCATTTCAGGCATGTTCTGGTTGTATGCTTGGTCTCCTACCTACCCCTGTGCCATGACTGTGAGGCTGTGGTCTCTGGTGATGATGTTGAGTGTGAGTTCTGGTTCCTGTCCCATGCTTGCATTCCAGAGATTAGAGGCCTGCAGTGCCCATCCTGTGCCATGTCACATGTCAGCCGCACTGACAATGTTGATTGACTCATTCATTGAAAAAGCAGCTCCTGAGAAGATGGCAATTACAGGAAGAGCTGCCCGAAGGAAGCGGGCTAAGTGGATATATGGGAGGAGACCTTTCCAGAAAGAAGCAGCAGCAACATTAATTGCTTGAGACATGAGAGGTGAGGTCAGGGACACCAGATTGTGTGGGGCCCTTCCAGAGCATTAGCTGATGTGATGGCAAGCCACGAGAGGATTCTGAGTCATTGCAGAAATGACAAGATCCTACTTATATCTTAACAAAGTGACTCTGGTCGCTGTGTTGAGAACATTGTGATGGGATGAAGAATGAGAACGGGAGATCAATTAGGAGGCAGTTTAAATGATGAATTTATAAACAAAAGACTACGAGATAATTGGATCAGGGCCTCACAAGGGAGAGAGCTGAACTATAGGATTTGGGAATGTGTTTTAAGGGTTGTGTTGGTGGGATTTACAGACAGATGGAGGTAAGGGAGACAGGAAGAGCATTCATACATGAGTATACACACTGCCTATAAATGAATGGAAGTCTGGAGAGATGACTTAGCAGTTCAGAGCAAAGACTGCTCTTCCAAAGGACCTGTGTTCAGAAGCTCCTAGAACTCAGGCTCCAGGAGATTTGATGTTTCTGGCCTCTGTGGTTACACACACAAACACACAGAGAGAGAGA